>NC_091020.1:23476375-23777500 GCF_041296385.1 Aphelocoma coerulescens
AGATCTCAGGAATGGGAAAGAGGATGCTTAGTATTTGTCACACAGTGTCCTCGATTGTGGCTTCTGAGCCACCTCCAGTGTTGCTCAGTCTGTAACTTTTCATCCTGAGGCTGGATGCCAGCATGGAGCTCTGCTTGGCTGCCCTAGTGGTACTTGGGGCAAGTGTGCTGCAGCACTAGCTGGGGTAACTCCTACTAATTCTCTGTGGAAGCTCCACTATATTTATGGGTGGAGAGGGCAGGGGGATGCTTGCTCTCCCACCTTCCCCCATGTTGTCTCAAAAGTCCTTGGTGCATCTTTGATTAGGTGTAGGTCAAAAGAATTTCCACATCGTGACCTTAATAACTGGGGTTGATTGGCAGGCAGTCTGCGGAGAGGGAGCAGCCTGTTCCTTTCATCTCCCTTGGTGCTGTGCTGGGACAATGGGCCAGCATATTTTCCTTGTTGTTCCTCATTTGAAAAGGGTCTGGTATCTCTACTAGGTACCTGTGACATGGGGGTCTTGATTGGGGTCTCATAAAGGGCCCTGTCACTGTGTCCAAAGGCCAGGAATACAAAGGCGGTCAGTGGGTGGGGGTCTCAGCTGACCACTGAAGAAGGGAGGGGAGGGTCCTGGAAGCAGTGGAGGGAGAAGCAACCCCTGATGGGAGACCTTAAAGGGGGGAGGGGGGGAGGAGGCGGCCCATTTTTGTCCCAAACTCATCAAGCACATCTGCAGAATTGTCCCAGCCGCTGCCTCCCAGTTTCAAAAGAAAATGATCGTTTGATAAACCGTCCTGATTCACCACTTTCTCACAAGGGAGGGAGACCCACCTTTGACCTCTATGATTTCACATTGGGCCCAGCTCCCCCCCATCCAATTGCTGGAGAAACTTTGAAATGCATCCCTTGTGCTCCTTTTCCTTCTCCCTCTTTCCCTTTACTCTCTCTTCCCCCCTGCTTTTTTTTTTTCAGTCCCCCTCCTCCTCTTCCCACCACCCCCACCTTCCCCACTCTCCCGCTTTGTAAAAAAGCAGGCATACTGCTTTGGAGTTTAGGCAAGTAATTAGTAAAATCTTTTCTGCAGCACAATAAAACCACAGCCCTTGGCCTGCATATTCCCACAATTTACATACTCGCGGGCATTCGAGAAAACAAGTGGTATTCCCAGTGCATCGTTGCCTATGAAAATCATTTGGAAGGCAGGGAGGGGAGGGTGCTGAGACCCACTTGCTCCTGCGAGCTATAGGAATGTGCATGAATATATTAAAATGTTTTCACACAATGCTTGTATTTTCCAACGGGAAGAGGCATCTTCTGGATGAAAGGCAGCTGGCCCAGACACAAGCCTCTTCCGAACGCTCTTTCCCACTCAGGGTTTGTTTGCATGGACCAGATAGAGAGGGGGCCTGGAGGGGGAGGAAGGGGCAAGGCTACTATTTATGAAGAGTAAATCTTTGTGCGTCTCTTACCCGCTCCCCATTTGTGGTCCCAGAAAGTCAAATTATGAGGGAATTGTGTCTGCAGAAGGGGCAGGAAGGGAGATCATCAGGAGTTTCTGCAAAAGCTTTTGGAGGCATTGCAAATGTAGAGAGGAAATAACTTGTAATGGAGCATATAGTGCTGTGACCAATGGGATTCAGTGGCTGCAGCAGGAAATGACTGAGAGGGAGCTGACTATCTTGAGCAGTATTAGCAAAGTGCCTATTAATAACAGAAAACACTCTTGCAGCATTTTTCCAGCTTCATCTTACTGTCAAGAACTCAATGCTCAGTCTGGGCAGTGTGTCCAGCTGTTCTCCTTTTTCCACGAGGGTAGTTGTTCCAGGCTGTGCCACTGGTGGAACCCAGCAGTTTCCAATCCTTTTCAATCAGGGGCCACTTAGCTGCCTTTCCTCCAAAGAGATTCTCCAGGCACTTTCAACTTACAGGATGTTGACAACAGGTGTGTGGTGAAACTTGTGTCTAGAGAGTGTAGATCATTGATTTCCTTTCTAACAGACAAGAACTGAAGGAGAAAATGGAAGTGAAAGGAGGGAGAGGCTGAACACAAGTCATGAATGGCTTGGCTTAGGAGCAGGGTTTGTATGTAGGGAAGACCATGGGTTCAGCTCCAGGGACACTGTTTTATTTGAAAATATTGGGGTAGGCTGTAAAGAGGCTTTGCTTGGAGGTAGGATGGTAGCTGCATTTATTTTTTTTTTTTTTTCAGTTACAGTCTTTTGGTAAAAAAGCCCTTTGAAATTTCTGTGGCAAGTAGTGTGGCACCAGTAAGGTCATCTAGATGCATTTTCCGTATGTGGTGTGTACACAGCTCTTCTGGGTGGGTAACTTGTCCAGATGGGTTCTACCCTGAGGATTTACATGTCTGCCCAGGCACAACCACGGCAGCACAAATTTATGGATGCCACGAAGAGCTATTCCAAGGCCCACACTACCCATCTGAAGTCTCTGGTCTCCTGAAGGAATTTGCAGAACACAGGCTCCCAGAACAAGGCATAAGCCATTTAGAGAGAAGTGGGAAAGCTTTATTGAGGCTTTCTCCTCAGCTGAGCCAACTCTTCATGTCCTTTCTGACCAGACTCTCCTTGTGAGAGATGAGAGAATATGTATTCCCCAGACCTACAAGGAGCCAAACAATTTAGAATCTCAAAACCTTTTGCAAAAGAGTATTCTTGCATGGCAACTGTTCCTAAAATGCATCTGCAGAAGAAGCAAAGCTCTGTAATGCTGTTGCTCCTGGCTGGCCTGCACTGGTCATACTGGTGTTGGTCATGGTGCAAAGGTCTCTAACCTTTTGTTGGAAACAACCAACAACCCAACTTGCAAGAGGGCTTACTTCTTATTTTTAATTATTGTCTTCCCAATTCCCTGCTCCTCCCCTTCATCTTTCTGCATTTCTTAAAGAGGCAGTGGAGGGAAAAAAGCTTTGGTTTTTGTTTGGGAAGGGGGTTAGGAAGGGCGACATGGCCCCTGCAACCTCTCATAGGGGTGTCTTGTCAGGGCGCGGCATGGAGGGCACAAACAGATCATAACCTTTAAATGAAAATGTGATGGAGGGGAGAGATGAAAGCAGTGAAACAAATTAGATACATCTAGAGGGGGTGCTCAACTGGAGAAAATTAGCATTTCTTCCTAATTGGAGTGCAGGGCATTCCATCACAGGGTTTCATTACAAGGAGGGAAGCACTGGGCCTCTTTGGGGGATTCCCCCCTGCCCTCAGTTTTTCTAGAAGTAAAAAATACATTTGGGAGGGAACTGCAAAAAGTACTGAATTTATCAGAGTGAATGTTTCAGAATGCTGCAGGAGGAAGAATTATAGTAAAGCACTAGTTCTTTGTTTATTAAGACAAGGAAGTGATGATTGTGTACAAATGAAGGCAGTTGCTACTCCTAGTTTTCCTGAAGGAAACTAAAAATTATACAGGAGGCTACAGGTGATGGTAATTTTCTGATTCAAGTACTTGCTGAATCAAATTTCTAGACTATCCAAAATGCACTAGTTTGTTTGAAGCAAAGGGATATGTTTTTGATTATGGTCAATGGAGTCAATTCAAGCCCGTTTTATACTGCATATCAAGTCCATGCTGTGCAAAACACTTGTTTAATGCATGTTTGCCTGATTCTACCTCTAACTAGAGCTGTTGTATCCAACAGAAATTTGGATTATATTATCCCTGGGAAGACAATGGCCAACTTCCAGCACAGAGTGTCTGGTGGCTGTTTTGGGGCTTGTGCACAGCTTTGTGGTCCAAATAGCTTGTGCCAACTTGAGGAACAGGCAGACATGGATGTGCTTTATATGTGCATCTGTATGTATGAATGGATGCAAGGAGTAGCTTAGAGGCAATTCAAGGGACAAGGTTTTGCATAGCATTTCCTGGTTAGAAGTAGAGGGGGACAGTTTCTTTTTTCCAAGCATGGATTGGATTGTTTATCAGTCAGTGCTGTCAGGAAAGGCTGGGGGGAAGAGGAGAAGGGGGAGGAAGAAGAAGAGAAAAGCATACCTTCTTCAGGTGTGTGGTATGCAATGTATGTTGCTCTGCCAATCTACAAGTACAAACATTTTGTTCCAGCTCAGGAGAGGGAATATATGAGCATATCAATATGGATGGTTGGAAACTGCTGAAGGAAGGGTTCTGTCTGCAGAGAAGGTGGTTCCTGACAGAGTGGGAGATGTTTACAGCAGCACTTCCTTCATCCTGGGCAAGCTCTGTCATCCATGTGCTCAGGATGAGGTTGCAGATGGTATGAATTTACAGAGGTCATAAATGTAAATCTCTGACTTATCACTTGCTGCTGAATTTTGGCATTTTGAAACAGAGCATAGCACTGTGCACAGGAATATCTTCAGGCCTACAGAAAATACTGTTAAAAATGAAAGCATGGCTCAGAGGTGGGCTTCTCCCATATTAGGTCCTGCATACATCAGGATGATGATGTCTCCTGTCACAACATTCTCCTTGTCACTTCAGTCCTCACAAAAAATGCTTGGCAGACTGTTTAAAATAAGGCAAGAGGGGAACAGGACCAGAGAGGCTGGAGTTTGGAGAAGAGCAAATGAGTAAGAGAAGATAGTCATCCTTGAAGGAGCAAGTGAGTAAGAGAAGATAGTCATCCTTGAAGGAAAACCAGTTCCTCTGAAAAATGGGAATTTCTCCTCAATGTGTGCATCTGGCTTGAGTGCTAATGCACTTTCAAATGGAGCATGCCAGAGCACCTCTTGCCTGTAACTAAGCTTCAGTTTCCTTGGGTTGCTGGCATCCTGAGTATCTGTTATGAGTTGAATCGGACACTGGAAACGTGGACAGAATTGTGTGGCTCTGACTCTCTCCTTGGCTCCATTGCCTCTGGTTTCTTTTCAGGTCAGCATGAGACTGTTCCAGACTGGAAGGCAGAGTGGAAAGTCTGTTCTTTCTGTGCACTGTTGCCTGTATTGTGTTCTGTGGTTCATTATCTAGGATTTGTCAGATCTTCTCTACCTTCCCTCCCAACTGCATGAAACACAACTGTTGCAACCACTTTCTTGCTCTAAAGAGGTATTGTGGGTTCATGATGCTCCATCATGGTGAACCATCCCACATGTAGGCACGTGGGATGTACTCTTACTGCTTTGTAGGCATCCTGACACTTAGCAGGTGCAGGGCTAATTTGGGACCAGGTATTAAAGCCAGCTTTTAATGTGCATTGCCCTGTCTAATTAGTAAATTCTTTTTCTCTCTCCTCTGAGATTGAGGCACATACTCCTTTAAGTCTAACCGTCCATCAAAGAGGACTTGAATGAGGCCCTGCTATGGTTGGCAGACACAGGCAGCTAATGACAAGAGAGAGCCCATTTCCTTTGAGAAGAGAGACCTGTACCAAGGTGATTTATAGTCCCAAGATTTATTAGTGTGGGGGCTGAAAAGAGGCTTGCAAGCTGGAACCCAACAGCTTGGGTTTTTTTCAGGGGAAAGAGAAATCTGTATGTGTACCTCTTCCTCACTCCTGAAAGAAGTGAACCCATCAGAAGAAGCAGTTGCAGACTAAGCTGGGCCAAGCAGCAACTGCTACTATTGCTGTGCTTGGTCTCCTCCTCCTGGTGCAGCTGTGTTGAGCTTTACAAACCTGTGCTTTGTTCAGTGACCTGCTTCGGCTGTTCAGGCTGATTTAATGAGGGATGGGGATGGAGCAGGAGTGTCTGATTGAAGAGTTTCTCTCTTGCATCTGATTTGCTGTCTTGGCCAAGAGCATATTCTTACTTTCTGTATACTTCCCCTGGATTTTCTCCTCTTCGACAGTGGAGAAGCAAGGGAGTCTGTTCCAGATATTAGAAAATCAATAATGTTTCTCTAACATCTGTCTTCTGATGGTCTCAGAGCACTCTGGGAACATGGATGGTGTGCAGACCACTTCAAATAAGTTTGGAGCCTGGCAAAGCATGGACTTCATGCTCCTGGTACATGGTGGAAAATATGAGGTACTTTAGTAGTATTGAGTGCAGGTGAGCAGTGCTGTTGTTGCCACTGTGCAATGTCTGAGTCCTCTGCTTCCCAAACTGGTTTGTGAGACCCTCGTGGTCCTCAGACCTGTGCTGGCTCTTCAGCTCTCACAGTAGAGCCAGTGATATTGTTCCCTGCATTTTAGGAGTGACTGAGGCTGGTTGAAGCCTCAAAACATTGAGCAATTAACCTGCCTCAGAAGGGGCAATGAACCAACAGGTTTTGAAGAGGAGGTACAGCAGAGGAACACTCCTCTATGCCAAAGAAATGGCTGCATTACTAGTCTGTATCGTGTTTTTGTGGTCTTTCCCCATACTTGGCCCCAAGTAAAACACTCTGCAGAAGTTAGTGATGTGCTGATACTTGGTTGCCTCCATTTTTCCTTGTAAAACCAGCCTGAAAAAAATATGGAGAGTAAGATGATGGTGGGTAAACTCAAATGTGGAACTGTTATTCACCAAGTCCTACAACAGTAGTACCAGAGACATTTGAAATTATCAGGAGATTGTTTTAAAGTGAATAAAAGATATAGTATTCCTTCACACAGTGTGAACTTAGTGCTTCAGAAGGTTATGGAAGTGGATGATGCCAGCAGTTTTGAAAGTGATTTTGTAAATTGTAAATTTTGTGAATTGTAAATTCATGGATAGCAGGTTCATAATGAGGGACTAGGTGGGGATACACTCTTTAAAATCCTTAATACAGCAATTGTGGATGCAAAGCGAATGACCACAGAAGGTTGCCAAGCTTACATGTTCTTCCTGAACAGCATCTGGAGACAAAGTGGTGAGCTGGATGGGCCATGGCTTGACAAATGTGGGCATTTCTCTTCTTCTTCTGGCCATGGTGGGCCAGTCCAGCACACATCTATCCCAGCATTTGGTGTTCAGCAGTGGTCAGTAATAAGTGTCTATGGAGAAGGTAAGAAATAAGAGCAAAAAGATACTTTCCTGCCTGTTCCTTCCCAGCTTCCAATGAGGAGAGGTTAGAGTTTCCCTGGCTAGAGTTTTCATCTGGACCAGTGTTTCTTTCATATTTGCAGAGGACAGCTCTGTGAGCAGCTCATCTCTTCTTTCTGAATCTGTTAATGTTCTGGGCTTCATAGGCTCCTTTCAAATTTAGTGTTGTGTCCTGAGGAAGAAACACATTGTTCCATTGTTAAACCTTTTGCCTGATTGTCTTACAGGGTTATACAGTGAATGATTTCTCTCTCTGGATACCCTCCACTCTGTTTAAAGTTTTAATATTTTTCCCAAGCCACCCCAACTCCAATATTGACGGCCTTGTGTGAAGCAGTAGCAAGCCACAACTTGCAGGTACTTGCTGGCCAGTTGTTATTTGGAGTGGAGTTCATATGGAGTGGAGTTCAGGCATCCCTGAGCTGTGGTAAGCTCATCACTTCCTCCCAGTGCAGCCTCTGACTGGAGTCCACAGAGATGCAGCCCAGCATGAATTGATGGCCACGTAATTGGTTCTTGTGTATTCACATGATAAAAGATGAGTGTGACAGTTTCGACTGGGACACTTGTAACTGGCTACAGAATCAAATACTGATGCTCAAGTAATGTGCTCATTTCAGTGTAGGACGTGTGAGTGAGCTTGGTTCTGGCCTTTCTTTGTGTGGGTGTTGGATTTACCAAGTAGAAATTGTTCTTTTAATAGCTGTGGTTTTGGATCTGACTTCCTAAATTCTCAGAGCACATGGAAATAGGGCATGCCATGGAAAGGAAGGGAGGAAACTGTGGTTTCACACTCCTACCCGCAAAGCTGCCTAGGCATTTAAAGCTTCCAGACTTCTGTTCCTTGAAGTGTTGGAGGACTGACTGCCAGCAGGTTGTCCTGCTTCACCTAGATAGCAGCTTACTGAGCGGCAGGAGGCAGTGTGGTAGTTAATATCCCTTTATCAGATATTTCTTCTCATCAAAGGACAATGTGTGTTAGGGAATCCTCTGTTTGATTGCAGAGTTGAGATGTGTGCATGAAGAGTCTTTTTCTGAGTCCTTTCCAATGCAATCCTTTCCCTCTTATACCATTTTATGTGTTACTTTTTCCCGGATATACTGACATAAAGCATCATAATAAATTACTGCTCACCTTCTTGTCTTATCCTTTCTCTATCTCTATGCCATCTATTTTGCCTGATCCCTTTCCCATCTTCATCTGGCTTATCTCAGTTACCTGTGAAATGTAATAATTCTTAGCCTGCTTTGCAGCCCAGCCTGATTACAGATACTGATGGTGATAACCTGTGCTGTGAAACTGTGCCTTATTGATGTCAGCATGGTTTGAACTCTGGCTTCTCCAAAACTTTTCCAGCGAGTTTTTATGTGGTTTGGGATCTGTGTGGGAGGTGGCCACTAAACATCTTTATGCCTTAGATGTGTGTTGTCTGTTAATGAAACCTTGTGTGCCTTTCTTACAGGGCTGGGGCTTTCTGGCCTGACTGGCAGGTTTGATTTCTCACTCTGGTGCTTGCTCACAAACAAGCATGCCCTGAACCTGCAGATGGGGAGGAGGGGTTTTATTCAGGATCTTGGTTGCTTAGGGCTGAAGAGTTGACATGCTCCAAACACTTAGCATGAAAACCCTGAAGCAAATCATATTGCATAGAGTGGAGAACTGGGGAGGTGGAAGCTGCCCAGCGCTTTAAGGGCAAGTGGATTAAGGCTGTTGCAAGCGTGTCCGTGTCAGGGATGGAATGATCAGAGCAGGAAAGCTCTAAGAGTCATTTCATGGCTGAGTTAAACACAGATGAGGCTTTGCTTCCCTCCTCCACAGAGCACCTGTGTCTCCATGCCTCAATGTCCTGGCCCTCTCTGTGTGTAGCATGTGCTGCATATACATGCCTTTCCCCTTTCACCTTTCCTGGTCTTTGATTTCTTAAAACCCTCTGAGCATTATTTCCCTCTCCCCTGATGAAGAACTCATTTAGACTTAATTTGTAAATTGTTTGAATATCACAGGGCAGAGGAGGAAGACCAAGCACTCTGTTTTTGTGATTTGGCTTCTTTCCCCTAAAAGCATTGAACAAGTACAGCTCCTACCCATGCATGTGTCGAGAAAGAACTGCTGCCCTGTGTGCTAAGATAAGGAAAGTGTATGTTTGTTGAGAAATCCTCTTCCTCCTCACCATCCTGATTACTTTTTTCAAAATTCTCCTAAATATGGAAGTTTGAATTTGGTATACGTGTGTCTGTATGGCAAAAGGAAAAAGACAAAAATAATTTGTGGCTTGTGGCACCAGGAAAAGAGATTCCTTCCACCTCTACTTTTAAATTGAAACATTCTTGATTTTTAGTTGTTCTGGCAGACCTGAAAGGATTCTCCCCTCCCCCTGACCTCACTGGCATGCATGAACTGCTGCTTATTGAAAAGTAATTTTCTGTCATAGATTCTAATGGAAAAGTTTATATAAAATGTCATTCTATATATATACATGCATTTTTAAAACAATACTTGTTAACTGAAAACTTTGCCAGTCACATCTGAAAAAATATTGCGATTGGTCTTGGCAGCCCTGAACCTTAAAAAATAGAAAGGAGATATTTTATAAATAGAAGAGATTTTCTTCTTTTGCATCGTGATTCTTTAAGCATTGTCTATACATGAACAAATATTTAGACTTTTGTCCAAAGCAGTGACAGCTGGAGTATTTACTTAAATCAATTCTACATGTCCTCTTGTAGGGTATGGGGTTATAAGAAGAAAAAGCCCTGGACCACTAAGGTTTGTGATAAAGTATGAGCACAGATGACATTATATCTCTTTTCCCACTGGTGCAGGTAATGTTCACTCTGTTTCTCTGTGCAGGCTTGAAGATGGCCTGGTCTACATGGGTCTGCTTATGTTCATTCTTTGTGTCTGCTTCTCAGATGCTGGCATGGATTTCACAGCAAGCGTACTTTGTCCAGAGGTGTGAAAAGTTGCTTCTGAGGAAAAGTCTTGAGCATTGATGGCTCCAAGGCACACAGTATCTGGCTGAACTCATCTCTGTGACAAGTACTTAAGGCAGCTTGGGTGAGGCTGAAAAAAACAGGATTGAAATTGAAAAATGATCCTTTCTGTGAGAGTCTTTTGTAAAATATGATAGATACAGATATGGACTGAAAAGAAATCAGAATCATTGGGTTTAATCAGGCAATTTGCTTCTCTAGTTTGCAACCTGCTGCAGCATTGTGTCACAGTTGTATTTTAGGCAGCTCAGAAATTACAAGTCTGTGCCCTGGGGGTTGTGCTGCCTGCCTGCTCCCTTCCTACAGTTGGAGTCCCTGAGGATCTCCTTTCCTTGTTGTCAGGATTGTTGTAATTGCATCATCTCCTAGGGCTTGCTCAGCACTCCAGTGTACCTGTGTTTTGATAAAAGTAGTGGCATCTTTTCACTTCCCTGCTTACCACCTGGTCTTCATTGCAGAATCAGTACCAAGCTGTTCGATTATGACAATTCTTGCTTTCTAGTAGGATATCGCAATCATAAGAGACGCGAGGTGAGTTTTTTAAAACTATGATTTAACATTTAAAAACAAACAAAAAATCCCCCAGACCCCATTGCACTGAAGCTGTGATGATCAATTCAGCTGAGCAGCTTTAACTTGTCTACAAGACGTGACCAGTCAGGACAAACATTTCTATCCTGAAGACAATGGTGATAGTTCAGAGGAAGCATAGATGCTAACAAGTCCTGAGAATCAGCAGAAGAAGCATGCCACCCACAGGATGCCAGTTTCAGGCTTGTGGGATATCTGACATCAGTCTCATTTGACGTAGGAGCGATGCACTGGTGGCCAAGTTTTTTGAACCCACATGCAGCAGGTTTCCTGGTAGTTTTGCAAAACAAAAGTCTTGTAGCAGAAAGGGAGACACAGCAAGTGAGGTCCCACAATGAAAAACAGTTTTGGTTTGCTGATGGGAGATGCCTCAGCAAAAAGAGGACGTTGAGCCTCTGTTGCTGTCCTCCTGGTTATGGTTGTTGCCTGACTTTTGGAGCAGATGCTGGAGGAGTTGACTTATTTTTCAGTGATTTTTCTCAGCAATAAGAGTTCTCACTCTGTCCTTGGCACAGTTTTTGCTATGCTTTTTGGGACCTGCACTGTCCAGTTTATTCTCCCTGAGTCTGTTGCCTTTCTAAATCTCAGTGCAAAGGTACTAGACTAGAAATCCTGTCCTGGGAGCATAGGCTACACCAGGCCTTCAAGAATCTGTCATGCATCGCACCCCTTCACATGCTTCTATTGTGCATCACTGAATCTCTTTTCTCCTTTACCGCTTTTTTGGCATCCTGCACTGCCCTGTTACCCAGGCTGGGGGAAGGATGCCATGGGCTGACTTCCTCAGTGTGTGTCCCACTGCTGACTATGCCCCTGCTATGCCAGGCAAACTGTCCCACTCCCACCCCCTCCTCTTGCTCGCCCCAGATCGGAGCCCCCGAGAGGTCTTTGTCCGCCTGTTGAGAGCAGCCCCCGTTCCTCCATTCCCACATGGCGCACCCTCCCCAGCAGCCCTCTACCCATTCAGCAGTTTGGGCTGAAAGAACCTTGGCTAATTACGCTGGGCTGAAAATTACCACTTTGCTGTGTTGTCCTGCTGCTGGGCCCATTTGTGTGGGGCCTGTAGTTAGAGGGAACAAAGTCCCCCCCGTGGAGCCAGGCAGGCCCCAAGTGTGAAGCTACAGGTACAAGCAAGAGGGGAATGAAGGGAATAATTACCAGCTTCTCCAGGTGAAAGCCCCGTTAAAACTTCAATAAGCCAATTAGGGGCCAGGGTGGGTGTGTGGGGAGAGTCTCCCCCACCTATAACTGATTCCCACCAGGCAATTAACAGAAATAATTTCACGGAGGGGAGGATAAGAAATGGCTCTTAGAAATTGTCTTGAGTTGGGGGGGGCTGAAACAGCACGACTGCTGCAATGGTCCTCATGTACTCCAACCTCCCGGCTCACTGTGTGGCCTGAAAATGTTGGTGGGGCTAGGAGGAGAGGGAGGAGGGAGGGAAAATGGCAAAGAAAAAGGAATCGCTGGAGCTTTACACCTGGGCAGGCTTTGAGAAAGTGAGGGCTGGAGTTCAGAGTTTCATGTAAGGCTGTGTGTGGGCCCAGAGCACTGAGCTCAAGGGAGCTGTTGGGTCTGGGGAAGTGGGTGAAGATCAGGCTCAGGGTGTCTTCCCCATGGGGGCAAGGGGGAAGGATAATGGCACTGAGCTGAGGAGGGAGGGGAAACGTGCTGGGTGCGAGGGCTGGAAGTGAGTGTGCAGGTTCGTGAGAACTGAATGGCAGGCCCTCAGAGATCTGCCCAAGGTGCATGATAGTCTGTTGGTGCAAAGGGTGTCCACTGTCTAATACCATGCATGTATCTCATCCAGGGATCATGCTTTTCTGCTGCTCAGTCAGCAGCTTCATCTGTTCCTTCCTTTCAATTCATTCCAAAAACCCGGGGAATTTGTTCAGGATAGAGATTTTATGAAGTTGCCTTGCAACTCCCATGTACTGTAATGCAGATGGCATGTGCAGCAGTTGGAGGTAGAGCATTCTGTCTGGTGGATACCTCTCAGGAGTCTTGCCCATTGGTGTTTGAAAAGCTGCTCTGGGGAGTAGAGCAAGAGTAGAGCATAGGATGAAGTTGCTACAGATGGCTGAGATTTCTGTAGTTACGTTCGAAGGGAGAAGGCATTGTGTGAGTAAAGAAGTTGAGACACCAGCTGCAGTTATTTCACCTGCACTTGAAAAAGAAACAAAAAACCCAAATAAACCTTTAACTCCTCAAAACCCAAATGTAACCTTATAAGCCACTTTCTTTGAATTTCTAATGTTACAGCTTCTGAGCATTAAAAACGTTCTTTGAGATTTCTGGTTACTGATAAGCTGATATAACCATACTGTAGTGGTGTTTAACCACCTAGTCTCAAACTGACCTGAAAGTCCCTAGATTTCATCTTTTTTCTTCTTTTTTTCCCCCTCTTTCTCCACAGAAGGCTCTCTGTGATAGGAATAGAGAGCCATATCTCTTGCACAGCCTAGACTTTAGCTCAGAAGTGATTTTTCAGTTGAGTCATGTTCATCATTCAGCTTCTAAGATGTAACCCCAGTGGTTGACTGCAAAGAGAGCTCTGCTCACAGAAAGGCCTGGTAGGCATGCACAGACAAATCAGTTTTGGCATGGGCTTTGATTTTTGGTACAGGTTATTCCTATCAGTGCCAGTGTTATGTTCTGGATTAAATTTTTGTTATCCTTAAGGAGTCTCTTTTATCCTGTAATAACAGTAATAACTTGAACATCATTTGGGGTTTAAATTTGGTCTCAAGAGAGATAAGAAGTTGTACAAAGACCTCTGTCATGAACAATTACTCCATGCCAGGCAAGCCCAGAGGTTTGGGGAGTGAAGAAAGATAAAGATTGTTGGATATATCATGTAAATATGTATTTTACACTGTTAAAAATAGGTTATCAAGCCTTTTCCTTTAATAAAGGAGCAGGGCTTATGTCAACCCAGTAGAAATACTTGTGTGGCTACAATAGCAATTCTGTTTGCAGGTCTGAAAAATGACAGAAGCACTGTTCCACTATTCCTCTTGTACAGGAACACTCAGGACCCTCAATCAACTTTTATAGAGCTAATCTGAATGCGGTCCTCTTCTGGACATTTGCTTCTTCCTAAAAGTGTGTGTCATGTGGAGTATTGGGGAAAGTGGTGATACTTAGATGTGAACAGCCCTAGGAACATTAGGACTGTTCTGTGGATTGAATCACTAGTTTCTAATGAAGGACATTTTCCTGTTCAATGCTGTAGTGGGGAAGAGTATGTGTGTATTTGTCCTCTCTGGAATCTTTTTCTTGATGTCACTGAGCTAGTTTCTCTCCAGAAATGAGGATTGTGTTCTGTATCTGGTGGCTTGTTTTCACAGAACTTACCTGCTGCAGGGCTGGTGAAGGAACAGTGATCAAGGTTGCAGGTGTCTTGGGCACAGAGTATGGGGTGAAACTGCAAAGCAGTGAAGGCATGATTCATGTGTCTAGCTTGGACACCTGCTAAGCAGCTTGCTAGAGTAGGGGTGATCTCTCTCCCATGCCAGGAATTGGGCCTTTGGGGATATTAAAGGCTTTTTCTGTTCTTCAGCTTGAGTGTCTCTGAAGTCTGGAGGAAGGCATGAAGTTAGAGGCCAAGGAGGAATGCTGGAGAGGTGGAGCTGATGTTCCCTCTACCATGAGGCATGAAGTAAATGACCTGGGAGGCAGTGACGTGAGCGTTTCTTCTATCTCATGAGCTGGAGTTCTGCCTCAAACCTCACTTCGTGTTTCAACCCAGCATCTCTACCGTGCCCTTCAGTACAAAATGTAAATGCCTTCTTTCTGGGGACCACTTTCTAGGGGTCCACTTGAGGTGGCATATGAATGAATTATTAGTCCATCTGTTCATGCATGTCACTGGTGCTCCTTGCAAGAGCACAGCATTTCCTCTTGGAGCAGTAGTGGTTGTCAGTGTTGTAGGATTCATGGTCTTCTCTATGCACTTTGCTTTCTCTCTGTGCTGAGTCCATGGTGGGGTGTGGCAGAGTTCTTCTGTACCTTCTCTGTGTGGCATTTATGATGTGTATCAGGAGCACAATTCAACTGAGTTGACTGGTGCCTTGGGGGATGCTGTAGCATGCACACAAGCTCAAAGAA
Source organism: Aphelocoma coerulescens (assembly GCF_041296385.1). NCBI lineage: Eukaryota > Metazoa > Chordata > Aves > Passeriformes > Corvidae > Aphelocoma > Aphelocoma coerulescens. The sequence goes on from NC_091020.1 coordinate 23,490,991, forward strand.
GTAGCAGCAAACCTGCCAGAACTTTCCAGTCTGTTTCTGGAACAAGCCTGGTTATTTGCCTTCAGCTGCTGGGTCTTTTTGGCAAGGTTATTCAACAAAGGTAAGGCTGTGCTGCAGTGCGGTTCTTCTGCTTGCTCAGGTGAGCTTCAGGTGCAACTGTCTTACCTGCTGATTTTTGTTGCATTTGTGGTTACAGAATGTTAACATATAACCCAGCTGTCTTGGCTTCTGAGATACTGAAGATGCTTGGTTCAGTTCTCTGGTCATCCTGCGAGAAGTACAAAGTATGGCTAAAGGAACTGGTCTGGGGCAGTGAAGGGGCAACACCAGCCCTGCATGACCACCCGATCCTGGGCTTGTCCAGCATTGCCTGCATCTAAGGCAGGTGGTATTTCTTGCATGTTTGTGGTGCCTGCTTTCTCATGAAGAAAATGCCTAACTGATGCTGTGCTGGTTTTTTTTTCCCACCCTGGCAAATTAAATGCCCCCAGGGAAGGAGCACTTGCTTCCCTGCGCTCTCTTGTCTCTCTCCCTTTGTGTGTATCTGGTCTGTTGGAGAAGTCTCATGGTGGAGGTGGCAAAACTCCCTGTGCTGGGTTTCCGACCCCCTCCTCTCCTCTTCACAATGTTGTTACTGTTGCATCTGCTCTTCAGCAGGGGCTCCATCAAGTTTGTGTGACCTTAGCACTGTATTCATGCTGGAGGAGTTACCTTCCATAATGATGTCAACTGATGAGGTTGGCGGGATGGTGGCGGCCGCGATAAGACATGACATGTTCTAATGATTCGCCTTAGCGAGCTGCCTGTGTGTGTTGGGGGGGGCACAGAGGGGCTTGGAGAGGGGAGGTGGGGGCCCCACAGGTGCCGACAAAGACTTTGACCTTTGCTGCTATAATATCAGTGTTTCACAGGCAGGGCGGTTCGGTAACCCACTTTCAGCCCATCAAAAATTGATTTAATTGCAATTTTTTCCCCCAATTAGGAGCACTGGAGCTTAACTAATTGGAGTAATAGAGAGTAATAAGGCTCTGATAAAAAGCCTTCCTCTGCCTCCTTTGTATCTTGTGTCATCGCCTGTCAGAGGTCAGAGAGCTTGCATATTCTATTAGGCAGAGTTGCCTTCATTTGTACAAATTAGTTTACCCAACAGTAATTAAAATGCCAGTGCGGGTCGGGGAGAGCTGAATACAATTGATGGGCACGTTGGTGAAGGATTTGACAGCTCCGGTGGCCTCCCTTGCCAAAGCGTGTCAGTGCTGAATCAAAGGCTACACAAACCCACAGACCCGTGTGTTTAACCCGCGGCACTGTCAGCACCAACTGCTCTCTCTCTTCTCCTATCTCCCTTTTGGACTTGCTTTCTCTTCTCCTTCTTTTCTCATTTCACTTGAGACTTTTAAAAATAGATGTTTCCCATCTTTGAGCTGTCCTTTCTGTTGATCGCTTTCATAACACTGCTACCAACCCCCCCATCCTGTCTCCCTTGGTTCTCCCCCTTCTCTCCCCCCACCTTCCACATTCCCAGCTGCAGGGCTCTGTCAAGTAATAACTTCTTTGTTTCGCAGTCCAATGAGTCTCCGTATATAATAGTTTCCAAAATGGAACAACGATGTCCAATTCCAGCGGGCGGGGGAGCGCGCCAGGAGGAAGGCACAGACTCTTGCACGTGTCAAGCAGATTCTGGATTTGAAATCCCCGAAGAGCAGAATAGGACCAGAGAAGCAATCTGTTTACAGTACAGGGGAAGGGCACAAGCCTAGGGCACAGAGGAGGTGTAGTGAGAAGAGGTGGGAAAGGACCTGTTTTACCCAGGTCCCTTCTATGACTGTGCATTGCAGGATTCCCAGCACAGGCAGGGCCCACTCTGGAGGCTGGGTTGATAGTGGGGAAGGTGTGTGTGGGGAAGGCATCTTTCCAAAAGGACTGATGGGCATCTACCTCTGTCCCTCTGGTTTGTTCACATCTGGCAATGGTCTGTCGAGGATGGGGTAAAGAGGGATGCTACAGGAGTCAAACTGTACTTGGCACCTTGGGAGCAGCCATGGGATTATTGCAGCTGGACTGTAGCCAGAGCACTACTGCTGTTGCCAGAAATGCCATGGGATCTTCAACAACCACAAGTCAGTCAGATGTAGAGTTCTTGTGTTTCTTCCAACAGCACTGCCAGGATATGTGTTCTCTTTCATTTCCTGGCCCAGCTTCTATTGTGGGGGGATGATGTCTAATGAAATCTCTCTTCTGCAACATAGAAAAGGTCTGGCTTCTGGAGAAGCAGGCTCTTGGTTGTTTTGTTGGGGTTTTTTCCCCTCTTGTTTATTTCTCTCCTCTCTGTCAGCAGGGAGTTTCAAATAAGAAAGAGGACATCAAAGTATCAGATGAGTTGGAAAATTCCTTGTGTTGGACAACAAAAATATGCTGTTTATGAAGTATGTGTGTCTCAATGCTGTGCAAAATTCTTGACTTCCTGGTTTGGTTATTGGCTTGGTTTTAGTTCCTAGGGGATCCCTGTGAAGACAACATGCCCTATTATGGAAGCCATGCAATGGTGCTTTTTTCCCCTTAGAAGGGCATATTAGAGGGAGCTTGTAGCCATGATAGCCAGCACCTTTCAAAGGAGACAGGAAAGATGAGTGGGGAAGGGGCTTTACATCTCTGAGGCCATCTGGAGATTGGCCGTAGCAGTTTTTATGGTGGGTGTAGATGCATCTGATCAGTGTCAGTGTACATTAGTAGTGTTGTATGTACTTCAGGTAGATGAGTCATGCCTGCATTAATATGTTTAGGGTATCCTGTACTCCCCTCTTCCCAATCTAGTCTCTCCTCGGTTTGGCTGTAGAAAGCAGCATGGGCAAAATAAATTACACTGTCTAAGCTAGCAACTCAGCTTGAATTGTTTATCTTGGGAAGCTGGCAACAACAGTTGTGAAAAAGCTGCATTTCTCCAAGTTGGAGGGTTTTCTTGTGTGTGCTCTGTGCTTTCTAACACAGAAGAGCTTTGTTGAAGATAGACTGAAAGGAGCAAGCCTGATAGAATGCTTCAGCTCTGCTAATGAAGTTTCAGAAGTTTTGGAGCCAAGCTTTACATGCTTACCTCCAATATGCATGTTGTTTTAGACCTATGAAAGCTGACTTGTGTTGCCCTTTTGCCTGAAGTAAAACTGTCACCTCTGAGAGGTTCCCAGTTATGAGACACCCGAGGCTTCAAGGTGTATGCCTGTAGATCAGACTCAAGGTGAGGGGCCCTGTATCATGCCCTGGAATCCAGACTTTAAGGTCAGTTCACTCTCAGGCTTTGAGAATTTCTCATTGGCACCACTTCTTGTGCATGTTGTCTTGTGAATGCTGCATTCTCATGCTGCAGTGAAGGTGGCCTGCTCTTGTGGGAGAAGTCTTATCTTTGCTTGCTAATGGGCTCAGGCTGTTAAAGATAAGGCCTGCAAACCTGATCCCGCTGAAGTATGAGACAAAATTCCTGTTGACTGAATGGAGTCAGCTTTACCCAGAAGAGACTTGTTTGTGGCCCTGAGGCCTGTATTTGATGCCGGAGCAAAATCTCTTTATCTAATGCTTCTCTCTCTCGCTCTCTTTTTTTTTTTTTTTTTTTCCCTCTGAGGGGTGAGGGGTAAGGACCAAGGAGGGAAAGCTGAAGTCCAGAACTGACAGCATGAGGGAGGATTAGACCTAGCTGTTCCTCCCACCTTTTTCTCCCTGTTGGTGTGCCTCCATGGTAATTTAGACCTGTGGCAACCATCAAAGCCTTGTGCATACCTTCTGCACAAAGGGGTCTGTCTCCCACGTGAGGGCGTTCTCTGCTGGGACAGAGTCAGTTTGTCCCCCAAAAGAAAAGTCTTAAGCACCCAATTGCCTGCTTAATTGACTCCCTGACTGCTATTATGTTTCTAACCACAGTAATTGACTTTAGTAGTTATTAATGGATTATGACTGGGGAGGGGGGACAGAACGCAACACCTAGCTTTGTAGCCAGAGCCTGTAGCCTTTGTAGCCTGACCAAAGTGCTGCTTTCCAGACATGGGGTTTGACCGACAAGCTGTCAAAGTGGGTGTCTTTTGCTTATTTTCCTCTGAGATGGGAGACACTGGCAAAAGGGAAATGTTCCCTTCTGTCCTGCACTATGGTGGATAGAAGGCAGGCATTGAGCAGAAACCCTGTTTCCAAAGATGAAATGCTGCACACTTTCTTAATGGATCCTGGTGGCTGCTGCACAGCATCAGGAATTGGATTTTCTGTACTCTCAGGCTTTGGTCAGGGACTTACATGGAGAAGAATAAGGTATGCACCCTGTAGCACCTGTGGGGACAGCCCAGTGCTACAGCTGCTTTGGCTGATCGCATGTGCACTGCCAATGAACCTAGAATTTTGCATGTAAGACATCCTGTTTGGAGACACTTTGAAAGAGCTCTAGTCCTGCAGGCCTTTTCTAGCCTAAAGGGCAGCTAAGGATCGCAGGACTTGTGGACACCTCCAGGTGTGTGAGTTTGGGTGGAAGGATAGTGTCAGCGCAAAAGAGAGCCTTGGTGGCTGAAACCCTTCCTAAATTCTTGTAGCTCTTTGAAATGGTTTGATGTTACCTGCTTGCCTCTTTTGCAGAGTGTTTTGTCAGTGCTGCTTTTGGCCTTGTGGTTTGGAGAAACCAGTTGCTTGGCTAAACCACAGAGAAAGGAGGAGTCCTGAGTTCTGGCCTTGCTTCCATCTGGCCCTTCTCTGGCTTTGGTTGAATTGATCCTGTGTTTAGCACTTGACTGCTGAGTGCCTTCTTACAGCAGCAGTAGCACTTCTCACAAAAGTCAAGGATGCTGCAAGAATCCATTCCTGGTTCAGTAGAGGCTTGCAGACACCTTGACTTCCAAAGGAAGAATGCTGTAGAGGATCAAAGAAATGTTTAAAAAGTACTCTAACTGCTATTTTTACAGACATGACATTGTTTTCTTATTTTGCTTTCATCTTTCAGCTGCCAGCCCTGTGTCATACTGCAAAAGTTGTTTAGGCAAAGCGTAGAGATGGCTTTTATTTAAAGCAGGTTCCATTTCCTGCGTTCATGCTATCCTTGTTGCATTGACTTAAACATAGTTTTGGCATTTTGTTCTCTGTAGCTGCAATAAATATGGCTTTGTGAGAGGTCATTTATAACTTACTTAGAAATCCCTTTATGAGCTGCTTCCTCTTATTTGAACTGAGGATAGGAAGTTGGCACGAAACAAGCAGTGTGGTTTGGAGAGCCACAGCACCCATGTTCCTGATGCTTGATTTTAAGGATTTGTTCTGTCTTAGGAACTAGTATAAGGCCTGTGGCTGTCAGGTGACCTCTGGAGCCAGCATGTGCAGCAGGGACATAGCATTGCCAAGAGGACTTTGGAATGGACCCTGCTGGAGGGTGTAAACTGAGCCAAATCTTGCTGCAGAAGAGCCGTGCTGCCTCTCACAGAGAGTTCCTGAGCACTGGGGAGGGCAACCTGATCCAGCTTTGAAATTGGCCCTGCTTTGAGCAGGCTGGACCAGAGACTCTATTCTGTGATTCTTTAGGCCTGTGATGCTGCAGCCAGTTCATGATTGTGCTCAGAAGTTGCCAACAAACAGAAGTGAGACATGAAGTAGGAAATAACAGTAAATTTTCCATGGGGTCTTTCTGCAGCTTACAGCATTGACTGTGTATGAATCATGCTGAGTACTCTACCGACTCATTTGAAAATGTTGTTTACGGCCATTCCTGTTTAGGTTTTCCCTTTGTGTTTACAAATACATGGTTTATGTCCTGCCAGTTCTCTGCAGTTGTGACCTGCTGCATCTGGGAAGCTCACCTACTGAGAGTCCTGTGGCAGCTCTCCCTTTGCTGCTGCCTGTCTCTTGTGAAATGTGGTGGGATATGCTGAAATCATCTTGAACCAGAATTTAAAGTCTGTCTTGTAACCTGTTTTCTCTGTCTTGCTCATGCACTTTGTTCATAACATGAGGATTAGTAAGTGGTTTTTGTTTGCTTCTTTTTTTTTTGAACAGCTCATTTGTGACGGGGACAGCCTGCTGTGGACACACCTCACCTCTGAGAATCTGGGACCTTGAGAGGTGAGTGAACTTCCAGATTATAGGGAGGGACTTGAAAAGTGAGTAACAATACAATATTGGAAATGCTGCAAAATGGTATCATTCCATTTCAAGGCAAGGGATGATTGAAGATGAGATGCGATACGGAGTGGGGAACAAAGCAAACTGGTGTGGAAAGGCACACGTGGGGGGTGATTCTGGTTCAGTAACTTGGCTTTTCTTCTCATCTTTTCCAGTTGATGGCACAGCCATCCTGGTTTCTTCCCATTACCTGTATACAGTCAAAATTTACCCATTACACCTTCCTTTTCATCTGTCTCTGTTGATGCCTCAGCCTCAGCCAGAGGAGGTGAGGAAGGTGATCCTTATCCTCCCATTCACCCACTTGTCTGTGGTGCTGGGAAGCCAGAGGCAAACACAGGCTCTGAAGTCACCTTGTCCTGGCTGGCAATTCCAGTAGCGAAGAGAGGTGAGGCGTGGCAGCAGGTTATCTATGGAAGTGACTTAGGCACGTTGTCTTCTCTTTGTCCTAATAAGTACTGAGGAGGTTAATTGCTGTGGCCTCTGATTTGGGGTCTTTGAGTAGTTCCTTTTCGGTGAAGGTGCTGACCTTAGCAACTGGGGAAATGTTGTTCTCAAATCTTGATGTGAGACTCAACTGCTGACAAATTTGAAACTCTCAGCCTGAGGGTGTTAGTGTAGTGATGGACAGATAGCAAATATTTCACAGGATTATTGGAACGGCAGCCCTGCCTTCCAGGACGAGTATGCTCTGGGTAGGAGTGGCACAGCCCAGATAATCCAAAGGAGTGCTGTCAGGATTGAGGTGAGCAATGGCAGAAGGGGCCTGAGGGATGTCTGTAGAGCTGTATTTGGGGAAAGGGGGTGCAGGAGGATTGATGCGGACACAGGGCAGGTCTGAGACCAATTGCCTTCTAATCTATAGTTTAAATAGTTTAGATTGTTTAAGTCAACTGTATCAAATACAAATTTAAACCAGCTGTTTTTTCTCTGAAGTGACAAAAATACTTTGCGACAATGCATCCTACAAAGGGCAAGCAGGAGGAGGAAAGAGCACCAGAGCATTTAGCTATGGTGCATGTTTCTTAGTGACCCATCCATTGTTGCCTCTGGAGTACCCCAGAAGGATGCAGGCTGTGCTGTGATACCCCTGCCCATCAAGTCTTCTGGCTGTTCTTGAATAGAGGCATCTGACAGGGGTGAGGAGATGGGCAACCCTCTCCCCCCTGCCCCAGCCTTTCTGACAGCCTTTCCCAAGGAAGCCTGAAGAGATAATAAAGCTGTGTAGAAAATAGGATTAAGGTAATGAACAAGCACAGCGGAGTTTGATCTTTCAATAACGTAAAAGCCTGAGTGACAGGCAAATAAAAAAGCCAAGGCAACCTAGGCCACTGGGCCTCTGTTGAAATGGCTAGAGTGTCAAACTTATTCTTCCCTCTTCACCTGTCACAGCTGGAATGCACCATGCCACTGGGTTTTTTCCTCTCCAGGGACCTATGTGTGAGCTGGTAGACTCGTCAGCATGTGCAGGATAGGAGGCTGAGTAGGAAGCATGTGAAGCTTGATGTCATCATTCATAGAAAAGGAGTACAGAGCTATCCTTCCAGGTCTTGACTATCCATAAACTGTTCATCTTCCCAGCAGAGCTTTGGATCCATCTTCAAAGACTCCAGTGATTGCCAGAAGTGATCTTGTAGGGAATGCTATCTCTTCCTTTGAGGCTTTTGAATGCTGTCTCCCTGGTCAGATTCTAGGAGTGGGAGTGTGGCATGAAAACTGAAAATCTTAGAGCCATCCAGGACTTGAAAACTCCTCCTATGCTCAATGTGTCCTGATAACATCTGGCAGACAGAGCCAGGGCCTCTGAGTTTGCTGCTTACCCTTTTCTTGTGGCCACAAAAAGGCCCAGAGGCTGACCTGCAGAGGCTGAACATGGCAAGGATATTATCTCTGAGAACAGAGTCCGGGTAACTTCCATCAAAAAAAAAATTAGGCAGGGTAGAGTGATGCATAAGGTGTGCTCTTGAAAACCACAGGATCCTTAGCACCACTGAGGTGTTTAGTGCTGTCCAGGATCAGTTAGTTCAGTTAGAGGAGTTTTCTTTGCATCGGCGGCTGAGTAACTAACAGTACAGCAGTTTCTGTGCCATTCTCTTCTGCTGGTGTAGGTGGTCTTTTTACCCAACAGCTGAGAGCTGGAACATGCTACAAAAGGATTTAAAGCTTAAATAATCTTTTGTGTACTGATCATCTTAGTTCCAGGCCAGATAAGTCCTTGGCTGGTGCTTGTAGCTGTTGGTCATGGTATGTTTCGTATTTATGACCTTCGCTGTTCCGTGACCCTGGGGCAGCCATTCTCATCCCTCCAAGAGGAAGGGGATAATATCTTCACCTGTAAATATGTCCTGTGCTTTGAAAAGGCCTTGGTTGGTTTTGGTGTAGAGGAAATTTTTAGTGGGGAAAGGAAATGCCTCTTACTGCATCCCACCCCCACAAATGTCTTTCATTTCTGACTCTGCTGAGATGATGGCGTTGGATCAAAGCCACAACAGGCAGCAACAAGCAATTGTCAAGGGAGTCTAAAGCAGGGGAATGACTGCATAATGCCAAGACACTGTCTCTGATGGCTGAAATTCCAGCTGCTGCTACACCTGGCCCTGTCTCCTGTAATGAAGGAGGATTTAGGTTTTTTTCTTATGCTTTTGAAGCTGGCTAGCTGCACTTCTGGAGGACATCTCTCACCCCACACATTCTACATTGTGCCATCTGATGGCTTTTAGATGTGGGGAAGTTGCTGTGCAGTCATTCCTGCTCTGGATCAAGGTGTGTGTGTGGAAGGCAGCTGTGAGTAAGTTTGGTGATCAGAGGCCTGCAAGGAGAACGGTGAGGAGTATGGGCCACAGGATACTAACCTGTGTCCTTGCATCAGGTATCAGCCCTTGCTGACTCCTTGTCCTCTTCCAAGTCCCCTTGTCCCTCCTTCAGTGAGGGATATGATGGCAGCTGCCCCTCTTGCAGGTCAGGTTCCTCTGCTCACTTTTGCCTTTCTCTGTTCAGACCATCCTGTCTTGCTTGCCAGTGTGAGTGTGTGGCTCAACAGAACAGCCACTTAATGGCAAGCAAGAGAAAAGGAAACTTTATTCAGATCCTCCTCCTCTTTCTTCTTCTTTCTATTGCCTTTGGGAGTTTAAACTCCTTGGAAGATGAGGGTCATGCACCACTGACAGCTCCAAGGCCAGCATTTGTCATTTGCCTGCAGGGAACTGTTGCTTCCCATGTTATTGGGGTGGTCTGCATGTCGTTAGGTGACAAATGCCCGTCTCAAGGATGCTTCTCCTTGAGATGGAATACTCCAGAGGTCTCTTTACAGCAACTCTTGGAGCTATTCTGCAAAGCCTGGTGCTTGAAATGGGCAGTGATCTCTCTGACATGGTAGTCTTCATGCTATAAACACTTTGAATGCACAAATCCTGCAGTGTTTTCCAGTGATGTGACATGACATGCTGCAGGGCACGAGAGCTGTGAAAACTGAACCAAAGTTAGCTGTGCTCTGCAAGCCACCCAGATCCTCTACCTTTTAAATATCCAGTCTTTGTCCAACTCCTCCCCTCTTTTGAAGGTATTTTTGGCAGAGTGGGGATTTTGTTTGTTTGTTTTCTGTTTTTTGTTGGTTTTTTTTTAAGAACCCTCTAATTTCTTGTTCAGTTTTTCTCCCGCTCCTGAGCCCTTTGAAAGTGGCTTTATGCCGTCACTGACACCAAACTGACACTTTGCGTTTCCCCACTTCTTATCCCTTTATGGCAACAGATGTTGAAATTTTGTATCCCTTTTATCTGTCCCTCTTTGCCCTCTTCCTGTAATTAGGTTTCCCTTGTTAGCAGTACAAAGTGGCCCGGTTTGCTGCCTGGCCTTTTGAGCCATTGTGTCAGAGCACATTTTTTTCCTCCTCTTTCGGAAGAGTTCCTTCCCCCTTAAGTAATAGGCAGGGTGTGGGCCAAAGCTGTGGCTTTTTCTTGTTTCTTTGTTCTCCATTTATCTCTGCCACCTTTTTCAAAGAGATGGAGAAAAAAAATAGAGCGTGCATGGAAGGGGAAGATACAGAGTTGCATTTCTTGACCGTCAGGCCCCCCTGCTCTTCAGGTGTTCAAGGCAGGTGCCTTTGATGTCTGCAGATTTTGGGGAGGTGGGAGGTAGAGGATTCGTGAGAGTGACTTGGGAGGAGGAGAAGGAAGATTCAGGTGTATGGCTGGTGCCCTCAGGAGAGGGTTGGGGAGGAGTCTCAGGTAGTCAGGCAGCTGCTGAGCAGGGTAGTAATGTGTTCTGCCTATGGTGCATTGCACTGTGCTCTTTCTTTCCAAGAGCCAGCATGAGTGTTACCATCCTAAGCAGCTGGTTGAAGTTTGCTAATGTGCTGCTGCTGGATCTCTAGTGTGTGTTTCCATGGGACCCTTGCTAGGTTACATCTGTCTGGGCCATGGAGGGGGCAAGAATTAGTTGCTGTCTTTTCAGCTATTGGCTTATGTTGATATGCATCCATTTTGGTGGCTCTTCAGAGCCCACTGAGTTAAAATTTGGGCTCCCTGTACTGGTCTTAAACAGCAAGTGTAATTTGAGAGTTGAAGCGTATAGCACTGAACACCCTGGTCAGCTGATCACTACTGATGATTTCCTGTTTAAATCCAGTCCTTCTTGACTTTGTCTCCTGTTGTGCTCCAGTTTTTTAATTGTGTGGAAGTAGATGAGTGAAATGAGAATCTGCAGGTCTAGTTCTTGGTTATAAGTCTTGCTGAACGTTTTCAATAGAAGTTTTTAATGTAGAAGCTTGGCTCAAGACTTCTTAGCGTTGTGTTCTAAAGTAATTTCTGTAGAAGAGCATTCTTTCAACAGCTTTGAGCTCCAAGGTTTATACAAGTTTGAGACCCTCTAATTTAATCACCGGAGGAGTTGTTGGGTGAAGGGAGCACATGGATTCAGAACTGGAGTTGCTAGATCAAAAGGAAAGGTAACTGACTCCAAGAAATGTGGGGAGTCTGTTTCACCCAGGCATTTAAACTGGATTTATCCAGTCACAGAGAAGTGGGTGCATATGTCTGATAACAGGAGAGACAAGCAATAGCAAATATTATCCTGTCACTGATAACAGTTTCACAGGATTTGGGGAGCAGAAGAATAATAGCATGTTGTAGATGTGGAATACCCCTTTCTGGTCCTGTTTTTCTATAGATTCATATGCCAGGTATCTTTTTTTTGCCAAGGAAACTCATCCAGGTTTTGTAGGAAAGAGGCTCCTTATTCCTTTCAGACTTGCATTTCTTTCTCAGCATCTCTGTCTTGGCTGAACACAGTTTTAAATCACAATGACCAGTCCAGACCTTGAGATCTTGAATGTTGTTGGAAGCAGGACACCAGGCCTATTGCCAGCTTGAGCCTGTTCTGGATAAAGCTTGCTGGTGCAGGGAGCCTCTTAAGTGGTGGTTTCTTGGATGATTGTCCCTTTTAGAAGACTTTGTTGTGTTCAGAACTCTGTCTCCTGTCTATAATGGATAGCTTCAGTCTTGTCTGTGCAACGTATTCCCATGGTATGCATGTGTTCTCAAAACTTCTCAAAGCCTTGTTGTTCTTTACTGATTTCTGGTTGGGTTTTGGATTTTTTGACACTGTGTTTCTGAACTCTCTCATATAAGCTGGGTGTCTTCTGCCTTCCTTTTTTTAAGAGGGCTCTGGTCCATTTTAATCTAAATGTAAAATTATTGTAAGAGGAGGAACATACAGGTGTTTGTCCTAAATCCTTTGTTCCCCATGGCAGTCTTGGCCCTGCCTCACTAGAGAGGACCACGAGGCCAGCTCCTGCCCTTTGGATGTGTGCATGTTCAGGGCATGCTGCGGCCTTTGAACTCTTGTTCAGGCGTATTTATGACAACTTTACAAGGCCCTGAGCAATCAGAGAGCATGGGTGGGGGCTGGACACTCCAAGCACATCAATCAGTTTCATCCCTCTGAGCCAAAGCAAAAGTAATCTTTATTTTTCCCTGGGTTGAGAGAGAATCAACAGAGGCAAGACAGAAGAATGGGAAGGAGTGAATGAGGAACCCCCTCTGTCACTGGCTAGTGGTAGCTCATTTAAACAGATGGCTTTGTTTTGATTTGGACTCTCCATTTTTTTGTCTCCCCACTAAAGGAGACCTGCAGAGCTCTGTCCAGAAAGGGAGCAATACAGCCGCCTGTTCCCACACAAGTGGGGCGAAAGGCGAGAGGCTTTGAGAATTCCCTGCTTCTTTTCCTCTCCTCCCTCTTTTTCTGTTCCTCCAAGAAATCACAGTTTGAGAATTCCCCCCTACTCCTCCCGTTGGAAAGAAAGACAGAGAAGACATTCTTGACATTCTTTGCAGAGAAAAGGGGTTAAATGTCTGAATTTGGGGGTCACCATGTTATACAAATTGCAATCTAATCGTTTTTACAAGAACACACGTGTGCTAAGAAAAGGAGCCATGGACAAGAAAGAAAAGGGGATAGACAACCTTTTTTGTCCTATCTTCTTTTTTTTTCCCCCTCAAGGTTTTGGACTATTGTCATGTCCTGTCTCTCTCCCCTCCTCACCCCCGAGAGGGAGAACATTGGTTTTATAGTTAAATTGGTTCATAAAGCAGAAGGGCTTGGTGCCATTTCTGTTTGTTTTCCCAAATAAAAGCCCCAGCAGGGTCTCTTTTGCACCGTTGTGGCTTTATTTGAAGAAACTGGCTTTTTCCCATAGCCCAGTGTGTCAGTTTATCCTCTGAACTTAACCTTACAGGAACCCGAACAACAAAAACTCACAGGGTCCCAGAGCTGGAAAGGTAAAGAAATTGTATCTTTTTATTGGACCATTTAAAACGTGTGTGGGCCAATTCAGAGAAAGCAGAAGAAAAGAAGGCAAAACTCCCTCTTCTGTCTCTCCCCCCAACACAATCTCAGACCGTCGTTGGTGTCTTTCCCCCCTACTGCCTCAAGTCCCTTCAGCTGCACTGAGGAATCAGGGAGAGGTATTTGCCCTGAAAATCACTTGAAACACCATCTCTGAGCCATTTCACTTAGAGGTGCTCCTTCAAAATTCCCCAAGCCAATCCCACACCTCCCTGCAGGAATTAGTAGCCTGGTCTAAATGCAAGGGCAACTTTGGGGTAGGATAGAAGAATAACTTTGTCAAGGGTCTGCGCTTCTCCCTATGTACAATACAGATGTTGTTTGATCAAGCCTTTCCCTTCTTAGCATAAGTTTTTGCATCCCCTCAGTGCCTCAGCTGCTATTGCAAAGCACCTGGAAGAGACAGCAGCTCAGCTCTTCCCTTTGGTTTTGGTGCACTCTCCAAATTGGATGACAGAAATTGTGCAAATGCTGCACTTGGGATAATTATTTTTAAATGGATTTTTCTTTCTCTGATACTCAGATCAAATATCCCAGTGTTTGGAACTGAACAGGGCTCTTTACACCTTTTTTTTTAAAGAATATGCTTCTCACCTGTTTTGTTTCAAATAGTTATTGGGGCTGAAATATTGTTTTAGAGCTCTGTTTGATTTCTGAATAGTCATCTGCTTATGTGCAATGGATTCTCCTGTTTGACAGACGATCACAGTTCACAGATGAGGTTTCCAGAGCAAATGAATTGTCCTCAGTTTTGCACATCTCTGTTTTCAACATATGTTTGGAATTCAGCAGTTTCCTAGAGTTTGCATAGTTATATAATATCAATTCTAGTGAATTGGGGTCACCAGAAATTGAGGGTAGGGAGAAAAGCGTTGTTTCATCCCAGCTTTTGGAGTGTGGTTCTTGTGTACTGGAGACAGCTGGGCAAGACCTGCAGCAAATGGGCAGGGTCCAGGGAGGAAGATGCAGACTTCTTTTGGACTCTGACTATCAGAAAGATCTCAGGGAGATCCTGAGCTTTTAAGGGCACACAAGTAGTTGCAGTGGCTTGGGAGGCTGTATGTAACTTTAACTTGGTGAAGAAATGTCCCATGTGTTATCTGGAAAGTAACCATCTGGGCTCTGTCATGACTGATCTTATTTTGTCTTCATATTAGTGAGTGAGAAGTAATAGAACTTGAAGCTGTTTCTAAAAAGAAGAGCAAGAACTTAAAGAAACCAGCCTGTTTCTTCTCTTCACTTTGCTTCCAGGCTGCCTGTCTCCTGGAGGTATTAGGAGAGCTATGCTCATGGCTAGATTTCTAGCATAGAAATGAAAGAGTGAAATGGGAAAATCCTGAACAAATATCTTATTTTAAAAGTAATTTTAAAAAGTTTTGAAGAACTTGGAAATTAATTGAGATGAATCAAAGGATTCTCTATAGTGTCTGAACAAAATGCCTTTCATTTTTGGACTCATCAGTTGGATACATTTACCAGGCACATGGACTTTGTTTAAACATCTTTTTCTATCACCAAGGAGTCCTGAGCCTAGTGCTAACACAGCTTCCCTGTGCTAAGGATGAAATAGGCTGCTGGATTTGCTCTGGCTCTGTTCCTTGTGGGCTGGTACTGGATTACTGCCAATATTATTCAGTCTGCCTAGATGCTTAACAGGAAGCATGAGAAATTAGGAATATTATGAGATTCCTCAACACTGGAGGCCTACCTGTGTGTTTGTAGGTGCTGCACTGGCCCAGGTGGTTTGTGATTAAAGTGTTGAAATTGAGAGCTCTTTCTCTAGACTGGTCTTTGCAGAAAACCTGCACACAGAATCCCATTGGTGATTCTGCTTCACAGAGCTCTGCTAGTGCAGAGTCATTTCTGTTGGTGCTACCCAGCACTGGGACTGAACGCAGGCACTACTTGGCCCAGGTTGTTCAGTGCAAAGACAGGCAAAGCTCCAACCATCTGCACAGGTAACTACCTGGCTTGCCTGAAGAAGACCTAGGAGCAAAAGAGCTACTTGCCAGCTGGAGGGCCATGGCAGGGTAGGGAGATGGTGTGGACCTTCCATGTTTGGTCTCACTTGGTCTTCACAGACACTTCCTGACTAACCTTCATTACCCATAACAAGGACAGAGCCTCTGAAGTACTGAGGATCAGCCCACCTGGAATTTGAAAGGTGTTTAGGTGAAAAAGGGACCACAAAGGAAAGAAGGCAGCTGTTTCCTGCTGTATTTGGCTGGTGCTGCTGAAAAAAGTCCAAGATAGCTATGCCATCTCTTTCTGTCCCTCATGGAGAAGGTATCTTCTGTCCATCTAAGTTGTTAGAAACCGTTGGTGATGTGCTGGTGTAGCTGCTGCTTTTCTGTTGCCCATTCATGGCTTATGTTGATCCTTTATGGGTTATTAAGGATTAGCTGTGGGTTTTGCTCCTGAGAAAGGGGAAGCTGTTCAGGTGTGGGGGTTGAGGGCAGGGAGTATTTGGGATAACAAAGAGTGGGCAATTTGTGGGCACTAACTTGTGATCCCAAGACTGGAAGAGTTGTGGTGGCAGAGTTCTCTTCCCAGCATGGGCTCGGCATGGTAGTGTATGCTGCAGGCACATAGAGCTAGCCTGGCATGGTGGTAGCTGGTCCAGAGACACCTTAATCTGCTGAAAAAAGGGAAATACTAGTCATGTTCTACATCTTTATCACCTCAAGTGTGCCCATGCCAGAACACGTGGGTGTTTTGGTTTGTGTGCCCAGTGTAGAGCACAGTAAACTTTCCCCTGGTGCCAGATGTAAGTGCTTCACTGTAGCAACTACCACGTTGCCTCTGTAAATTGCCAAAGAGCTGCTCCTGTATCCTGGGGTTGCACCTCCCACCTGAGAGAACATTCTTGGGACAGGAGAACCGGACTGATTAACAAACCAGCAAAGCAGGGTTTACTTTGCTGCAGTAACTTGCAAGTATCTGTGCTCATTTTATGCCTACAGAGAAAAGCTAATCCTTTTCTTTCTCCTCCCTTTTTTTGTTGCCTTTTCTTTCATTTTTGTTGCCTGGGATGGAAAGGGAAGTGGAGGGAGGAAAACTGGTGTCACTGTTGGAATGCTTGGGTACCACTGCAGTGAGGTGTGAAGGCATGGAGAAACACTGGGAGCGAAGCACCTGGGTGGTGCTTGGGGTCCAAGCTGCTGGTGCTGCCTAGGGCTTGCTGGGGTAGCTCATCTCTTGGGAGTAACTCCTTGCTCCTGCCTGAGTAACTGGCAGAGGACTCTGTCAGTTGGGCAGTCTGGCCCCTTACTCATCTCACAGATAGTCCAAGGATTCTTGTCTGGGAGAGCAGCTGACTCCTCCTCAGACCTCTGTTGTATGTCTTACAACTCTGGGCCACACATACAACTTGTAGGCTTTGCAGAAGCCTTGAGAAGGGCTGTGTGCATGTCCGTTTGTCCTGCTGGCTTTGCAGAATGGCAGATGGAGGTATCTGTGTGCTTGGAAGGGCAGAGGAGTGCCAGAGCACTCATGCCCATCCATTTTTCACTCCACGGTGGATTTGAGGACCCATCTGTGCCAACTAAACCCCATTGCTCTTGCTCATGGTGCTCAAGCCATGAGTGCTTCAACCTCTCAACCTACAGACAGGTGCAGAGTTGCCGCTGGATTGGTTTACAAGTAACCTTCCAAGGGTTAATGTATTGTGAGAAGGTTGCAAAGGGCTGAAGCCTGGAATCCTCTCGATCCCTTGCCTGGAGAAACACAAAGTCCAATAAGCCAGCACCCCTGGATTCGTGTTGGGGGGGATTAATTCATGCACTTGATGTTAAAGCTTGTCCGAGAGGTTTGCATGGGGGGGCCATTGCTAGGGCTGGTTGGCCTCTCTAAATGGTTGCTAGGGCCCTGGCATCAAGGGCCAATGTAGCTGCCCACAGCCACGGTCACGGAGGGAATTACACAGCCACAAAGAAATTGTTATTCTACATAATCTGCTCTTTGGAGAGTGACTGTGGGGAAACAGGCTGGCCCCAGCATGCCGCCAGCTCTGTGATCATAGAAGCGTGCTGGCTGCAAAGATCGGCCAGGGCTCGCCTTCTGATCTGGGGACACCAGGGCTCGAGGCGCTAATCTGCTTTATCAGCGATTTCTCTCTCCTGACACAAAGGTGTTTACTTGTTTTAACATCTCCCAGGACTCTATTTCTCCTTTTGTGTGGTCTTTATCCCCCGACGAGGGCTTTAGCCCAGATTACAGACAGAATTAAGGCATTTGGCGATGTGCCTCAGAACTGTGTGATGCTGGATCAAGGAGCAGAATGTAACAAAATAATGGAGGGAGATGCTGGGAGTGACCCCACTGCGGGATCCGTGCTGTTGGCTTTCAGGACTGCTTCATTGTCCTGAGAACCAAGAGGGTGTTGGAGAGGGGTGGCCATGCAGCAGAGTTTGAAAAGCAGGTGCTTCAAGTTTTATTGTGTCCAGCATTTTTGATGTAGAGGGTGTGAGGAGAAGGAGAAGGAAGAAAAGGAGGGTTTGCAATAGGTGGCCATTTCAAGCAGCTAGGCAGATTGTCCACTCCATTCCCAAGAGTCTGTCATGGAGACAGACTGGATGTCACTGGCTGCTGCAGCAGGTGGAAGTGATACTGGGATGGGCTGTGCCATGCACCTGATGCAATTTTGTGTGACCCAGGGAAGGGGCTCAAGCTTCTGCTTGAAGTCTGGCAGGGTGGGACCTGGTGAACTGCTGGTTCTGCACATGAACAAGCAGCAGAGTCATACCACCACAAAGCACCCAGCACAGAGCTTCATGGAGATCTTGCTTTTGCTCTTTCACTGCAAGCAAGGAATTAAAAAGGAGGAAAGGGTAAAAAAAAAACCCAAACTAGCCTTTGGAAGGTCATCTCCAGAGCAACCTTGGGGTGGTTGCTTTTGACCTATCACATTCAGCCCCAGAATGTTGTTTGCAGAATGTGGTGTAACTGGAGGGGGTTGAGGAGAGCAGCCATGGCAGACTGGGTTAGGAGAGTCTGATTTGCCTGTGGATCTCTGCTGTGTGTCACAGATCCAGGGAAATACCCCAGTGGACAGTATTTTGAAGGACAGAGTATGGGATGGGATTGAACAGGTAGATGGCTCTTGCAGATTATCTGGACTAAGGTGGGAGTTGTCTCCCAAGTGGGAGCCACATAATTCAGAATACTGGTCACTTCTCCCAGGGAAAATGATTCCATTCTGCTGGGGGTCAGCTGTGCCTGTACCTTGGCTCTTCCTCTTTCAGCTGGGACTCCTGCTGGTCATCCTTCATGATCGTTAATGACCCAACCAGTAGCAGAAGCTGGGGGTGGGAGAGGAAAACTGTGCAGGCTTTTGTATTCTGTTAAATCATAGAAATGAGATCTGGAAGACTTCTCTGACACCATCTCTGCTCTGGCCAGCCGAACTAGAAGGGCTTTTTGCTCTGAATGACTCTTCCCCTAATGTGTTTCATTGCAGTGGTCAGCTGTTGACCTGTTTAGGGACCGACTTCCACCATGGAGCTGGAGTCCTGGATGTGTTCTACGAAACACCCTCCCTTCTCCTTTCTTGTGGGTATGACACCTACATCCGCTACTGGGACATACGGACCAGCACCAGGTGAGCCTGCCGTGCTACCGTCTGGGGCCCACGCAAGGCTCCTGGACCCTCCTTGTGCAGTGTCTGGGAGCTCAGCTCTCACTGAATTAGCTCCTTCAGGCAAAGTGGATGGAGGAGTGGAGGCTCAGCCCTGCTCTGGTTTGTGTTGCCCTTGCAGGAAGTGTGTCCAGGAGTGGGAAGAGCCCCATGACAGTGCCCTGTACTGCATAAGGAGTGACAAGAACCATATGATTGCCAGCGGCTCTTCCTACTACGGCGTGGTGCGCCTCTGGGATAAGCGGCAGACTCGGTGCCTGCAGGTGAGCACTGGTGGGAGGCTGGGCAGCAGCAGAGCTTCTCAGCTGTTCTCTGGCAGCCCAGTGCTCGTGCCTTGTGGGAAAAAGAAAGGGGGACTGCTGGGCTGTCTTGGGACTAGTCCACCATGGAAAACATAACCTATGTGCAGAGAAAACCTTCTTTGCTCAGACATCTCAGGCTTTGGATCTGTAACACCAGCTGGGGTCTTTGGGCTGACCTCTTTTCTGAAAGGTTGATTCTCTGGTTTTCTTGCAGAGCTTTCACCTGTCTTCACCCACCAGCAGCCCAGTGTACTGCCTCCGTTTCAGTACCACCCACCTGTATGCTGCCCTGGCATCAGCCCTGCATGTCCTGGACTTCACGGCCTCGTGAAGGGCACCACAGCTGCTTCTGGTGACCCCAACTCAGCAGAGCTGACACTTGGCTCAGGGAATTGCAGGGCAGGAGAGGTGAGAAAGGCCCACAAGGCTTCTGAAGGGACTTTTTCCTGCCAGAAAGCTACAATGAAGAGTGCAAAAAGGGCCAAACTTTCTCAACCTCACCTGCCTGTTAGTGAAAATAATAGGTCAATTGTCCTTTACCCTTTTTATTTTGTGCAAGTCAGGGTTTGTTTTATTAACTATGTTCCTGTTTTTCTTTCTTTTTTTTTTTTTTAATTTCTTTTTCCTGTGGATACATCATTTGAGGGGCAAGTTGAGCCAGGATGCCCCATCAGCTATGTGCTGGTCAGGTTGAGATCAGCCAAGCTCTAAGCATGTGAAGCGAGACTAGGCTGTGTGTAGGGTGGACTGATTTGGTGGAAGGGAAAGGTGCCTGGAGTGAGGGCCACCTTTCTCCTTAACTTGCTGTCCTGACAGCTGCTTGTGTTGTCCTTCACACCCAAGAGCAACAATTGAGCTAAAAGGCAGAGCCAGCCCTACTTTCAGTGTGCCTCCCCAAGCTGGCCGTCAGGTCAGGCTGTGCACTTGGCAGGGCTGAAATGGTCGTGTTTTGCTAAATAAAACTGAAAGGAAACAGAAGAGATGGTATGTTTTGTTTTAACTTCTGAAGGGGCTGTGGTGTTACCTGCTGATTGCAGGGGCCTGGCTGGGTGGGGGAGGTTGGACCTATTTTCAGATGCTGTCTCTATGTCTTAATAGATCTCTCTCCCTGGCTAGACCCTGTGACACTGCTGCACTGAAGGCGGTTCCTGGGAGCTTGGATCTCCTGTCACTTTTTCAAACAAGAATTCAAAAAGTAGGATCTGTGACTCATTTGGTGCCTGCATAATGAAGCAGCAAACCAGACCAGTTACAAACACCTGTATGTGATTTACTGGGATCCTGTAGGCACATCCAAGTGGGCTCCTTTTTGTGTCATCCTTCTGAACCTGATGTGGGTCTCTGAACAACCATAGCTTTCAGTGTGCTCTGCGCTGTCTGATTGGATGTGGATAATGCGCTGCGAGTGAATACAGTGGTGTCTGGGGTCTGGCCCTCCTTGGGGAAGGAAGTGCAGGAACCCTACTTGGTTCTGAGTTTGGGTATCCTGGATAGGTAAAGGAGAGGTTTGTATCACAAACTGGGAGCATTTCTAGGGTGAGCCACTCAGCATGGTGCTTTGTTAGAACTTAGTTCATTTCCACTGTCAAGAGGCTGCTCTTCCCTTGTGATGCACAAGAATTGGAGGAATATGTTTGCTGGAGCCGTGGCCTCTAAGGAATTGTCGTGGTTTCAAAGTAGCCTCATCAGGTGATGCTGGGAGCCCATGAGCAGCTCACTTGAAGGTAGGGTTTGCAGGGTTTGTTTGCGTAGTAACTGTTCACGTATGAACTGGGACAGAACAACATTCAGAAATCTAAGTAGGAGGAGGATGGCTGTTGGAGAGGAGTTGGTAAAGCAGCACTGCTGGGGTTGTCCCTGTGCAGTGAGGTTTGCAATGGGCCTTGTTTGTGCCTTCACAGAAGGGTGGGCAGCTGCTGCTCCTGAGCCAGCCAGCGGCCCAGCCACTGCTTCCCCTCTGTGCCATGCACATGGAGGCAGCTGCACGTTGCTTCCTGTGCTCTGCACAGCCATGTCATGCCGTGGATGGCTGGCACTAAGGAAGCAGCTGCGTGTCTTCCTCTTTACCCTGTTTCACAGGCTGTGCCCACTCAGGTCTAAGCATTGATGCTGTTTGCAGAGATGCCGAAGTCACGAGAGCATCCTTCTGACTGCACAGAGGAGCTGCCTAACTGCACAGGAGGGAGCTGCTTTCAAACACATCCCAGGCAAGTAATGGGTGTGAGGAGGGAGTTCTTGTTTTCCAGACATTACTGCCTTCACCAGTGGTGGCAGACGGGGAAATTCCCAAGGTGTCATGTTGCTCATGGAGGGTGGGGACAGGGCTGCTGGTTGTGGATGTCGTGTGCTTCCTTTGCATGCTACAGCTTCCCACAATTCGTAGAAGGATTATTCCCATCTCTGGAAGTGTTCCAGGCCAGGCTGGATGGGGCTTTGAGCAGTCTGGTCTAGTGGAAGGTGTCCCTGCCCATGACAGGGGGTTAGAACCAGATGATCTTTAAGGTCCCTTCCAACACAAACCATTCTGTGGTTTTATGAAATGTCTGCATAAATCAGCAGGCCAGGCAGCAGACAGATCAACTGCCCTGCCGTGTTCCTGGGCTTACAGAGATTCCTCCAAATCACTCTATTAACAACAGAACTCATTTTTATTAGATAAGGCAAAATAAACACCATGAAGCTGTGCCAGAGAGCTGCCCCTCACCTCAACCCCTTAGCAGCGACTGCCTACTGGGTTGTACAGTCTCCATCTCCACTGTTAGCTGCCTTTATCTTCTTCAGCTCCTTCTGCAGCTGCTCTTCTGCAGCCAGGATCTCCTTCGGCTTCTGGTACTGTAGGACAGAGAGAAATGCCCTTAGCACTCCTGAACTCCTGTTCAGCTCTGCTCCAAGCAAACCAACTGGGACCTGTTGCTGTCAGCCCAGCAGGGGCCCTCCTGCCAAGGGAGGCTTTGCCATTACCAGCTGCTTCTGAAGCCCATTTAGAGAAGTTGTGCCATCAAGCTAGACACATTTGCCAAGTTCTGGAGTATCTTTTACAGTACAAGTAAAACTTTCCAGTTAGATGTGGAATCCTAACCCCCACCAACCCCTCTGGAATATCCTGGCAAGCAGATCCTTGCTGTGCTGACTGTATGCTCGCAAGTGGTTTTTTTATATATAAAATATGATTTTCTTTTTTTATGCAAAGACAAGAGTTGCAGTTCCTCTGTCTTCCCCTCAGAGGCCCCTCACCCAGCTGCAGCTTAGCAGTGGATGCAGGTGCTTTTTCCAAGGTTTGGCCAGTAGCAAACAGAAGCTCAGGAGGACTCAGGGTGCTCCTCTTGGCCTGTTTCCTCTGCATATGCAGCCCAGCTCTGCTGCCAGGTTTCCCATGGAGGGTGTGCCCTCTGTGTAGCTGACTTCTGCACTGGATAGGACAAGCACCTGTTGCACAAAAGCATCTGTCTGCTCCTTGCAACAAGAAGTGTGTGCCCATGTTGCTAGTCTCTTGCTTCCACCACGTGTGGAAGTGTTCCCTCTCTGACACAAAGAAGCAGGTGATTATTTTTTTATTATTCTTTTTTAAGACTGCAAGACCTCAAAGTGCAGCAGTCCTTGGACTCTTATGCTCTGAGACAAGCGAAACTTAGTGTCACTGAGAGTGGAGGGTTGCTCAGGCTGATGGAGGGAATACATTGAAAATAGGGCATGACATTCTTCCACCTGCATGTCACCTTGAGCAGCAGGCAGGGCCCCTCCTGCCGCCTGGGATCTCTTGGCTAGTGTCAGCATGCCCAGTGTAATCTGAAACTCCCACCGACTGTGTGACAGAGAAGGGGCCGCATGGGTGACCCTCAGCAGATCTCCCTGCTCAGCCTTATTTCCCCACATGCAAGAATTTTAGCTTCTTTGTGGACATAAAGAGAAGGGCAAAGTGCTGTTCTGCTTGGCTAAAGCCTCACCGTGATGATCAGGGTGTTGTTGGCATGGGTGAAGCTCAGGGCAGCTGCATCCAAGGGAAGGTGGTATCGGTCCAGATCAGGAATAGAGAACTTTTTATAGTACCTACAAATGAGAGAGGAGACAGAAATAAGGAAGGTGGGGTTTCTATTCCCCCACTAGCAGTGCTGAGACACAGACTGCTGTTCTACAAGGTGTAAATGAGGACAATAGACCTTTCAGGGTTGGCAGGAGGCCCTTCTGCCATGTTGTGTGACTGCCAGTGCCCCCAGGTTAGCAGGAACACTAGAAACAACCTCCAAACTGGAAATCAGAACTGGCAAAGTCCTGAAGAGCTTTGGTGTGTGACAGCAGGCTTGGTCCTCCAGCTTGCCCTCATGTGTAGTGCCAGATTATGGTTAGACTACTCAGCCCTACCAAGGGCTTTTACAAGCCCTACCTTGTCTTTTTCCCTGCTCATGGCCTCTCATTCCCTCTAAGTAGCAGCTTCCTTTGGCTTTTGTCAAAATAGCTGTCAAAGCTCTTGTGCCATATGACTTACTTTCCTCAGCAAATGACTTATTTCCTCAGTGATGCACCATTTTGTGTTGCAATCCTTCCTAAACCCCTCTTTTTAACTTCTTGCTTTACTTCGTAGGTAACTTCTTGCTTTGGTGGCATGGTGGTACTCAGGCATACCCCTGGGCACAGATCTCCAGGTGTAACTGCCCACAATCACCTGAGCCTCTGCTCTGCAGCATCTCCATGCAGCTCCCATGGTGGCTGAGGTGCTCCTCTGCACTTACAGCTCTCCTAGTTGTTCCTTCCCTGGGTTCTATCCCTGTCTTCCAATAACCTCTCACATCCAAGCAGAGGACAGAGAGGTTTTGCCAGCTAAGAGATTTCCTAAGACTTTGGACCCAGAACCCTGTAGATCTGTGTCTATGCTTGCCTGAGATCTTCTGTGTGTGGCATGGCTTGCCCTGCATCTACTGCTTCTCTCTGGGGCTGCATCAAATACACTGGCTGGTGGTCCTGTGCCCACCCAGAGGCATGGCTGGATTCTTAGTCTGTTCCAGCACTGTTGTGGGCAATCCTCTTCAAGGAATTGGCCTGTAGCTGGTACTGAGGTGCCTGGAGCAGAGCGGGAACAGGCAGTGGCTGCTACCATGCCATGAGGGGTGGTTCTTGATTCAGCTGGCTGTGTGTGAGGCTTGGCCTCTCTGGCTACCTCTGCCCAAATTGCAGTTTATTTTCCAAGTCACGGTGAAAACAGCTACAAAGGGCAAATGGCTCTCCTGGTGCAGTGGGAGGAATGTACACGGCTTGTTACCGCAGGGCTCAAACCGTTCTGTGTTGTCACTGCTGTCGGTATTTGGAAAAGGTGGCAGACATGGATAATAAGGGAGATGTCAAAGGTTAAACAGCAGAGATTAGATGAACACAAAGACATGTTAAGGAAGTGTTAACTTCTTACCGATTAGACAAAAAAAAAAGCAGTACACAGAAAAAAACCACTGTTTCAAAGGGCCTTGGGAGTCATCAATGAAACAGCAGCATTCTGCTGCCCCAGGACTAAGGAGAAGGGGAGAAGAATGGCTTTGGCTGGCCTCAAACTAAAATCTGTGACAAGATCAAAGGAAACCAGATCTGCCTTGCCACCCCCTCCTCCTCCTAACATTACCACTGCCTCTCACTACAATAATTGAATCAGGTTTGGCGTTTGGGGAGGTGGCTTTCTAGGTTTGTTTTTAGAGTTCAGTTTAATGGATTTATTTTACAGCAAGAGGTTTTAAGCAAATCCCACTTGAGCAGCTCTTGCCGTGGCCAGAGGGAACGGAGTGACTGGAGGAAGTGAAGAGCTCCTGTCTGAGCTGGGGAGGTAGCTGATGGGTGGTTATCCCAGCCGATGCAGGCCGATTCTCTACCCTCGCCTCTCACCCCATGGCCAAGGGCAGTATTACACTCTGAGCCCAAGTCCTGGCCGACATCCACAGTATGTATGTGAAATCACCTCTGTTATTTTCCTACTGGAAACCCACTTTTTGTCAGCCCGTAGGGAAAACTGCTACTGGTATGCTGAGAATTTAGAGCTGAACTACTCAGTAGTGACTTGGCAGCCCATCCTGTTACTTGTGCCTCTGGCTGGCGGTCAGGACAGCTCTGTTGCTCAGAAGCAGCGTGGCTGACTTCCAAGGGTTGGAGAGGCTCCGAGGCTTCCTTTCTCTCCCGTAGTGATGTGCACACTCTCTGTGGATTCCATGCTGTTGTTGCTATCTTGGAATTAGCTGCTGAGTGGTGCCTTGCCCTGGCCAAGACCCAGGAGAAATGATCTAAGATATCCTGGAGCCTGTACTAAGTGTGCTAGTGCTGGAGTCTGTCCCTGCTCCCTACTGACAGCAACGTCATTCTTGTCCCCAGTGAGGTGGCTTTCAGCTTTAATTCGAAAAGTCCTTAACTGTCAGACACAGGCCATGAGTTGCTGTTGGGTCCTCTGACACTAGTCTGAGAGAATAAATGTCAGCTGCTCATGGAGGACTCTTCTGAGAGCGGTACAAAAAAGCCTGAAATCAGGTAGGGGGTAGGTAAAGCCTCAGTGCTACACTATAGCCTTACAGCACCTACGCAGGAGGTTCCCACATACACAGGCAAGGAACTTCCCACATACACACCACTGTCCCAGTAGGACTGGAGTAGGTAAGCCTGTCCGTGACAGTATGTGGTTGGATTTAGGATCAAGTCCTCCATTCCTGTCCTAGTTCCATGCGTACCCATGTGTGGCCAGTAGGAATATCATTATCATTTGCTACCTAGGTCTCCCTACTAAAGCACCACTGTTCTGTGAATCCCTCTGTGTGCATTCAGGCCAACATTTCTGTATAAGAGCTGTAATTGCTTGCTGTTTTCTATGGGGTAACTTCCCTCTTTCCAGCCTTCTGGTTTTGAGCCCCCAGGTGTGCTGATGTGCAGATCTCCAGCAGCCCTTTGCCGCGAGACTGCGGGTACCGCGTCGCGAAGCCCTCGGCAGCCGAGGGGCCGCAGTTCTGTGCCGACAGCACCACCTACAGCCACTTCCACCAGCTTCCCTTGTGCTCCCAAGGCTCACTCCGTGCACTGACTTCCCAACACTACAGCTCATCTTGGCTTATCTGAGGTTGTAGATGCTTTGGGAGACGTTGTGTTTCATTCCATGTGAGATGCCATCTACTGACACACTACAAGATGTAGCTTTAAAAGCATTTTCCATTTTTTTTCTTCCAATCTCAAATCTCTTTTGGCGGAACACTGTGGTGCTTCCTTTCCAGATTCAGTCTGTCTATTTTGTTTGCTACCTCCAGATGATATCACTGGCATTGTGACTATAGGACGTGTTTATGCAGGGAGATCTGTCTGTCTGGGTGCCCACAATTTTGCTGTTCATGTTGAATCCTGCAGCATTCTGAGATGCAGTGACTAAATCAGAGGGAGACGATGGAATGTTCTAGCTTCAAGAGGTCTGCAAGACTCTTTATTTTTCTAAGGAAGTGACACCTAACAGGGCAAGAACAGAGCAAGCACCACCCTACTGGAGCCAAGATGAGAAGCCCTCCTGTAAAGGTGTCTGAGGCAGCTGGGAATGGAAATCGGGCAGCAGGAAACATGTGCTGCAAGGTGGGGCCCCTCAGCCCTTGCACACTAGAAGGGGAGGCAGCCCCCTGTGCAATCACTAGCCTGTCCTCTGTGCCAGCCCACCCCAAGGGACTGTCAGCACTGGCAGTGCTGTCCTTACTGACTTCTTGTTGGTGGTCCGGATGACACAGCAGCGCTGCTCCTCCTCCACGGAGACACTGTAGACCTCCTTGGGGTAGGGAAGGTTACGGATCCGCCACTGGAAGCTGCTCAGGGTATCCTTCCTCATGAAGACAGGCTACAGCAAACAAGTACCTTTAGCAAGGCCCCTCCAGCTGTCTCCTCTCCTCCCTGTCTCCTTCCTGTACTACCTTGTGAGACTCTGCATGGGAGTAGCTGTTCTTTCACACTGGAGCATTAGGGAGTAACTCAAGAAGCTGCCTGAGCATCACCTTCCTACAGCTAGGACTGGTCTGCCTTTGCCCACAGCACTGCTTGCAGGAGGCTGAAAGAGTGAAGAAGCCTTGCAGTACAGGGTTACTGGGGCCTCTTCCTCACAGGCAACCAAATACTGAGCTCTGCTTGCTCTAGGAACCTGCTAGGTTCAGTCCTAGCTCTGCCCCAATTTTTGGTGCAGAGCTGTGCTTGTGTTTCAGGTTGGTACAAAAGATGGTGAGAGACTAAAACATCTGCCCCCTAAGCTAGAGGGATGTGAAGATGAAACAGGCTGTGTTTTATTAGGGAGCAGTGTGCTATGCACTGCCTATGCCTTTCATTGCTATCACCTCTGTTTTCTATCCCCTGACTTGTCCTGGCACTGCCCCTCCTGCCAGCCTGCTCTTTCAAGCCAGGATAGTAGTTGGCCAACACAGCAGTACAGTTCCTTTACTTAAGGAAACTACAAATCTCTTGAAGACCCCCAAAGAACCTGAGCCTGTGCCTTCTTTCTACTCAGCCCTGCAGTTTTGGGGTGATTTGTAGCAGAGCGCTGGGTTGCATTAAGGCTGTCTCTTGGTGATCTGCTCTCTACCAACTACTGCTGTAAGCACAAGACAAGGTAGTTTTAGGTGCAGTGGTACCCGCAGACCCTTACATACATTTGAGCTGCTCTCTGTTATAAGCTCTGACTCCAGTGCTCCCAGAAGCGGCGAGGTCGGCTCTCCCACTTCCACCTGCCACTTGCCAGTGCCCCCTAGGGTGTTCTTCTCTCGCCATTTTCTACCTGGAAAAGAGAGAAGAAGGCTTTTCATTCTTCTGCTCTATAAGAACTCCAGGAACTGACTGCCAAAGCTTCCCAGCACACTGAGATGATATGAATATATGTATCTTAATTCCAGTAATTTCCACTTTGGTGTGAGCTGATCTGCTAGTTGGCCTATTCCTAGGTCAGAAACTCTGTACTGAATGCCTCTCTTTTTTGCTACTTGGTACTGAAGCCATGGTGGGGTTGCAACAGGTGCTGTGCTGTAGCTGATGTGGTTTTGGACAAGAGCCATAATCAACACCTTGTCTGCGGTAGTAGAAGCCACCAAAAAGCATATTTCAGCCCTTCATGTGGTACAGACTTGGTGCCTGGCAACTATGATGACAATCCCATGTAGTCCATTGAAGTCTGTTGTGACAGATGGGATGTTTGGGGGAGATCCTGGGCTAACGCAAGGTCTGCTATGCCATGGAGGTCAGAGAACCCTGGCTGCAAGCTGAACCCTACTTCTGACCCTACAAAATTCTGCTACAGACATGCCTGTCTTCCAAAATAGTCAGGGATGATTTGTTCCTGACCAGCTGGTCCCTCTCAACACCCCAGCCCTGAAGGTATAGACCCACTGCCCTGCAGTTCTGCCCTGACCCACGTCTGCTGGGGGCCACCTGAGAGCACCACTTACTCATTAACTGGCCAGTCTTAATGTCGTACTCTTCGGCCATCTCCTTCCCATCCTCGAACAAGTAGTGGATCTTCCGCTTCCCTAGAGGCAAGACAGATGGTGAGAGGAAACGGGATACAGCTACCTCTGGGTGCAGGGCTCTGTTCCACTGTCTGGGGCCCTATCCCATTGTCCAGGACCCCGTCCCACTGCCTGGGGGGACGAGGCACTGGCCCGTATACTCGCGTTGATGGCCTTGTGTCCTTCCCTGGCCCGGGGCGCGGGGCTGTGCCCGGGAGCGCTCCCCTCCGTGCCCGCTCTCTGCAGGACCACCCCAGACCCCGCGGCGGGGGCAGGCGGGGGCCTTCCCGACCCTCGCCCCGCGGTTACCGTCCTGCACCAGCGCCGTCTTGCGGGCCGCCCGCAGCCGCTCCAGCCAGCTCGGCACCGCCATGGCGGCCGCGCCGTCGCCGCGGCAACGCGGAAACTTCCGCCGGCCCCCGGAAGCGCTTCCGGCCCGGCCGAGCTGAGCGCGGCCCTGCCCGGCCGCGGCCGCGGCCCCGCTCTCCTTCGGGGCCCTTCCGCTCTCCGGCTGCGCCCCCCCGGCTCCCGCCTGCCCTCGGCTCGCCCGGGCACAGCCGCGAGGTCTGGGGTGTCGTTCTTGCCCCCGAGGTTGGGGGTGCTGCCAGCCCCGGGTTGGTGGCCTTGAAACCTTCACGGCCTGAGGAGGCTGGCAAGGCAGGTTTGGTACCCGGCGCGTGGGTTGTGCTTTAGAGGAGTTAAAATACAGCCTGCAGAAACACGCTTCCGAGCCCTGGAACGTACTTGGGCACCCAGAACCTTGGCAGGCTTTTGGTCTGGGCTTTTCCTTTATGTAATAGAAAGGATTACTGTTTCCATAGGGCTCTTTTTGGTCAAAACGACCGGAAAACTGAAACGTTTCAGCGAAGGTGAGTTTTAGAAACGTAGCAGGGTTTCTGTTCCCCTGGAGCTGAGCTCTTCCTCGCAGAAGCAAGGACTTGATCGAGCTCTGGGTTGGTCTTCAGAGGGTTATGTTTAACGCTCAGATGAGAAGGTGACCATAGCAGGAAGCCATGGCCAGGTGGGACCATTTTCAGCCTTTCCAGGTTTGGAAGGATAGGTTTGTGTTGGACTGTGTGTGAGAAACCTCTACGCGAAACCCAGAGTGCTGTACAGAGAGGAAGCCAAGCTGGTGTTGACTCAACGCTGTAGCCACATGGAAGGGGCTGTTGGCATATACAGTGATTCAGGAAACTGGGCTACAGAAAACTGAGCTTCCTTGTATCCTGGTAGTTCAAGCTCCATAGTTTGTTTTTGCAAGGCTTGTAATGGTAAAGCTGCAGTTGTACCCATATTGAACTCGGCTAGTTAGTCTTTAGTAATTTGCTGTATCCAGATGAAGCCAAGTTGGGAGTTTTCCTCTTATGGCTGTGTGAAGCACTTGGTGCGAATCAGCTGTTTTATCTCAATAGGTGACTGGATTTCAGCCCTGGAACAAGAGGTCTCTTGGGAATGTGCTTAAGAAATACCCGGGAAATAAAGTTGCTTCTTTTGGCTGAGCAGATAGGAGCTCTAAAACGTTAAAGTAGTTGAATGCTTTCCATTGTAAGAACTCAGCTGTAGAGGTTTCTAGGACATTCAGGCAGGGTTGACTTAAGCAACTTTCTGAATTTGGTTTTTCTGACCTTGTGGGCTGCAATCCTTGATTTCGGGTGCCTCCCTCAGGTTGAGCATTTTTGGAAGGCAACAACAAAAAAAAAGAACTTCAGGACAACAAAGACAGTGAGCAGCAAGAGTGAATCTTGAGTTGTAATTGGGTAAGATCTAAGCAACCTTGTTCTTTCTCATTTGTATTTAGCAATTGCTGCTAACCTTCCCACCGGGCCTATGGAGCCACGAGGGATTGTCAAAGCCTTTCCCAAGAGGAAGAAGGTGAGGGATGACTCGGGGAAAAGCATCCCTCCAAAGATCCCAAAGGAGGAAGGAACAGAGATACCTGAGGGTAAGTCCTGTGTCCCTATGATGTGGGATATAATACTTACACCCAGCTTGTTAACTGCAAGTGCTGTTCCCCAAAGGCTTTTTCTGGCCCTCAGTGTGTTTTCCTGTAGAGGTCATGTCCAGCTTGCTTTGGTGTGTCCAGCGGGAGCCACTCCCAAAGACTGCCTGCCAGGGCTGTTGCCATCAAGTCCTGTGTGAGAGATGTAGTAGCCCTGCTGGTCTGGGGCACTTTCCCTTGTCACTGTGTCCCTGCCCCTGTGCTTTCCTCAGCAGAGTGGCTGAAACCAGTCATCGCCTACGTGTTGCAAGCCGGCATTGGCCAGGCCAGGGCCGAGATCTTCCACAGGCAGATTGTCCAGAACGGGGGTGTCGTACACAGCCAGCTCTCCTTGGAGGTGACACACGTCATTGTGGCTGAGGACATGGACTGCGATCGCGCCTTTCGGCTCCTCAAGTTAACCAAGCTGCGCCCGGGGCTGCAGCTGGTGAAGGCATCCTGGCTGAGTGCTTGCATTAGAGACCAGAAGCTGCTGAGTACTGCTGGCTATGGTGTCTTTATGCCTCCCAGGTATGCAAATGCTACACTGCCATCCCTCCCTCCAGTTCTTCTGTCCTAAACTGCACAGCACTAAAATCTGACCTCTGCTCAAAATCTTGGACTGTATCTCCTTGCAGCTCCTGTGAGCATGACTCAAAGTTCTGTGGGGTAGCAAAACATGTAATAGGGCCCAGGCATATTACCATAAGTCCTTTCACTTGCTACAGGCACTAAAGACACATCTTCCTGATCCATCAGTGATAACAAGATGTCTCTTAAAAATGCTGAGGTCTAAATACTGTTTCTTACTTATTGCAGATGAAAGGTAGAGAATTGGCAACTAGGCACAAGAGGAAATAAGGAATGGAGCAGCAGGCACAGGTTAGGAGCAAAATGTTTTGGCAAAGTTTTGGAGAGAGAGCCTAAGAATGAGGTAGGTAGGAGTGGAAGCTGCAGGTCAGCAAGGTAGATGGTAACTGGGGAGTTGAGCTAAAACCAGAGTAATTAATCTGTGATCTGAGAGAGTACAATTCATATGGGTTGTTTGGTCCAGTCCAAAACATGCAGAAGGATTTCTTGGTCAGACTTCTGGGGGCTGGGAAGTCCTCCTTCCCCTGTACTAAGACATCCAATCCATGGCAGGTACCTGGAGGAGGGAGAGTTCCAGAAAGAACAGCAGCAGATCCTGGACAGAGTAAAAATCCAGCCCCCAGCAGAGACGGGAGCAGTGAAACCAAATACTGAATCACAGGTGGAACATTCCTCACAGCGAGGCTTGGGCACCCTTGGACAGCAGCAACTGGCTGAGGTGAGGCTTTCCTGCACAGATCCATCTCCTTGTGAACAGATCCTGCATGCTGCTTTTCCTGGCAAAGAGCATCCCTGATCCCTGCAGGGATACAATGTGAGATTTTCTCAGCAAGGGGAAGGTGTTTGGATGTTTCAGTGAGTTGTGTGGCTAGACTCAGGCTGTGGACATGGTTACTGCTTCTCTTTGTCCTTTTTAGATGTTCAGAATAAAAACAATGCCCCTTAAATTGCTGTTCCCATCAGAACATTTCCAGCGGAAGCAGGCCTGGTGCTCTGATCAGGCCAAGGCTCACTATGGTGATATTCACTTATGTCCTTTGAGGAATATTCCCTGTCTGAGAATATCTCCCTTTCAGGAAGCTGTCTCTGATATTTCATCTCATATTCCTGCCTTAGCCATACGGACCAGTTCTTCACTCCTTGGCAAACACCCTGTTCAGACCCATGTTTGTACAGTGGATCAGGTTGCTACCAGAAGGATTGTGGAGGTGTTCTTAAAATATCTGTGTTGGGTTATTAGTGGCCTCTGCAGTGAGTCAGCTTCTCTGGCCTGCTGTTAGCTTTCCTTCCTTTCTCTGTATTTTTGCTCAAGTTTGCTGAGTTCTTCTTGGGCATTGGTGTCATTCAAATCTATCTGTAGCAAGGTTACCTCAAACATCCCCAGCAGCTCCCTTGTATTGCTGGCATCTGCTTTGCAACACAGTCCAAATTTTTGTTGCAGAAAACCCTGCAATTACTCTTTACCAGGCAGCTCACTGAGGGCACAAAAGCCACATTTGTAGACATTTCAGTAAAATCCCTTGTCCCAAGCACAGACTGTGTGACTTCGGGAGGAGTTGGGTACCTTGAGACTTTAAAGACAGCTACTTGACACCCAGCTACAACAGTAAAGCTGAAACTTAGCTTAGAGGTAGCTTCTGTTTTTTAAGCACAGAGTCTTTTCTAGCTTGGGTGGATGTTTTTTCTTTAGGAAATTATGAGTGTGCCAGTGTTTCATACTAAACACGGACTGATGGGGGAGTTCTGCCTTTGGATGTAAACTCCTTTGAGGAAATCCTGTTACCAGTCAGACTGTAGCAATCACTTTCTGACTGGCATTCAGATGCAGTCTCTGCAAGGCAGCCTCAAGCAGTGCCTGTTACTCTCTGTGAACCCCAGGCTGCCTGTCTCCCTCTCAAGTAGCCAATTGCTACCAGTTGGTTTTGCACATGTGGTTGTAAAGAGTCCATCAGCTTTGCTGACAAAGCGTAGAGTCAGGGATTTAAGGGCTGTTTCACCTCTGTGACACTGCTGGCCAAGAGGATGGGAATTGCTTCCAGCTCCAGCTGCAGAGTTCTTTGCATTGTGATTGGATAACGTGTCCTTAAATGCTTTTAAGGGGCTTACTGACTTACCTGAGCACTCTGAGGCTTTGCTGCCCTTAGAGAGAACAGCATCTTAAGGGAGTTGCATTTCAAGACAAACTGATATAGTCTGTCAAATCCTCAGTCTGACCCAGTCTTCAGAGTTATAAAACAAGACTGCAAAACACATCCTGTCTATTTTGCTGAAAGACTTCAGCTCTGTATCTTGCAGGAATTGTGTCTCCAGACCTCCTACCTCCTCAGCCAGCAGAACCAGAGGTTGTAAGGATGTGGCTCTGACTAGGCTGACACTCTGCAGAAACTCATAAGAGGACATGGTGTGCTGCATGTAATTGCTGGACCGATCCCAAACAATCCTGCACCGCTCAGAGTTACTTCCATGACATGGAAACTGTTGGATCTTCATAGACCCCTGTGTTTATACATCAGGGGAGATGGGGACCCCAGTGAGCAAAGCAGTCTACAAAGCCTCTGTGCGGCTTTCCACTTCTATCCCCTTTTGTTCATTACCTGAAGCCAAGGCTCATTGTTTCTTAAGTCTACACAGAGGCATCCTAATGCTGAGGGTATCAGCAAATGCATACATTGGTTCTTTCTTCTGTCACTGAGGAATGTGGAGTCCTTTGTGTCATTCCTTCCTCCCCCTTTTCTCTTGCAGATAGCCATGGGGAAAATGAGAGGGTTTTAATTTACTACTCTGTTAAGATTTTGTGCCTGTAAACTGAAAACAAAGTTCAGTGCCTATCACCAGTCATCTGCATCATGGGGTAGAAGTTGCTGAGTCTGAATGTGAGAGATGTGCCTGTGCTGCCACCAGACGGGCTAAAGGTTTCCCAGTGGGAGTAAGGGAGTCAGGATCTCTGCCAGCCAGGGATTTTGGCATTGTCATACCTTGCTGCTGGCAGCAGTTGCTCACTTACTCAGTGTCTTAACCTCAGTTGGGTCTCAGGGACTTGGCTGTAGGAGGGGCTGTGTGCTTGAATCACAGGTGGACAGCAGTATAGTCTCCTGTGCAGTGTGAGATGTGCATGTGTAGCTTGATGCAGTCACTTCTAGAGGTGGCAGCTGGAGCATGGTATGCCCAGAAGGGAGGGTGGTCAGTGCTCTGGCTTCCTAGTCTCAGAAATAGCCTGTGCCAGGGGGACATATGAGGCATGCACTTACTCTCACATGGCTGCTTTCTGATCTCTCTGTAAAGAAATACTCTGATGATGAAGACAGTGAAGGAGAAGATGCTGGTGTCACCCAGGGAGATCTGGAAGCATTGATTTCTGGCCGCTACCCTGTGAAATCATCAGAGGAGATCAGTGACAGCTCTTACACAGTGGCCCAGCCTCCCAGCAAGTGGGTTTGTGCCCAGTCTTCCAACACCAAGAAGGAAAATCACAACCAATGCATCACAGAGAAGCTGGAAGTGCTGGCAAAGGCTTACTCTGTCCAGGGAGACAAGTGGAGAGCTCTGGGCTACTCCAAAGCAATCAACGCACTCAAGAGCTACCACAAACCAGTCACCTCCTACCAGGTAAAACACCTCCCCAGGGGGGTGGAGCAGGGAGATAGACCTTCGATGGAAGTTCTATAGCAAGTGCTAGTTGGGATTTATTGACCACACACAGTGTTTTCAGAACAGCAGAAAAATGGAATCTGAGCATTTTAGGGCCAGATCTGAACACTCACAAGATAAATGCCTTCCTTGGACACAATGCAGGGACATTTTCACCTTCCTCTTCATCAACAGCAACTGGCCACCAATAGAGATAACACATAAAACTAACTGGAGTTTTATGGACTGTGGCAGTCCAGCAGTGTGTTCATGTTTCAGTCCCACTCTGCAGGCTTGTCCTTTTCCACTTGAATTGATCAACCAAGGTAAGTTTGGGCTAGAGAGGAGGCTGTCAGGCAGAACTAGTCCTGCCACTTACCCTTTACTCATCAATTGACTAACGAGGGTGTGAGTCAGTAGCAGCTCCCCAGCTTGTCTTTGCTTTTCCAGTAGCAGCTCTGGTTTCTTTCTAGGAAGCCTGTAAAATCCCTGGGATTGGGAAGCGGATGGCAGAGAAGATCCTGGAGATCTTGGAGAGTGGGCACCTGCGCAAGCTGGATCACATCAGTGAGAGAGTGCCTGTGCTGGAGTTATTTTCCAACATCTGGGGAGCAGGGGTCAAGACAGCTCAGATGTGGTACCAGCAGGTAAGTTCAACATACAAGGCTTTCAGGTTATGATTTGAAGACCACTGCTGAGTGTAGAATTACTTTCACAAATAGTTTTAAATTGCCAATATCTACAGGTAAGATTTAAGTCTGTTTTTTTGGGAGGAACTATGAGGCTGGGTCCCATTGTATCTCAGCACCCAACTGAGATTTTAGTTGTGGTGGGATGGGTAGAAGACAAAGATGTGGAGAGGAGGAGTGGGAGACATGCTGCCTCTGCTCTAGCATCACTCCTTGGAGCTCATGTCACACTAGTCATGGCAATGACATTGCTAAGAGCCAGGCTTGAATCAGGGCATCTTGCCCATGAAAGCTCCTGATGCACTTGCTGGCTGTTGGCCTGTAGCTGTCAGAGCAGCCATCCATCTTGTCTGGAAGTTGTAAAAGTGAGGTTGAAATAATTGTGCCAATAGGAGCAGCCCAGCACACTGGATGGGTTCCTTCTTTAAAAGCAGTTTGTCTCCTGAGTACGAGCTAATGAAGCCTGGTTTCCTGTAGTGTTTGGTTTGTGACTGGATTCTTGATTGTCTTAAAAATATGGTTGTGTTCATGCTGTTGGCTTTCCCTCATTGGGATATTGTATGTGTTCCTTTACTTGCAGTATGTGTTTTCCTTCAGGCTGTAGGGACACCATGCCTTAGGAGCAGTAGCCTTCTGTCAGAGAAGGGGTGGAGATTAGAGACGTGAATGGGTAGTAGGATTGCCTAAATCTCTTCTTTTAGAAACCAGGCCCTAAAGTGTTCTCTACATGTGATCTCAGAAGCTGTGACTTGGCCTGAACTTGAGACAGGCTAAATACAATCTCCCCAAATTTTGGTGGAAAGTATGTGAAGAGCAAAGTCTTGGTAGGTGTCTGAATATCAGCACATGGTCTGCACTAGGGTTTCCGGACACTGGATGACATCCGCACCAAGGCCACTCTGACCAGCCAGCAGGCTGTGGGGCTGAAGCACTACACGGATTTCCTGGAGCGCATGCCTCGGGAGGAAGCTGCAGAAATAGAGCAGACCGTGAGTAGCTTGGCCCCAGGCCCTCAGAGTGCAGTACCTGCTGGGACATGACAGGAAGGTACACGCTGTGAAAATGGCCCTTGTGTTACAGCTGAGCTCTTCAGCCTCTCCTTTGAGTGGGGTCAGTGCTTGGGGGACCTTTTCTGGGCATGGGCACACAAGGCACCTAGTTTGGCCCATAAGAAAGTTCAGTGTGAGTGCCTGGCAAGGAGGAGGATACTTCACGGGGCTCAGTTGTACACACTGCTTTGAAAAAGGCTGCGTGTGGCATGGTGGGATAAGAAGGTTCCCAGCTCTGCTTTCCTGCCTCTCATCATGTCTGGAATGGCTGCTTTCAGCTCAGGTCTCCCTGGTGCTGCTTCTCCAGAAGAAGCTGTGAGCACCCCGTGATCCAGTTGTCAGTCAGAGGACAGAGGGTGGATATCCTTGCTGGAAGCAAAGGGGATCCAGGCTGCAAATGAGTGCTGCTCTAGGATCCCTTGGCACTTCATGACTATGGGGTGCTAAGCCAGTGTACCCTAATGTGAGCAGAGAGCCTGGGGAGCACACTGTCATTGCTACCCCTGTGCTCTCCAGTCACCATGGAAGCAGCAGCCAGTGTGACCCTGTCACTCGGCCACAGGGCCTGGCCACGAAGAATACCCTCCTGCCAGGCTCCTGCTGGGGTGTCAGTCCTGTGTGCCGGATTAGCCATTTTGGTGGTGAGTGGTCCCTTTCCCAGGCAGGCTGGGCTGAGGAGCTGGCTCTTGGGAGTGGGTCTATTGTTATCTTGATGGGATTACTGTGCTCCCCTCCATACACACACCCACCCCTCTGATCCAGGCCCAGGAGAGAGAATGAGGGATTAGTCACTGTCTGTGCTGCCTGTCACAGTGAGATCTGAGGAGCTTTTAGGCTCTTAGGTGGGGCTGGGAGTTTTCTAGAAATCTTCATTTAAAGCCAGAAGGGGGGCAAGAACACCAGAGGAGGGCTTGCTCCGCATGAGAAAGGCTTGTGGCTTCTTGGAGCACCTTTGGGGCAAAGGTTAATGGGTTTATCTCTTGCTAATGAAGGATGATCCCCAAGAGTGACAAGGGGCTGTGGGCACAGACACTGCCTTGCCGAACCCCAGCCTCTGTGATGGCCTCATCACTGGGAATTGCTGAGCCCCTTATTATTTGCTGCCAGCAGGGTGATTGGCACAATCAGACCAAGAATACTTTAGGCCTGTCCAGGGACTTGGGAGCCTTTCTTAAACATGTAATGAATGAAGCCATCAGAGTTAGCACTGTCTGCACAAAACAGGAGCTGGGGTCCAGCCTGGAGAAGACTGTAATAGGGGAAGTTCTGATTATGTGTTTGATTGCTGGCAACAGCATGTTGGCATCCAAACATAAAATGCTGAGATAATTGTGCTTTCTCTGGGTCAGGAAGCCTAGCTCTCCTGCAGAGGCAGAGGTCTCAGCAGAAATGAACTCCAAGGGGTACTCACAGATTTTCTGCTGTATAGGGTCCTGCTGGGGACACTTCATGAGCCCATCCCTGCTTTTGAAACAGGACCTGTGACTATCACCTGTTGAACTTACTCTCTTTGTGGGCAGAGCTGGCAAGCCTTGTGCCTGTAGGGCAGCTGAAAAACCTCTTACCTCTTGCTGTCTCAGAAATTGAAGGCTCTGAAAGCTTTGCAGTACTTTGCCCCTTTAGCAGTGCTGCATCTTCCTGCTTGTCCCAATCCAGTGCTCCCACAAGGTGATGGTCAATCACTGGATAGTGTGGCATTCTGCTGGGTGTTAGCAGGACGGGGTGGAGGCCACCCTGGCTCACTCCTTCCCTGACAGCAGGCCAGCCTTCTTGGTGGGGCAGTGTGCCATGCCTGTCAAGTGTATGGAGATTCTGGAGATGCAGGACAGGTCTCAAGGCACGCACAAGATCCTTTGCTGCCGTTATGGAAAGGGCATGGCGAGGCTGGTGCCTGACTCCTCATCCCTCTTTCTTGAAGGTCAGACAAGCTGCCCTGGCCCTGAAGCCTGGCCTCGTGTGTGTGGCCTGTGGCTCCTACCGTCGGGGAAAGGCCACCTGTGGAGATGTGGATGTGCTGGTCACTCACCCGGATGGGCAGTCTCACCGTGGGGTGTTCAACAAGCTGCTCGACAGCCTCCGCAGGAGCGGTAAGAGGGTGGGGAAGCTGCTCTTAGAATGGCCAAGGTGAGGAGGCACTGAGGTGGATGGCATTCATTGACGGAGAGGTGATCACTTTTCCCAAGGATGGGACATCATGTTAGTCCTTTCAGTTACTGCCCCTGGACCTGGCTCAGCTGTAGTGTTAAGGAGGGAATAGTGCTGCAGCTCAGCACATTATCCCTGGGGTCCCACAGCACGTTATGAGACATCTCTGCTGCTCTCTGGGCAGTGGGGAGTTCAGCATGGAGGTGTCAGTCTCTACAACTCAGCTCCTCTTGGCCTGTTCTCTCTCCCCAGGCTTCCTTACAGATGACCTGGTGAGTCA
The DNA here is from genome assembly GCF_041296385.1 of Aphelocoma coerulescens. Taxonomy (NCBI): domain Eukaryota; kingdom Metazoa; phylum Chordata; class Aves; order Passeriformes; family Corvidae; genus Aphelocoma; species Aphelocoma coerulescens. The sequence goes on from NC_091020.1 coordinate 23,529,741, forward strand.
GGAGGACAATGGTGATCAGAAGAAGTACCTGGGTGTGTGCCGCCTGCCCGGGCCAGCGCAGCGTCACCGCCGCCTCGACATCATCGTGGTGCCATACCAGGAGTTCGCCTGTGCCCTGCTCTACTTCACGGGCTCGGCTCACTTCAACCGCTCCATGCGCGCCCTGGCCAAGACCAAGGGCATGAGCCTGTCGGAGCACGCGCTCAGCTCGGCCGTGGTGCGAGGCCCTGGGGGTGCCAAGGTGTCGTCTGGCCATGCTCTGCCCACTCCCACCGAGAGAGATGTCTTCATTCAGCTGGGGCTGCCGTACCGGGAGCCCTCGGAACGAGACTGGTGATGCCTGGTTGTCACCCTGGGCTCACTGCTGTGCTGCTGTTTTTGAAGGATCTGACTTCCCCAGTGCTGCTCTTTGGTGCCTGCAGGTTGAGGAACATATCCCAGCAAACTGGGGCTCCTTGCAAGCTTGAGGCCTGGCTGCTGGGTAGAGCTCTGTGGCTTCCTCAGCAGAAGCTGTGGGCTGGAACCACCCTGGAAGTGCTGTCTTGGTGCAACTACCAGAAGGGCTCACTGCCCATCAGCTACCCTGGCCCTGCTCTTCCTGGCTTTGGAAGACTGGGCTGCAGAACCTTGTGATCCAGCCCCTGACAGTGCTTGGGAAGAAGGGAAGTGGAATGCATCTTCCTCTGTGTCTAAGCACTGACACTCCAAAATTTCTGTCTTGAGCTGTGAATGAAGGTAACAGCTTCTAGCTTGGCTCTCTGATGGGCCTTCCCCCTTCTCACTACTGCTGGCAGCTGCTACTGCAGGAGTCACAAGCGGTTAACCTGTGCTGCTGCTGTGTCCTGTCTGAGCTGATGTGTCCCTTGGTGGGTCCCACTGCACAGGGCCAGGCTGTTGTGACTGCCACCAGCTTTCCCTGGTGCCAGCTAAGCCTTGAAATAGATGTAGGGACCTGAGGTGCTGTGCCTGCTTGCTCCCAGCCTTGTGTGCTGGGCATCCTCCAGATTTACTGAGAGCCCTGGTCTGGCCCAAGAGCTCCTTTCCTTTCAGTGCAGGAGAGGAACAGAACTCACAGCTTGGGGAGCTGTGCTCAGGAAGGATTTGAATGTAATGGCACTGAATGTAACCCAGCAGGGCTGTGTGTCTGTCTGTAGGAGTCATGGAGACAAACACAAGGAAATAGTTAAGTTCTAATTGGGGCAAAGCAAAGCTTTTTTCCTTTTTTTTTGTGTGGAAGCCATGGAGTCATCTGGTCTTCGATCAGGGAAAGTGTGTGTGTGTTTGTGTATGCATGTGCCTGTGGCTGGTCCCACCTGTTCCATGGGAGTGAATTTTATTTCTCAGGAAACCTGGACTATTTTATATTGTGGAGATGAATTTCCCAGAGTTGTTGAGTGCTCTGTCTGTTACAGGTATTGCAGTGGTTGCTCCTGGCAGAGGTGCCACGGTGGGCATCTCTTGTGCCAGGACCCCGGGGCTCCTGCTCCCTTGTGGGGGATCTGGCCCTGTTGCACATACCATGACAAAGCTGCGTGTTTGCTGCTAGGGCAGGCACAAACCAGGTGTCCTGTGGCTGCTGGGCACCACCAGGGCTGGGGCTTTCCTCGGGTGGCCCAGACCCCAGCAGTGGCATTTGTGCTGGGACACCTGAGGGAAATGAATGTCTTTTGGCCTGTCTTGGTGCTTTGAAATTTGAAGTGTAATAAATAAATCCCTTCTCTCTTTTCCCTTGGTATCTGTGTCTTTTTGCTCTCTGCACTGCAGCTGTTGGGACTTTCTCCTGTGGCTTACCAGGAGCTCCTCCTGTGCTGGCCCGTTTCTCTGGTTGCAGTGGAGGTGGAGAACATGCAGTAGAGACTGTCACACTGTTGGACCAGCACTTCTGGCTCTCAGGGCAGGAAGTTGCTGGCCACCATCCTCCCATACCATCCTCTGTCCTGGCATCCAGCTGGCCACATGGCTGAGCTGGGATTGGCTGTTCCCAGAGAAAGGAGCGATTCTTGAGCTCTTTCTTCAGGTGTGGAGTCAGGAAAGGATTGCTGTCAGCTTTTTCATATTCATCAAACAGTAGAGCATGTGGGAGTTGGCTGCTGTTCTGTCTCCTGTTCTCTGCCTGGATCACAGCTCAGACTCCTGAGCATGGAAATGTTTTAGTTATCCAAGGGGAATCTGAACATCCTGGAAGTCAAGGGTGCACAGGAGATGAGCAGCAGGAATGATTGGCTTGAAAGGGAGATGGAGAAGCTGGAGGACAGGGGCTGCTGAGGCACAGGCACGGCAAGAACTGAGCTGGGTTATCCAGGAGCAGAGGGGAGGCAGCCTCGGACCAGGGGCCCGTCAGGTCCAGGGCGAATTCTTTGTCCCCAGGAGGGCTGTGCAGCCCAGGGACCACCCCTCAGGGAAAGGGGTCCCCATCCTTACAGTCAGCCAGCTTTGTCTGAGCAGCACCACATCTGGCCTTGTCCAGGGCTGGGGATAGTCCTGTCCCACAGTAAGGTTAGAGGGGGAGGCTGCCTTATGTCTGACAGGCCATGAGCCTTTTTCTGCCTGGGCTGAGGCAGAATGCAGGGCTCAATGCAGAGCTGCTCAGTTTTGTGCCTTGATGAGCACAGGTTTGCCTCCAGCTCTGGATGCCAGGGCAAGCTGCTTCTGGAGGGCCAGGGCTGCCTCTCTCAGTGGGGCCACGTGCTGAAGACATCAGTAATGGCATGGGAAATATGGCATTGCTGGCTCCCTACTCCTTCTCCTTTGTCTACCCCTCCTCCAGGGCCACAGTTCACATGCAGGTGCTGAAGGGGTGCTGCAGCAGTACCTGACCCTGCTGTTTGTCCTGCTTTTATTTAGGGAGAGGCTGGACATGGGGATGTGTGGGGTCAGGGCTCCTCAGGAGCAAGACTTTGTGCCCAGTCCCTTGGGAAATGTCAGGGAGGGTGGCCCTAGTACATTCGTGTCATGTGGAGGCCATTGGGGCAGAAATCCCACCAGTCCCCCGCTCTGTGAGGGAGTGAGCTGGATGTCTGTTCGTCCCCTCCCACCCCACAAATCCCTGCCCAGGCTCTTTGGAGGGGGCAGAGGGCCCTCCTGTGGCTAACTGCAGCCAGGTGGGCTACAGATGGATAAAGCCCATTTCCCCTCGGTGTAGCTGTGGGGGTTGAAAGGGGCAGGAGGTGACGGAGCACGACATGGAGCTTGTCCGGAGCAGCTGGGGGTGGCATTTCTGGATGCTGCAGGCTCCCACTTCTCCCTCATCCTGGTGCAAGGGGAGAAACGTGAGGGGCTGGGCTGTGTTGCCCGCTGTGATTCAGCCCTGCCCTGGGCAGAGGGGACAGAGCTGCCCCACACCTGCTCCTCTTTACACCTCTAATCGCTGCCCTTGCAGCAGGGCAGGGCCTGACCACCCCCTTGTCACAGCACACCTCCTGCCTCTTCTAAACCACGGGATGTCACCCTTGGGAAGAAGGTACAAGGGATGGGGCACCTGGGTTTGTGGGAAGAGGTGGGTGCTAAATCCCCAGGATGGGTGCAGTCAGGGAGAGCAAACACGGTTTTAAGCATCTCTAGCAAGGTCTAGCCTGGTTTCTGCTTCCCAGGAAGGGGCTTCAGCTATTCCCCCCTCCCCAGCACACCCCCTCCTGCTCTCCCTGACTGTGGGTCTGATCATCCTGAAAATTAAAAATAAAACAAAATGCAGCAGCACTTAGAGACCGAGTGGAAAGTCATGGAGCTGGGACAGGCCCTCAGCTTCTGCCGTAGCATCCCTTGCTCCCAGCCTGCCATCCTGCCATCCCTGCACCCTGAAGGTGAGTCCAGATTAGGGTGTCAGGCAATTCCTGTCCCCCAACGAGCATCTCTCTGCCTCCCTTATTGAAAAGGAAGAAAAACTCTGGAAGAAGGAAAAGCTCTGGGCATTAGGCAGCTCTTCCCACCCTGCTCCCTACCCTGTGGGAAGGACACCCATCCTTAGCTGTCCTGCTCATCCTGGTGCAGGGGTGGGAGGGGGCTGGGGAAAAAGGGGGGCAGGGAGGGTAGTTTGGCCTCTAACTCTGGCACTTTGTATTCATGAGTAAATATTTGCTAATGGCAGCATGGCTGTGCGAATGTAGGGGAGCTGCTGCTCCCCCCGTCGGAGCAGGCAGGGAAATGAATATGAATTTATCATGATTAGGTGAACTCAGCAGGGAGAGCGGGAGAGAGAGGGCTAGGCAGGGAGGGGGCGGGCGAAGATGGATCTGTGCAATAAAATTAAATAAGGACACCAAATAGAGTCACTTCTCACGCACTCGCCCGCCCTCCCGCGTGCAGGGCCTCTCCTGCCTCCCGCGCTTCTCTGGCTTTGCTGATTTCTCTCTTTCCTCGAATTTATGAGGCCAATTATGAAGATGAGGTTGGAAGTTCTCGGAAGTTCACTAAATGCAAAGTGTGGTCCCTGCTGTTCCCATCAAATTAATTAACCAAGTGCTATTAATGGCCGGGGTGACGTCGGTGTGGTGCAGAGCATGAGGGAAGGGCTGCCGGGGTGTAGCTGAGGGAGCCTGGTTGGAGAAGGCCTGGAGGGCAGAGCACACTGTGGGGCATCCTCAGGCCAGTGGGTGCAGAGTGAGAACCCTGCCTGGTCTGCATGAGCCTGAGCCTGTGTCTGCAGGAGCAAAGCCAGGAGTCGGTGCCCTCTCAGGATCATCACCCCCATATGGTGAAGGGATTGTGACCCCAGTCCCATGGGAGTGGTCTGCACAGGGACTTCATGCTTGGTAGACAAGTGAATTTCCCTGTGGCTCAGCAGTGATGGTGCAGCTGGGATAAGCCTGCTGCCACCTTCCTGTGCTCCCTGAATCCCAGCAGCCCTCCCTGCCTCAGTTTCCCTGTCTGGGCTATAGGAAGCAGCCTGCCTGGTAGGATCTCATGAGCAGAGTGTCCTGATTCTACCCAACCCCTTGGCCATCCCTAACATCTGTGCGAAGCAGCCCAACTCTGTGCAGGGCTCAGGGAGCCAGTGAGTGCCTTTGCCATGGGGCAGCAACCATGTGCCTGAATCACAGCAGCTCTCTTGTGCCTGGCTGTGTCGGTGTCACGTCAGCCCCTTCTGGGGAACGTGTTTTGGGGGCAGCTGTCTCCAACATGACCCCCATGCCTGCCCTGTCCCATGGTTCACTCACTGCAGGGAAGGTGCTGCAGGGCTGCTGCAGCGTGGGGGCTGTGGGTGCCCAGGACGCTCAGGTCCATGTCAGACCCTGGGCACAGGGCTCCTCCTTCACCTGCCTGGGGGAAGTTCACTCAGAGCAGCTCAGGTTAAATCTCAGCACTGGCTGTGCTACAGCAAGTGCTTGAGGTTGTAAAAGGATTCCTCTGTACTGAGGCCCAGGCTGAATCCCAGGATGTCTTTGCACACCACATGGGCACTCTGTGCCTCAGTTTCCCTCCTTGCATTTCCTGAGGCTGTTTTTCCTTTGGGTAGGGTCTGTTTTTCTCTGGGTGCAAATAACATCCCAGTTCCTGAGCATCCTTGGTAGCATTTATTGGCTGTGTGATGTGGCCAAGCAAAGGCTCACTCCTCACCCACAAACCAGCCCTTTTTCACACCAAATATATGTGCCATGAGACTCTGTGCTTGCACCACACTGGCACAGGGGCCTTTTCCCATAGTGCCATGGACTCCTGATTTAAATCTTTTTGCAGCTGCTGGCCAAGCAAATGAGCTTGTTCAAGGGGTGAAAGAAGCAGTCTGTGTCCTTAGACCAGGGATCTCACAGAGGCAAAAGAATGCAGAGGGCCAGATCTGAGCATCCTTGCATGTGTTCAGCTCCTGGCACGGCTCTGGCTGCGTCTCCACCATTCCAGCTCCTGCTTCTCTTCGCTGGCTTCACTCCTGTCCCGGTGATCAATGGGCTCTGGTTGGGCTGGAAAACAGCACAAACAGAGGCATTTACAAACCCGCTGTCTCTCCAACAGGGCCATAACTCAGGCTCCCCGTCACCGTGGGGAATGGGAGGCAGGAGCTCCAGCTTCGGTGGCAGCAGCAGCACCGACATTTCTCCTCTCATGGTAAATTGTTACTTGGGGATAATTTACCTGCTTCTGTCAAGTTTTAAAAAGAAACAGACTAGCTGCTCAGCAGCTCCTGATACTTGCAGTGTGCATGGCATGAACGCACATGTCTACCCAGAGAAAAGAAATCGCCTAAGCTGAAAGGACCAGTTTGTAAATGCCTGCACTTTGGACGTTCAGTCTCGGCGTGGTGCCTAGTGCTGAGGCTGAGATCTTGCCGCAGTCCATCCCTCCATGGGGTCTCCAGGGCCTACAGCCACCCCCACTGGTCCTGGCAAGGCTGCCCACCTGCACCGGGGGCTGCTTGGGGCTGGGTGTCCCACGTCTCCCGCAGCGTGCTGGGAGCATCCTCTGCCCGCCCCCCCTTCTCCAGCTGAGGGGACCGGGGGGCATCTGGGAGATGCTGGTGCAGGTGCCCTGTCGTCCGTGGTTGAAGACCTTGCTGGGGACACAGGGCAGCTAAGATGCTGCTCCGGCCGGCTCGGGCAGCCGCCGTCCTCGCCGGCAGCAGAGGGAGCTGGAGGACCGGGTATGGCAGCACGGGCAGGGAGCAGGAGGCTGGACTGGGCTGGACTGGGCTGGACTGGGCTGGACTGGGCTGGACTGGACTGGGCTGGGCAGCTCAGAGAGCGCCATGGCGGGAGAGAGACCCCTCTTCACCCAGATCCTCCCCCAGCAGGGCAGCTGACTGTCCTCTCAGCCCCGTGGTGTCACCCCTCAGACACATCACCCCTGTGGGTGCCCAGCTCTGTGGTGGACACCTCCTATCTGGGCTTTTAGGGTCTCAGCCCGCTGTTTCATTCTGGGGAACCATGTAGCTTCTCTCTGAGAAGTCCCTTGTCCTCTCTCTGTGACCAATAAATCCCATCACCTGAGGGCCTGCTGGTGGGACAGCAAGGTCCCCAGGGAGCCTGGTTGGATGTGATGGGGGTAAAGCCTCCATCTCTGGGAAGCATCCCAGGACCAAGGGGGAGGGGGGCCCTGCAGCACATGGTGGGCACTTGTCACTGCGGTCCCCAAGTCTCCTTGCCCATAGGGAGCTGATTTATGTCTGGGCCAGCCTGTGCTGACCTGCTGCTGGGGCTCAGGCATTGTAACTAATGGCAGGTCAGTGGAGCTACAGCAAAAGTGAAGTGGCTGGTGTGGGTCAGGGAGCGGGGATGCAGAACAGGGGGTGCTGAGGATCCCAGTTCGAATGGCACAGCTGCCCAGAGTGGTGAACAGCAGGGGTGGAGCAGGTGCGGCTCCCAGCATATCCCCTCCACCCTGTCCCCTGCTCCTGAGCTCTCTTTCTGACCATGCTCTGCTTCTGTTTTAACCACAGGATGTTCTGGGTCAGTGGTATCACGCCTGGAGAGGTGGCTCCTTGTTGGGGGGAAATCGAGGCACGCATGGACTGGTGGTTTCATGAACATCAACAGCAGAACCAGGGAGAGCACCAGGAGTCTGAGCTCACCTCCTGCCCAGGACTCAGGGTGAGGAACCAGGAGAACCTGACACAGGTACAGCAGAGGGCAGTGCCACTGTAGGTGGCCTGAAATGTCCCCTTTGGTCGCTTGCTCTCACCTTCTGTTTGATCCACGAGCCTTAGGGTGCAGAAATCTCCTGTGGGGGGTTCACCCCTCCTGTCCTCTCGGGACAGGTTCACCTTCAGGTCCCAGACCCCCAGTGCACATGGGCCCTGTGTCACTCAGCCCCATCTCAGCACACTCTCTGTGTGTTTTGGCAATAAGCCCCATAACTGCTGAGCGGATGACCAGTCCAGCATGCAGCCAGGCTATGGGAGCAGAGCTCTGGGGACAGCTATACCAGCTGCCACCCCAATCCCTGCCTGCACCAGCTGCTGAGGTGGGACCTCAGCATGGCTGTAAACCTGGATGTTCATGTACCCACCAAGCAGCAGTTCCCCATCTGAGGATGATGCCAGCCAGGCCTGCCAGCTTAGGTGGTCTGAGTGGGTTGAGGGGAGCCCTTGGGGGTGCAAAAAGACACCCAGGCCACTCCTGGCCACACACTGGGCTCCCCCGTGTCCAGCAGTAAGGGAGAACATTTTTGCTGGCACCATGCCTTTGCTCTCTGCTTGGGAAGGGGCAGAACAGCAAAACATATCTGAGTAAGGCATTAGGACTTTCCCAGGGATAAGCTATATCTGCTTGCCTGCCTGGGCTGGGAAGGGCTCATTTTTGGTGAACAGCACAGCCAAGGGCTGGGGTGTGCAGGCTGCCAACCCCCTGGCTGGGCAGGCAGGGCTCTGAGAGCCTCTCCTGGCACTGCCTGGCCATCCCACAGGTGCAATGGATCTGTCTCAGTCCTGCCAGGCTCCTGCTGCTGGTCACAAACTGAGGGGTGTGCTGGTGTCCAGACTGACACTTGTGCTTTCCAACTGGTAACACATTTCTGCTCCCATTTCTCAGCCACAGAGTATTATTAACTTTGCAAGGCTGCAGTGAGGGCTCCCATCCTTCTAAGAAACCCCTCCCCAACAAATTTGTCAAATCCTCCACATAACCCCACTGCAGGTTGTTTTTTGCAATATTATGGGGGTGATTTATCTTTTTTAGGGTCCTTCTTAGGGCTAAGCTGGGTTCAGGCAGCAGCAGCTTGAGGCCAGTGCTTAAGCATCACCCTTGAGCACTGGCCACTGACAAGTCCAGGTGCAGCATCCAGAGCTCATCCCAGCTGGGGAAGCAAGCCCCTGGTTGAACCTGCTGCAAAAACAGGAACTTGGTGCATTCCCAGCTGGCTCTCAGCAAAGGTGATTTGTTTAAAATCATTTCCACGGCCTCTGCACTTATTTTTCTGCTGGATTCAGGAGAGCAGGTTTAATCTAGGCTGCTAGGCAGCACCAGAGGTTGAGTTTCATCCAGAAGAATCTGTTGCAAGACTTGGCTCAGCTCTCACTCTGAATAGGTCTAAAATTAGGTCTGGGATTCAAAAGTTGATGAGCAACAGATGACATGAGTCTGGCTTCAGATTAGCAGCTTTTACAACAGAGCTGGGATGCTCCCACTGACAATGGTTGCCATTTGGGATCAGATTTGCTCCAGCAGTATTTCAAGTTTGAAGGCCTGGGCAGGTGAAAGGAGCATGGGGAGCTGTAAATAAGTGTGAGCCTTAAAAACTTCCTGAAATGACCAATAAATCCCCCAGGGCATGACAGGAATAATTCAGGAATCCTTCCTGAAGAAACCCAGCTCTGCACTGAAAAGGAAAAGTACTTTCAAAGGCAGGCTCAGAGCAGCCCAGTGTGGTTCCCAGGAAGGGAGTAGCCTGTGTCCAAGCCTCCTTCTCCATCATCCAAGGACAGTGACATTCCCTGGCAGGTCCCTGTGCCACTTGCTCCCCATGCCTTGCTGTGTCCTGCCTGGAATTATTAAGATGTATGCCACAAAGCCAAAGAAATGGAGAACCTGAGCCTGCAGACTGCCTGGCATGAGGTAAATACATGCTGGGTCTGACCAGAACCTGCAGGAGGAAATGCTGCTCTGTGCTGTCCTGTGGGGTGTAGAGTGTGTGTGGGGCTGCATCCCCTTGGCACCACCCTCATCAGGTCTGGTGAGGGCTGGAGGTCACCCTGACTTTCCCTGCATATAGAAAAGATGGAAAAACTCCATTGGTGTGGCCCCTCAGCACATCCGCACGGTGCAATCAGGGATAGATCCGGCCATACAGAAGGGCCCTGGTGGCAGTGCCATTGCTCCTCTCTCAGGAGCTGGACTAGAGGCACTGTTGGGTGTCTCCATAGCCCACTGAGACACCCCACAAGTCTGACTCACATCTGTGAGTGCTCTTCAGATCTGCGGGGAGAGGACGGGGCGTGAGTTGTCACTTGCACGTCTCTTTCTGCCTGTGTAAACACCCAAGGAGGCTGGGGATGTGGGCAGAGGTGGAGAGGGACACCTGACCTACCTCCTTGCTGGGGAGCTGGGAGGGGGCAAGGGATGTGCAGGCAGCCGGGTGGCAGTGGGGAGGTGTGGGGACAGCAGGGAAAGTGCCTGCCTGCGCAGTCTGGGTGCCCCATCGGGGTGTGGGGTGTTTATCCCCACTGTGTACCCGTGGCAGGGGCTGACTCCTCCTTTCCCCCAGCAGGTGTTGGAGGGGCCCAGCTCCCACCTCACTGGCAGCTGTGGTCATGTCCTTGTCACCAAGGGCACAGCCATCGGTGTGCTCAGTGGGGATGGACACACGGAACTCCAGGAGGGGACTGACCCCCCACACAGCTGCCTTCTCCCACTCCTGTCCCAAAGCAAGTCGCTGCTTCCTGTGAGCATCCCGTGGACCCCTATTCAGCCCAATGGCCAATGGCCACCCCTCTCTGTCCCCACGCGACCCGGTGGTCAGTATTGGTGTCCTGCTCCACAGCGGCTGAGCCTTTTCCCAGGGTGACACTGTCCCACCCGTCCCCTCCCCGCCGCGCAGCGCTCCCCCCGCCACTTCGCATGCTGCAGCAGATGGTGGAGGTGACATTTGTCTCCGAGTGACGGATTTGACGGCGGCCGTGTCCCCCCTCCTCCCTTCGCCCTGGATGGAGGAACCTTGAGCCCACCTGGCAGAGGCAAGATGGGCAGGCACAGGCTGAGGGATCCCCCAGCCCCACCCCTACTGCATACCCCTCAGACATCTGCGCTCCTTGTCCATCTGCATCCCCACCAAAGCCCTCTCCCAAGGCTCTGGGGCACCAGGACAGCTGGGGGACATGGTCCCTGAGGGAGAGTGCCCAGCACCGTGGGGCGTTTGAGGGGGGGGACTAGGTGGGAGCCGGGCACCAGGGACTCCTGTTCATTCTCCGTTTTCTGCCTTAATTAGAACCCGGAGAGACCAGGCGAAATCGCATTAGCGCGGGGCCCCGGTGCGCTGAGCCATCCATCTTTTTTTATTACAGCGTAATGGGGCTGCTCGCGAGGCGCCGTGCGATTTGTCACAGGCCTCGTTCCCTGATAACGGGCATTTGTCATCACTTTCTTCCCGTGTTAATGTCATCATCGGCGAGCTGACAGGCAGACCCGTTGAGGGAGCACTGGCGACAGACCACATCCGTCAACCTAATATTTCCATGGCTGTGGGGATCAGCCGGGCTGCGAACACACATTAAAGTGCTTATGAGGGGAGTGGAAAAAAAAAAAAAAAAAAAGCGTTTGTCATTAATTAAAATGTTAGTGTGAGAGTGTGAGCGCGTGTGCGGGTGGCACTGCGTGGGGACGGGGGCTGCGGCGCGGGAGGGCGCGGGGCGGCTGCGGCGCGGGTGCGACGCGGTGGCCTTTTAACGGAGCTCGCATCAGCTCCTGAAACCCATTTAAAAGATATTTGGGACTGGGGAATCAGCGGTGAGCACGGTGGAAAGGTCATTGTTAATAAGGGAGAGCACACGGGAGCACGTGGGCAGGGCGCAGGCATGGCCAGTGGAGGATGGAGGAGATTGTCACCCCCTTGGAGCCGGGGGCGTGTTTGTCCCACGGGGAGTAGTTGAGCCACTTCTGTCATGAAGTGAGTGGCCTCAAATCTACATGGCAGAAGGATGGGCTAGGGGGAAGGAAACCCTGCAGTGGGGTTGCTCCATGGCTGGGCAAGGGCAGGAGTGGGGTATGGGATGGGTTGTGGGGCTGCACCCCCCCGCTCCCCACCCCCCCCAAACAGGGGTTTGGGACAGGGCTCTGCAGCTGCAAGACGGGCTCATGGCAGGAGAAATCTAGAGGGTCAAACCTCAGATGTCACCCCTAAGCAACCAGGTCCTGAGGCCATTCAGTGGCAAGGGGGCCCAGGTGCCCACCCCAGAATGTGTGGCTGTTGCCATGGAAATGGGTGGTGGTGACTGGGAGGAGCGGGTGTGTGGTATCTTGGGTTTTCCCGGCAGTGGGCGTTTGCTTTCTGGACTTTTCCGGGGTTCCCTGTGTCGTACAGAGCAGGAAGGCTTGGTGGGCTGCTTTTTTTTTCTTTAATTACCTTTCTGTTGTGCTTTTGAGGATTTGGGATGGGCATCTCAGTCAGATCTACCCAACTCCCATGATGTACTGGTACAACCCACTGCAAAACGGGACTCCAGGAGCTCTCAGACAAATGGGGCCAAAGATGCTGCTTCCCCTGCTCACATCCCATCCTCAGGTTGCCAGGGAAAAGCCCCTGGTGTTCCCGACCTGCGGCTGGACACAGTGCTAGAAGAACAGGCAATGGCAGGTGTGCGCAGCGCTCAAACCCTGCTGAGTGCACTTGGGGGGCTCATGGTTTGAAAATGTGGCTGCACAGAGCCTTCCCCCCATGTCCCCCAACCCAGGGATGGTCAAGGGCATCCTGTGAAGAGGAAATGCATCCCTGGCCCAGAAAAGCTCACGACTCCTTCTTTCATTGTTTTTCTTCTTTTTCTTCTCTTCTGTCCTTCCTCATTCCAGTCACGGGCTCTGTGCATGGGAAAGTCAGGTTTGGGGTGAGGCGTGGGGTGTTTTTAGAGATCTGGGTCCTTTCTGTGTGTGCAAACAAACACACACTCCTGCACACACACACACACCCCTGTAAGACATTTCTGTAAGTGCACTCCAAAATTTGGCTCACCAGTGAGCACTGAGGATAGGTAGAGCTGGGAGGGGGATTGTTATCTCCATGTGCTGATGGGGAAACTGAGGCACGGAGCAGGGATTTGCAGTCCTCATCCATGCCGTGGATTATCCACATCAAACGAGTCATCCCATGACCGGCAGCACCCGACAAGTCTGCAGACACCAGGGAAAAGATGTGCAGGAAATTTTCTTAGGACTGCCCAGCAGTGGTCAGGCTCCCAACCCTGTGACATCCCCAACCCCCCTGGCAGCAAACCCTGCCACCAAACCTCCCTCCACTCCAGCTCCCCGCCATAAATCACTGCCCTCCATTGGCCGAGGACCTTTTAAAAAGGATTTATTAGGGGGGATTTAAGCACCGGCAGCGATACGGTTTCATAAATCGAAAGGCAATAGCGCTCATCGTCCGGTCCGCTCGGGGGGGCACCCCCGCCCCCCGTTCCCACGGCCCTGTAGCAGCTCCTCCCCGGCACCGCTGCCTCCGCCGCTCCCCTTCCTCCCCGTCTGTGGAGACCGCGAGTGTGGAAAATCCCCAGACAGGGAGTGTAAATGCTTGTTCTTTGTAAATGAAGAACATAATTAACATTAAATTAAGGTAATACAAATGAAGACAACACAGAGCCTGACAGGATGAGTGTTTGGGGAGGCAGTAGAGAGAAGTGATTCATATTTTTAATTTACTGTACAAATAGACTAGCAGGGCTGGGGGGAAAAGGGCCATCCAAGTGGAGTGGGGAATTTTTTTTTCCCCACTGTTGTTTTGCTGTGCTTTAAGCACACAATGACTATTAAAGTCAACTGCCCATATAATAGGACATCTCCTACATGACTGCTCTCCGAGAGGCAGCTTGCTGTAGCAATAAATTCTGGGAGTGCCATCTGCTGGTGTGCACCCTCCGCCGGGCACCCTCTCTTCGGCCACCCAGCCCGGACCAGTCCCAGCACCCCACAATTGCTGCAGAGACCCGCAGAGCACCAGCCATGGGCCTGCAGGCATCCCTACAGAGTTACTGTATTTCTCACAGGGTAACAAACACTTTCCCCCCACAAACTGTTAACATTTTTCGTTATATGTATTTTTTTTTTTCTGAGGTTGAGTAGGGATGGTTGATGCCGAGGAAATATTTTAGGCTTTTAAAAGAAATGAATTACTCTTCTCCACCCCTCTAAAATTCTGGGTTTCAGCTGAGTGCCTGTTACCCAGAATACAGTAAAAAAAATCACCCATTTTAGATTTTTACCTGCAAAAAGACTGTTGACCAGAGTTTGTGAGAACTGCAGGCTGGAGCTGGCTCTGCACTTTAAGGAGATGAGAGCTGTGGTCTCATCCTGGGAAGGCCCCCCTGAGGGATGACTTTCAGCCAGGAGGGAACCAGATTTGCCACAGCACAAAAGTGTCCCTGGGGCTGTGACACCTGGAATGGGTGCACCTACACTGCCTCTGTGTCCTTTTTCCCCTCCCTGGGAGACTGCTGACACCACCAGGCAAAGGAAAAACAAAAGAAGGCACCAAGAGGACCCACTCCTGAATGAAATCCCCCTTCCCAGGCAGAAGATGCCCTGGGATGGTGCTGAAAGATTCCTCTGCTATGCCAAAACAGAAGGTGTTTCTCCATTTGTGGGGAGTTCCTAAACTGGGGGTGAAATCTTCTCCCTCTGGGTGACTTGTGTCCTGGCAGCTATTACTGTGAGCAACACTCATGGGTCCAAGGCAGCCACTTGGCCAACTTGGCCTTGAACACTTCCAGGGATGGGGCACCCACAACTTCTCTGGGCAACCTGTGCCAGTGCCTCACCACCCTCACAGTAAAGAATTTCTCCCTAATTCTAAACCTGCTTTCTGTCAGTTTAAACTATTCTCCCTCATCCTGTCACTACATGCCCTTGTAATATGCCATTCCCAGTCTCTTGCAGCCCCTTTATCCAGTGAAGCTTCCCCAGAGTCTTCTCTTCTTCAGGCTAAACAACCTCAGCCATCTCAGCCTGTCTTCATAGGAGAGGTGCTCCAGCACTCTGAGCATCTTCATGGCCTCCTCTGGACTTGTTCCAGCAGGTCCACATCCTTCCTGTGCTGAGGACTCCAGAGCTGGATGCAGTATTCCAGCTGGGAATCACTGGATGTACTGAAGGGACAGAACCCCTTGACATGTTGGTCACAGCTCTGGTGATGCAGCCTAGGATATGACTGGCTTCCTGGGCTGCAGGCATGGATTTTAGGGTCATGTCAAGGCTCTCATCCACCTCCAGGTCCCTGAATCAGCCCCTGAACCTTTCAAATATATCCAGGGCCCAGGCTGCAAACACAGGGTCTGTTTGCAAACCGAGCTGACCCCAGGCAATGCTCCCTGGGTCCAGCACCCTGCTCCCACGGCTGCGAGGCTGGAAGCATGGACAGTCTTAGTGAGACAAGAGGCAGGGACCAACTCTGCACCAAGCTCTGTGGGGCAACAGGGTGCTGCCCCAGCCCCACTTTTTCCACATGGAGTAAGACAGGAGGTGGAGCACACAGGAACCTACCTCAGTCAAAATTGCTCCCTGATGGAGCTTCTGCATTCAGGTGAGATTTGTGGGGAGTGAAGGCATCCCTGTTGCGGTGACAGGGACAGTTTGCTGTTAAACACCAGATGAAACCAGTGCAAGAAAGTTTCAGCCTCAAAGGCTTGGTGGACCTCCGTCCTCCTGGAGCCCATCCCTGCTGGAGCCATAGGGTCTGAGGGCACTGGTGGGGTATGAATGCTCCGTGGCTTGTCTGACCATGGCCTGCAGCCACTTGTGGCCTCACCAACCCCTAGTGATCACACAGGGACACCAGGGTGTGTCCAGAAAGCCTTAATCAGCTTCTCAATTGGGATGTGACCACTCACCTGGAGCCAGGTACCCTCCTAGAGAGCTTCCATGCAGGATCTGCAGATACCCAGTGATGGGCCATGACCATTTCCTTGAGGATCCCCATTCAAAGTATCTGGAGACTTCGAACCAGGGTCTTCTCTCCCATTCCAGATTGTCCTGGGCTGAGCCCCAGCCCTCCATGTGAATACCTCAGCGCTTGAACTCACCCACCCTTTAGCACTGGGCACACCAGGAGATGGCACTTGTGCATTTGGAGAAAGCACCTTCGTCTTCATTTCTGCAAACCTTAAGAGGATCAGCAGCATTTCCAGGTGTCCAAGTAATTTCTCAGACTCTTCTTTGCATCTTCTCCAGTCTTTCGAGATCTGCTTGGACACTGCTAGAGAATACAGCCTTATCTTCACCCAGCAGAACCCGTGCTTTTGGAGGCCTCAATCCAGGGAACTGGATTTTGACATGGGGAAGCAGCTTTGGACATGGAAAAGCAGCTTGGAGATCACCCAGCCATATCCTTCACGAGAAGCCTGCAGTGGAGCAGCTGGGAAAGCCTCCCTGGCAAGACAAGCCCAAATCTTGCTTTTGCAAGAGTACCGGGTCAGTGGCATGGGGCGGTTTGAACTGACAACCCCAAAGACAGATTTTGCCCCAACAGCCTCAGAAAAAAGCTGATGAGTTGCCAGTGATGAGCATGGGAGTTCTTCACCGCCAGGTCCTGATGGAAAGGAGGATGAACAGGTCCTTTGACATGGTATTCTCAAATGGGTCCCCAGGAGCAAATGTATCCAAAAGGCACCATGGAATTTTGCCAGTGACCCCCTGTCCTTGGAAAGAGGGCACTTCTGGCTCTGGTGGTGTATGAAACCCTGACAGAAGTGGGTCCTGACCCCACATTTCCCAGGTCTGCCACATCTCACTGGCCACACAGAGCAGTCCTTGGCCATAAGGCAACATTCTGACTCCTTGGCTGTGCCAGGACCCCAGGAATGGGGGGCTGGTCTCAGGGGGGCCATTGCCTCCCACGTGGAGGGCAGGGGGCATCTTCCAAGCTGCCCCACATGCTGGGTGGGAGAGATAGATAAATACCAGAATAAATAAATACAAGTGGCAAAGAGGCCTGAAACGATGCTGTCGTTTGCTGGGAATGAGAGACACAAGTGTAATTTAGGTTTTGATATTATCAAAGTCTCGCTGCTCTAAAACAGCAGGGCACTCAGTGCCTCATTAATAAAGGATAAACTTGGAGTCTATTTACAATGCACTTTTTGGGGTTATTTACACTCCATTATACATATGTAATGCTGCACATATTTACCGCTCTGTTCTGCTGCCGAGAGCAGCCCAGGCGGGAGGGAGGCGGAGTGGGAAGCGGCTGATGCTGCGGAGCCGTGACCCTGCTTTGACTGATGTCCTTTAAATGGCTCAAGATGCAGGAGAGACCCAAGCTGGTGGCTGAGGATGGAAGGGATAGGACCAGGCACTGGGGACCCAGTATGGCCCAGTCCCTGTCCCCACGGGTCCAGTGCCCACACACCCCCAGAAGTGCCCTGAGGCTTTGCCACAGGATACAGGAAGGGTGGGCTCCTCACTAAGTGACCACAAGCACCAAACACCAAGCTGTGGGCACGTCACAGATAGGGAAACTGGAAAAAGGGCTAAATTATTTGCAACAAAATGATGTTTGCATTGGCATGAGAGGGTTTTGGCCACACAGCCCTCCCCACCACCTGGGTTTATCTCTCACCAGAACAAAATGTTGTAGTTTTCCTGCAAACCACAGCTCCTGGAGGGTCTGGGAACCCCATGGTCTGCCATAGTGTTTGTGGGAGCTGCTGTGGGGGTCCTGGGACACGGGACAGCCCCTCCCTCCAAGCACAGCCCCCAGGATTCAGGGCAGAGACATGGGGAGGTCATGCTTGGAGAGCACCTTGGGGCCACAGCAATTCATGGGGTGCAGTAAAGGGATGTGGGTGTATCCTGGATCCCTTTGTCCTCCAGGGAGTTTGGGAGTGTGCAGGATTCCCATGGGAGCACTCTGAGGGGCCAGCACACGAGGCCAGGCACCAAGGGCTCCCAGCAGTCTGTGGAGTGGTACAGTGGCTGGACAGTCACCCCCAGCTCAGAGCTGCTCTACGTCCCTTATACAACAGCCTCCAGCTTTGCATGACCAACCTGGGGTGAGATGCAAGAGTCTGGGAGCCATCCTGACAACCCTTCCTAGAAAATGTGGGGAAACTTTGACCTTTCCAGCCAGGCACGGTAGAGAGGACGAGCCCCTCCTCCCATTCTGCTCCTCCCTGGTACTGGGGAAGCACGTGCCCATTCCAGCACACTCCTGCTTGCTGCCATTCCAGGCTGAACTTGCCAAACAATGGCTCTGGTGGCAATGCTCTTTATTAAACAGCTCATGCCAGAAGCTCTTGGCAAGGCCCCACACCCAGGAGCAATGAAAACCCCTGGCTCAGGAGGTCCCCTCATCTCTGTGGGGGCATCTCTTCCAGCACGGGGGCCATGCCCAGCAGTTGGTGCAACCCTGGTGCATCAATGGGGCTCCTCCTGGGCACAGGCTGTGCCATGGAGAGATGTCTTGGGAGACCCAGAGATGACCAGGTTGGGACAAATTGGCCCCCACATTCTTCCCCAGCCTGGAGCCTCCTCCACCATCCCCATGCCCCCCAGCCCACTCAGATCAGGGCAGGCTGGAGCCTGAGCCTGCCAGGGAGCTGCTCTCCAAAGTCCCATAGCCATCGAGCTTCATCATCCCAATGAGATGGGCTGGGACGGAGAGGACGGAGCGGCGTGTGGCAAAGATGTGGCTGATCTCCATGAAGGTTTTGTTCTTGGTCTCGGGGATGACAAGGTAGACGTACAGGGCCACCAGCAGGCAGACACCACAGAAAACCAGGTAGCAAAAGGCACCGGCTGACATCTGGGGACAAGAGCAGGATGAGGCAGAGAGCCAGGCACTCCCACACTGGGCATGGCACGAGGCAGTGTCCCCTCCCACCACCCTTCCCTGGACTGGCTCTGGCCAGCACTGAGCTGAGCCAAGAGCACAGACATCCCTGACTTGGCAGCCCCTCCTGGGAGAGCAGCAGGGCTGTGTCCATTCCCTCCACCTCCCAGGGGCCCTCTGGACTGGTACCTGCAAGAAGGGGAAGATGAAGCCGACGGTGAAGTTGCAGAGCCAGTTGAGAGAGCCCCCCACAATGTAGGCAGCTGGGCGGTGCGACTGCATGAAGAGCTCAGCTGTCATCAGGAAGGGGACACCGGCTGCAGAGGGAGGGGACAGACCAAGGGTATGGGGGACAGGCTGACTCCAGTATCCCTGGGGTCAACAGGTTCTGCCCACCTCAGTCCTGTGGCCAAAGGGCTGGAGCCCAGCAAGACTCATGATTCAAACTGGTGGTGCTGGGAGAGCTGGGGGAGACAGGGAGTGTGGTGGAACATGTCCTGCCCTTGGTGTCCCTTTGGGATATATCTTGGGGAGGGGGTGATGTCCCCCTGACATGCCACACTTGCACATTGCTGGGTGCTCAGGCCAGTTCCACAAATTGCATGACCGGGAAGTTTCAGACTGAGTCAAAATAAAGGTGGAACATTTCACATGGATCCTCATTTTCCAAAAATGTTTCTAAATGCTGATACATTAAATCTCAGAGAGACCACAGGCATAGAGAAACATCTTCCTGGCACCCTCTATAATGCCCTTTCCAGACTCCCTTGATCAAAACAGTTTAGAAAATTTCCTTCTATCAATCAGCTTCTGTTGCCACTGTGGCTGATTTAGGAAGGAAAGAAGCAACCACTTTTCTGAACACCAGAATTTCCCGCAGGACACAGAAATGCCATTTTCCAACCTGCTTTTCCCATGTATGGTGAAAAAACCCAGGATGTATGGAAGTGACTTCCCAAGCCAACTTGTAAGTGGACTGAAAACTGGACACAGGTTGTGGCTCTTTCTCCTGGAAGGACTCAACTTCTCCAGCCAAGTGTCACTGAGCCGGAAGCCCTGGGTCCCAGGACTGTCCCTGTACTGGGGGGCAGGATCCGAGGTCCAGAGTACATTCCAAGACACACAGGAATCTGGCGAGGGACTGTATTTGATATGGTGACATGCCTGGGGTCCCAACTGCCTGGGACAGGGCTGGCTGGACCCCTTTATAAATGAAGGGAAAAAAGAACCAAAAAACAAGTGTGTAAGAAGTGAGGGAGGAGTGGAGCCCCTGACGGACTCTTACTCACAGCTCGCCCAGAACAGAGATATATATTTTTTTTGTTTTAAAACTCCTATTCATCATTGTTTGTGAACAATGAGCCATTAAAATCCTAATTAAAGATGTAATTACAGTGAATAAAGTCTGGGCTGAGGATGAATTATAGATCTGTTAAGAGCTCTGCTAATACATCAACTGGGTAAACCAGTCCAGTTTTCACTCCTGGCTGTTGGAGCCTGCACTCAGTTAGGGGCAGGATGAATCTCACCAGCTGCACTGCAATGGGAGTGGTGACGCCTCCACAGAGGTCTGGGGAAGGCTGTGAGAGCTTTCACTCTGCTTGGCCCTGGAGCATGGCCCAGGAGGAGGAGGTAGAGTGTGCCCTGGGGACGTGTGGGGCTGGAGGGGTTTGTGGTGGTGTTTCACTTGGAGGTACAGCATCATAAAGCAGGGCCTGACCATGGGGACAGGGCCAAAGCTCAGGTCCTGTCACCTGCCTGCAAATCCCACTGGTCCCCTGGTGCCCCCATTCCCACCCCACTGCTCCCCACTCCCCCCGCCCCAGACCCACCTGGTCCCATGCAGAAGCCAGTGATGATGCCGACCACGCAGGCAACGCTGACGTAGCGCATCCAGGGCAGGGTGGCCTGTGAGGGGACACTGGGCTGGGGATGCTGCTGGGGCTGGTCCAGAGCTTTACACCCAGCATCCCTGGGACATGGCTTCATGCCTGCCCTTGGCTCTTGGGGACAGTGGCCACACAGGACACATTGGCAAAGCTGGTGAGGGTCAGCCTCAGCCAAGCTCAGCAGCTCATGATGTTGCAGTATCCCCAGAGCAACGGGAGCATCCTCTGGAAGCAGACAGCAGGAGAAGGACCCTCCACCTGTGCTGGCATTTCACAGCTGCCTCCCTGGGAACAACTGTTTCTGCAAAAAAGCTACCAGAAGCAGCAGGATTTTTCTTATTTGTGGGTTTTTTTGTTGTTATTGTTCTTGGTGTGCTAAATTTACTTTTTCTTTAACTTTGAAGAGAAAGTATGACTCGGAAGAGCCAGCTCACCTCTCATTTCCATGCATGCTCCCTCCCCCAGGATGACACCCATCCCTCCACCATCCAGCCCCAGTAATGGCCCAGGGGGTGGCAGTGGCCCTACCTGCAGCAGCAGGGAGACAGTGATGCCAGCTGAGCAGACACCCATGGCACAGAAACCGGTGATGATGAGGGGCCGCCGGCCCACCCTCTCGATGGTGAAGCACTGCCAGGGGAGAGCAGAGACTGACGGGGTGTTGGGGAGCTCCAAGGTGGATGGGAGTACCCTTGAACCCCAGATCCAGCTGAAGGTGGGAGGATACTCCCAGTGGCATCTGGGGATCAGGGGCAACCCCAGCTCAGAGTTCCAGGGTTGGGGCTGGGGCATGGAAAGTGCCAGGGGTGAGCATGCATGGGGCAGGAGACGGGTCCCACAGAGCCCCATCAGGGTTGGGGCCGGCTGGGGTGACCCTGAAACCGCTTTGGCACCAGTGCCAGGTGGAGGTGCTGGGCTGGGCACGGGGTGTCTGTGGGGCAGTGGGCACAGCAGGGCGTGGGCAGGCAGCGTGGCGGTGGCAGGAGCAGGCAGGGTATTGACAGCAGAACAAATGCCTGTAATTTTATAACCAATCTCAGCATGTCCATTGGGGGCCATTTGTGGGGCTGCTCCCAAGCAATCTGGCTCTACGCTGGGCGACTGCCGGGGGGCTGGGACAACCCCACAGACAGGGGAGGGGAGAAAGGGGTACCCTTCAGAGAGGCAGGGGACCCCACTCTGTTCTGGATTGGGCTATGGGAGAGGGGAGCAGACCTCTACTCATTCCCTGTTTTCCGGGAGCAGCCACCCCCATCCATCTCTGTAATTGTCAGAGAGCGGATTTAGTGCCGGGTGGCTTGGGCTGGCCCTGGGTGACACTTGCAGATGGGACAAGGGCCATAAATCTGCCTGGCCCAGTGCTAACTCTCCAGCTAAATGAGGGCTGGCTGGGGAGGCCAGGGCTGCTAGCCTGGGGCCAGGCCAGTGCTTGGCTAGGGGGGGAAATGGAGACATGTGGCTCTGCTAACAGAGGGACAATGAAAGTGAGACCAGAAGGAACTTCTAGTTGCCTCTATCATCTCCAACCCGCTTTTTGCCTGCCATCTCTCCCCAGTCTCCCTGCTACCCTAAAATTATCCCACCGCTCCTAGTCGTGACTCCTAAACTGAACCTGTCTCATCCCATCTCGCATCCCCATTTCCATGCCAAACCCTTTGCCCCCTAGAAAAGGGGCTGTGCTGTGGCACAAGTGATATTTGGGGGTCCACTCTGTCCCCCCTGCTTGATGGTGCCAGGAGCTGGCTAGAGGGCTCTGGCATGGAGGAGCCGTGTCCATCTGTCCGTCCACCACTCACCCCAATCAGCCCAGCAATGATCTCGATGGCACCAGTGCCCACGGTGGTGTAGGGGATCTGGGACACGGGGATCCCAGTGTTCTCGAAGATGGTGTTGGTGTAAAACCAGATCTGCCAAGGAGGGGACACAGCATGAGCCAGGGGATGGAGCCGTGAGGCACTCGATGGAATGAGCTGCTGGGTCTCAGCTCAGCATCTGCAGAGCCGAGTCCTGGGGTGAGGAGCACGTGGTGCTTACGGCATCGATCCCTGAGAGCTGCATGCCAGCGTTCACCACCACCACCGAGAGTGTCTGCCAGCGCACAGAGCGGTCCCGCAGCAGCTGCCAGACCGACACCATCTCCATGGAGGAGAGTGACTGCTGCTCCTCCTTCATTTCCTTGATCACATCCTGTACATCAGGGGTCCCCAGAAACCGGTGCAGTGCTGTGGAGAGAGTGGGGGCCATGGACACATGTCCCCAGCACAGGGCGGATGCTCACAGGTATGGCACAGGGTAGGGGCTTGGCTCTACCCTGGCCCAGCCTCCCCAGCAGCCTCCCTATGGGGCTGAGCATACATAGCAAGTGAGGAAAAGTCTCACACCACAGTGCTGGGCACCATGGAAATCCTGCGGCACAACCAGGTGGGACAGAAGGGCTGAACCATCAGGACTGTGGTGAGCTGTCAGGTCTGGGTATGGAAGAATGCCATGAGGATGCACCTTGGTCTTGGAAAACCTTGGAGAAGCACGCAGCACCTTCCAGAGCCAGTCTCCCCCAGGATACCCCCTCACCTTTGGTGGCCCCACAGATGTCATTTCTCTCTATCAGCAGGTACCGAGGGCTCTCAGGGAAGCAGTGAAGCAGCAGGAGCTGGAGGGAGGCAGGAACAACCACCACTGACAGGAAAAGGGGCCAGAACCTGTCCTGAGAGGAGTTGAAATGGGATGTGTCATGGGGAGGGCAGAGCAGGGTCCAGCAAGTGTGGGCTCAGGTATTGTGCTCACCTCTCCCAGCAGTTCTGGGAGGCCCAGGACCTGGGCAGAGAAAACCCCCAGGCAGATGAAGAAGCTGGGCATGAGGCCCAGGAATCCCCGCAGGTTCTTGGGAGCGATTTCTCCCAGGTAGAGGGGCACCACACTGAGACAGATACCTGGGGGGCACAGGAGGGACTGGGATGGCAGAAGCAGTGGGGAGAAGGGTACCTAGCCAGACCCTTGGTCCATCTCCTCCCATGCCCAGCATCATCCACAGTGGGGACCCCATGGCCTTGGAGGTGGCCCTGGCTGTACCAGAGAAACCCTCCACACAGCCTTTAGGGAATATGAAGCCTTCTCCATCCCCCAGGAATGGCTGTAGGGGCCTGAGCCTTGAGGAAAGGGCTGTGCACAGCCCAGGCAGCACCCACCTGAGTGGAGCCCCGTGATGGAGCGGCCGATGATCACCATCTCAGGGGATCCCAGCTCCCGGCTGAAGCCCATGAAGCCGCCGGCCAGGAGGACGAGGAGAGCGCTGCGGCTCAGAGCTCCATTCCTGGCAGGCACAAGCAGCAGGGCAGCTCCTCCAGTCCCATCCCACCTCTCAACCACCCTGGTCCATGCTGTGACGCCCTTACCTGCCGTATCGTGCCACCAGCATCCCCACCAGCAAGGAGCCCACCAGCCCACCCAGGGCGAAGACGGAGACAGTCAGGGCGTAGAGGAGGGTCAGGGGCCCACGGGCCAGCCCATGTCCATACCGCTGGGACCACGTGGCATTGTAGAAAGCCTTTATGTGCTGCAGGGCAGAGACACACACAGGCACCAGAAAGGGGAAGACAAGGGAAGACAGGATCTATAGGGACAATACCATGGGTTTAACAGCATTAAAGGAGATGTAGAACATGCTTGAGGATGACTGGGATGCACTGGTCTGGTTGCTCAGCACATCTCAGCACTGACAGGCTTAAGGACAACTTAGAGATACCACAGACAGAGCTCAGGCTGGAGGAGGGAGGTTGTGGCCAGCTTTCCAGCCCCTGCCTTCCTGGGGGATCAGTTTGATGTACATGAACACAGACTCTGATGTCCCTCCCATGCCATTCCTCTCTGGGTGACTGCTCAAGGAAAATGCCAGTGTTTTGATGTGGGGCTGCTGAACAGCAATCCCTTCACCCTCCAAGGGAGGGATGCAAAGGCGTTTTCCCTGCTCCCAGAGACGCTGCTCATCCCTTACCTCTGCTGGCGAGTTCATCACAGCAAGGTTGTAGCCATAGAGCATGGAGGAGCCAAAGGATACCAGAAGGGTGACAGACAGCAGGGGAAAGGTGAGATGCTGGGAAAGAGGAGGAAGGATCAGCACGGTCCTGGCCAGAGCCAGGAGCCAAGGTGTCATGAACTGTGTTGGGTCACTGCGCCTTGTCCAGTAGGGATGACCCTGGCCCAGAGCAGAGACCCCAGTGCAATGGAGTGTTGAGCACTGCTTCATGCCGGTGCCCAGCACCCAGCCCAGCTCATCCAGCTTCCCCGCGGCTGGTCTTGTGGCTGTGGTGTGAGGTTTTTGACCGCGGCGGTGACCCAGCCTGGGTAACCTGGGCACGCCTGCCCCCAGCTGGGAGGGGCAGCAGACGGAAAGCGGCAGGTGGAGAAGGGAGGGACGCCCATCTCCCTTACCCCAATGGAGCAGCTGAATGGTGCTGCTGCGAGTGGCCCAACACCATCGAAAGGTCCCCCACGGAAGGTCCCACCCAAAACACGACATACACCCACACCCACCTCCTAAACCCTCGCCCCCTTCAACACCGTTGTCTCCCGCTCTGGCTCCTCGGGATCCTCACTGCGAGGAGCCGGTGGCTGTGGGGGAATAGCCACCCTGCAGTCCTGACCCAGGATCGGGGTGCCCAGGAGTATTCGGAGCACCCCCAGCTGCAGGGACAGCCCTGGGTGCTGTACCCCGGAGCAGTGAATGTCCCCGGAGCGACGGGGCTTGCAGGGTGGGGACATGGGATGAGCCTGCGTTTCCCGGGAGCAGCCCCGCTCCCCAGCACCCACAGTCCGGCCCTCTCCCGCAACACCCTCCGGCAACAGCCCCCGCACGGTAGCCGGATTCGTAGCACCCAGCAGCTCCCGGCTCACGCACAGCAAATCCCCCCAAATCCCGTCAGGAATCCCAAGCCGGGAGAAAAAGGGGAGGGGGATGTCAGGCCGGAGGGTGTCAGGCCAGGGGCTAGAGCGGGACAGGGACACCGTAAGGCAGACGGGAAGCAGGGATGCGGCAGCCCTCCCGGCCCGCAGGGAGCTCACCCCAGCGATGTCCCGGCCGGGCCGTGGAGTCCCTTTCCCGACCGGCGGGGAGGGAGAGGAAGGAGAGGGAGAGGAAGGCAGCCCCGGTCCGGCGGCCTGGCTGATCTCTCCCATTTTTCGATGGAAGAAGGAGGGCGTAAGGGAAGGGAAGGCAGGGCAAGGCAGGGCAAGGCAAGGCAGGGCAGGACAGGGCAGGGCAGGGCAGCCCGGACGCCGCCGGGGCTCATTGGAGGCGCCTGAGCGGCCGGAGGAGGAGTCCGGGAGCCTCTCCCCGCGCCGGGGGCAGGGGCAGCACCCCCGCACTGCCCAGCCCGCTGAGGGGTCGCGGTCCAGCCTGGGGGCAGCGGAACCACTGACGTGGTGCTCTGCCACCGTTGAGAACTCTCGCATGTCCCCCCTAAACGGGAGTGACCCCGGGAACCGTAAGTGGGGCAACATCACGGCACCGTGCCCGCGGCTGGCGGCGAAGGGGCGGCCCCACATCACCCAACACCCCGATCACCTCCGGCCCCTCTCCCACCGTGGGAGAGACGTGCCCCATCCCCTGCGCTCGGGAGGAGGCTGGTAGCCCACGGCCGTGGCTCGGGGCAGCTGCCTTCCCCGGACACGGAGGGGCACAGCCCCCAGCCCCAGAGAGGAGAGACTCGGCTCAGAGGAATGGCAGCTCAGAGGAATCCAATTTTGCTGCGGCCAGGAGCTGCCTCCCCTGCTGCTAATGAAGTGCCTTTAATTAGCAGCCTAATAGCAAGCTCTTAATTTGCCGAACAGCCAGTTGAAAGGATGGGGACCCCACTAAGCCACGGCTGGCAACAGCTCCAAGGGCTTAAAAGGGACAGGTCCTGACAGGCTGGCCCCACTCAGGACGGTCCCGCGGGGCCAGGAAAGCGGAGCAGAGCTGGGAGAGCCCCGTGGGTACCCCCATGCCTGCCGTGCCAGCCCCAGTCGGGCTGTCTGGGATACGGGAGAGTCTGGGCACCACATTTTCCCACGGAGGATGCTCCAGCTCCGGTCTCCTCCCTCCACATGAGCCTCCAGCTCTTCCTGAAAGCATCGGGCCCCCTCCCCCAGCCACCAGCCCTTTCCAGCCTGCCAGTGTTCAGCTTTTCCCAGGGCTGGCTGGCTGCTCAAGAGTTCCTGTGTCTTGCCCAGACTCAGTTTCTCCACATCTGGATCAGGACATCACCTTTACCTCGGTGCAGGTGTGCCGGCTAGCTGCAGAGACCTTGGTGAGAGGGCCGCAGTGGGGGAGACCTGTAGGAGCTACAGTCCTTCTGGGGATGGTCCTGGTTCATTCCCAGAGCAGCAGGATGAAGATCCATTTTATTGGACATACCCATGGGTGAGATGACTTGTCAAGAAAACATGCAGCCTGTGGGTCCCAGCCATGTACAAAGTGCCTGCAGTGCTGCAGGGCTGCCCTAAACATGCCCAAGACTCACCCCAAGCCCTTGCTAAGGCAGGGCGAAGCAGCAAACCTGGGACAGGATGATGAGCCAGGCCTTGCTCTGTCCTGCAGCCATGCTCCAGCTCTGGTCGTTCAAGTACATGGCTCATGTCTGGGAGCAGCACATGGAGGGTTAAATGTGTCCATTGGGCTCTGGAAAGAGGAAACAGCAGCAGCCATCTCTCCCCCATCGTGGTACTCTTGCAGCAAGTACCTACCAAAAAACCCTCCTGGAGCTTCCCAGCTCTCTGCACTGAAGCCCACAGCCATCCCCAAGCCCCGTGTTCATCCCTGCAGCCACAGCCCCTCCTCCTGCCACACACCCTGATGCTGGGGCCAAGCAGGGACATCCTCAGGACACAGCTCCAAGCCAGGGGATGGCTGCTGCCTTGATTTAGGGAATAAATATGGGTTATTGTCACCGGTTCCCAGCAGCGGAGCTTAGCAGTAGATGTAGAGGTGAGAAACTCGTGGTGGGGCAAGAAGGGGGAGGAGGAAAGCCTGGAGTGCCAATTAAGGATCACCAGGGAGCTGGGTTAATTACAGACACTCCTGTGACCTAACCCGGTGATGGTGGCACATGACAGACAAAGGCTGGTGAAAAACAGCCACTGCTCTGAGCTGCAAGGGAGCTTGTCTCCACATTTTATAGGCATTCCTCCCCTGCCTCCATGCAAGGAATTCCTGGCTGAAACATCCCCTGTGGCTGGGAAAGTGGCTGTGAGGCCATAACCCACCCTTATCCCCACCCATCGTCACTCCCAGAGCTCCTGGCCCCCTCTTGCCTTGCTGCTGCCCCAAACTCCAGACACAGCACTGGAGCTATCCCTGTCCCAGCACTCCATGTCATGGGATGCTCACACATCTCCTCTCCTCAAGGCATCTGACCCAGTGCCTGGAGCACACAAAGAAACCCAGAACTGGGAGAGGCAGAGCAGCAGGTGGAGCTGGCCCCAGCCCACATCCTGCAGCGTGATGGCATTTGCTGAGGCCAGGAGGATGGAGAAGCAGTTGGGAGACCTCAGGGCTTCCCCTGAGCTGACAGCTCCCCATTGGAAGGTCTGTCCCCCTTTCCAAGATGAGCTAGAAATCCCTTGGAAAGGATGTGGTCTTCAGTGCTGGTCCTGGGGGTTTGCCTGGCACTATCTAGTCCAAACTAGATAAATTCTGCAAGGAAGAAATAAGCAGCTCATACGAAGGCAAGAAGATGCATTGCTTAGCAGCCACTGACCCCTTTCCCTCTGCTGGAGGAGAGGGAACTCGGCAGCACGGGCAGAGCAGGCGGAGCTGCTCACAGACATCGCTGCTGCTCCGAAGGTCAGAGCAGTTTGCCAGGGCTGCCCTTTTGGAGCTGACACTGCAGAAATGGAGATGGTCTGGCAGCCTCCCCACCTTACTGCCCCTTGGAGGAGAAGCTTTCCTTGATCTGCCTTTGTAAACAGCAGCAGGGTGCTTTGGGCATGGGACAGGGAGTTTTGGATACATCAGCTGTGTGATGTTAACCAGGGACTTGAGTTTCTTCAAACCAGAGGCCTCCAGAAGAAAGTCAGTGCTGTCCCCAGTGAAAGCACTGCTCAGGCTGCTGTCTCTGCCTTGTTGCACTGGAAAGCCCATCTGACTGTTTTCCATCTGCAGGCAAGCTATTTACCTGTATAGGTGAGACCTTTCCAAGCCCAGGTTTTCATGGTAATATTCCTTATCCAACTTTGGTGGTCCCCAGCTGATCAGCCCCACAGCTCAGCAATCTCCCTGCTGGTTTGGAGAATTCTAGCTGCTCCTAACCAGCCAGGTGCATGTCAGCAAATCATTTCAGAGAGAAAGCTCAGGATGGAAAGGTAACATGGGATGTGAAACAAAGGGATCTCTCTTGGAGATATAGGGAATGTGTGTCTGAGCACTCTTAGGGTAAAGCAAAGTGGCTGGTACTCACAGACATGCACTGCTGGCATGGATCAGCTGGCAAAGGGGTCATGATCTATGATGGCTGCAGGCCGTTGCATGGGAGAGCACAAGCAGCAGCTTATTTTTCCTCTCTTAACTTCTCCTCCAGCAGCCCCTCCTGGGACAGGGTCCTGGGCAGTGTCTATGGGCTGGCTGTGGAGCAACTTGAACACTTGGAAAAGCATACCTATCCAGAGCTCTCAAGACCAGGAGTGGCACCTTATTCCCACAAAAAATCGAATAATTTCCACATCCTGGGTACTGACACGAGTACCACAGAGAGCTGTGCCACACAGTGCCATGGAACAAAAGGGGCCAGGACACTGCTGGAGCCAGGCACAGCCCTTACTCCCAGGACAGCCAGCTAGCTCACTCACAGAAATCCACAGCAGCATTACACCATGTCTGTCTGCGCAGGGCTTTTTATTTCTTTGGCCACGCTGCCTCCTCTCCTGAGAGCTTGTCATCCTCTTCAACTGCTAAACTGATCCTAAACAATTATTGTAAGAATTACATTCTTTCTAGCCTAGCTCATCTAAACTGGCCAATTCCCCCTTTCCAAAAAGTACCTCACTATACTCTTGAAAGCATGTATATAAGATAACAATAAAAAACCACCAAACAAGAGAAGATTTCATTTTAAAGCTGTAGGTTGATCAAATGCTGTTAATTTGAAGCTATAGCAAACATTACTTTCCTCCTTCATTTGAAGTGGAAATAAGGCACACATTTTTAAACAGAAAGGGTAATTAACCACTGAATCTATTTAAGATAAGCTGTTCATTCTTTTCCAGTGGAAATTTACAACTGGGATTGCTTTTCTTTCTCAAAGACTCTCTTTAGTGCTTGAGTTTTTGGATTCGAATCCAGATTTCCTGAGAGAAGTTTTCCAGCTCATGCCCTGCAGGACAGCAGTCATAGTCCTAGAAATCTGGAATAAAGACCCTGATTCTCATCTTTAAAACATCAAGGAGAAGAAGGGAAAGGACTATCTAAGAAACATCTAGAAATAACCCACAAGAAGAACCTGTTTCTCATGGGAGCAGGCAGTATGTTGTTGTGTACAGTGTGTTGTTCAGGTACACACAGACACCTGGGACTGTGGGTATGGAAGGGGTCTCATTTGTATGTGCTCACAGGTTGTTAAAATCAAGCTGCATTCTGTGTTACAGACCAATCCAAAGCAATGGATGAAGCCTGTCACTGCAACTGCTCTACCAAATCTATTATTGGATGGGAGGAAATAGCAGAGAGGGAACAGAAAAGGTTAAAGTGGTGTAAATATATATATATATATATTTTACATATTTTATATATATATGTATGTATGTAAAATATGTATTATATATGTGTGCACACATACACATACATATAAACACCAAAGCCTTGCCAAATAAAGCACGGGGCTGCTGGGAACTCTGTCACAAGGAGAGATGGAGATTGGAAGTGACAAGAATTCTGCTCCCAGCACTTCAGAAAAGCAGGAGCCTTCACAATCTCCAGTCCCCTGCTGGCTCCCAAGAATGGAGCCAGCAGGGAGAGAGATGTCGGAGTGCAGGGGTTTGTTTGTTTTCTGACCACCCCTGGAGTCAGGATCTTAAAACTGCGGTGGCCTTTGTTTTAAAAGGGGCTGTTAAGTAAAATGGAAAGATCCAAGGCTGCTATCCAAGGAGCACTTTTAAGAGGAAGGTATTCTGAGGGCAAGGGTGCTTGCATTCTGATTCGGGTGAGCCGTAAGCACGGCAGCATCCCCAGCCACGGAACTGCATGGCAGTGCTGCGATATGTCAATTACTCACTCATTATTGAACAGCAGGATTCTGATTAGCTTATACAACAAATTTGTGCTTCTCCTACCAGGATCTTGCAAGAGTACCCAGAAAAACACAAAATCTTTATAGCTTTCCCCCCACACTTTTTTAATGGGCAGGACAGCTCCAGCTCTTCTCAATCAGTCATATCCACTCTCTGGTTTACAGGGCAGACTCATCTGCCCCAGCCAGAGGCCATTAACTATGAATGGAGAGAGTGTTAATTAAAAAGTATGCTGTGGTTTTAGGAATAAGTGGTTTTTTTCTGACTGCCAGGGCAATCTTTTATGCTGCATTCATCCATGAGCAGCAGCTCTGAGGTGGGACTGGCTACTGCAGACTCTGTGTGTCCTGTGAAGCTGCATCTACCTCAAGCTTGGGGCAAAGCCGGCCACCTTTCATCCCCAGCACTTCCAGGTGTTCATGCTGCAGATGTTGTGTACGGTACACGTGTAGCAGATGTGTGACTCACACACATGGGGCTCGAGGAAGATAGAGGATTGGTATTTTGACAGTGTCTCCCCCCCCACCCCCCAAAAAGGAAAACAGGAGAGATTCACAGCTTAATCTTTGTATTTAAGTTATTTTCTGAACAGTTAAAAAAAAAACAAACCACACTGTTACCATGATCCTAGCTCAAGTGAACATTAGTACATTAACTACACATCACCGTAACATAACCACAAAATTCAAAGCACTCATTACTTAAGAATCCAGATAACAAATATAGCAGAGTAACAAACAGAAAACTCTGGAGAAACCATGTTCTTTCTCACCTCTCCCACTTCCACAGCCACCTCAGCCTGAGCAGGCTGGAGTGATGCAGCACAGGCTGGCCTGGCAGGCATGCAGCTCTCCTAAATGCAGTGATGGAAAATGACAGGAAGAAACGGGACAATACACTTTGCTGAGGTCCACACTATTGTTCTGCCATGCTAAAACTGGGGCTAGGCTAAGCCCTGCAGTGCCTCGCATGATAAAGACAAAGTAGTCAAAAGCAAAGTTTTACACTCAAAAGCAGCTCCAGGTTTTCACACCAAATTGCCCAAAAATTCTCACAGGTAGCTCCTTGTAAAAAGCCACTGCAGACAGCCCACTGACCTGCCCCCTGCACGTGGAGTTCTGCTCAGATGTAAACCAGTGCTCGAGTGCAGGAGGTTAAAACACTTTCCCTGTGAAGGCAACAAACTGTTATTCATTGTGCAGGTATGAGCAGAGCTGCTCTGTGATGAAGACTTGTATTTCATGCTCATTTTCTGGCTACAGCTGCACTTGGCTCCTGCTTGAGCAGAAATCAGGGTATCTTTTAGGGCGATAGGCTATTAAAAAAAGGGACTTATTTAGGAGTTGTCTACAGTATCTAAAGGGCTTGCTGCACATCCATGTACATCAGAATCCCTCTGATTTTGAGAGTATCACCTTAACATCCCTAAGGATCAAACAGTGTTGCCAACTCCCATGGGTTATCTGCTGGGCAAGATACGTGGAAGCCCAGTGATCTTCGGGAACAAGCACAAAGTCATAGGAAGAGTTTTCTGACCAGTCAAAGGATGATCTATTCTGGCAGTGTGCCAAGGCTCCCCCTGGGGATTTAAGATTTTGTCCAGCAGTTTGGCTACACCTCATCTTTAAAAAAAAAGGGGCAAGGGGGGAAAGGAGGGGAAGCCAAATGCTCAGCAGGCAGCCATTCCTCTCAACCCCCTACTGGGATTTTAGAGAAGGAATACACCCAAGGGACCTGCTGCTCCTGTCTCTGAATTAAAAGCAGGGGCAGAAAGACTGTGACCTCCTCATGCCAATCAATCCAGTAGGTATCTGCCAGCAGGATAGAGGGATTTCATATGGAGACTTCCTCTGAGGACAGCTGGATCACTTGCTGTTTCCCCCCTCCTTCTGGGAAGGTGCTGCTTATCACTTTGAGGGGAACAGTAGGGCAAAGCTCAGCATGTCAAGTGCATCATGCATGCCACTTGGAGACCCTGGCAAAGCTCATTCTTCTCTTGGCAAGTACAGCTTAGACCATCCCTTTCTCCTTATGCCTCCATCCTAAAAGGGGCATCAACTGACAAGTTCCACAGTTGGAGGCCTTATCTGATCACCTCCTGATGACTTCTGATCATGGCAAACCTCTATTCTTCCCAGTCAACTGCACAAGCTAAAAGATCTATTTTCAGCACTGTCCCCACTTCTGTAGAGATCCATCTCCATCCCCACACTCCCCTATAGTTTTTAACCACTTGGGTCATCTCCTCCTTTTTCTCCCATAGTTAAGAGCAAGCCTGCAGTAGGAAGGCTGGGCATTCCTTCTTGTTCCCTTCCCTAGCTAAGAAGAGCTGCTAGTATTTGTGATTTATTAAATACACATATTGCCCTTTCCCAGTGAATTAAGGAATAATAAGCCACAAAAGGCAGATCTAAAATCATGTTAAAGGAAGCTAACAAAGTCAGGCAAGAGCCCAACCCAGAGAGGTGCTTCCCATAGGAGCTGGGATGCCAAGAAACTCAGAACCAAGCCTGGAGCTCTGCTCAGACTGGGGAAGGGACATGTGGAAGGGGCAGATACACATACCTGGGGTGGAGAAATGTGCATGATACTCTCCAGCTTTTTCAGTGTTCAAAAAAAAAATTAAGAAAAAGAAAAAAGGATCCTTTGGAGCAGGAGAAGGTGGTGGGTAGGTAGAGCATGGTGGTCCAAGTCAGCTTCCAGTTTAGAAACAAGTGTAAAGCATTTCAGTGTTTCTGATGATCACAGACTTCTCAACTTGTCACCTGAATCCTTCAGTTCCAAAAGCGGATGTGTCTGTCCTTGAATGTTAACAGGGAGCAGAGAGAGCTGCTCCAGAGGAGACAGCTGTAGAAGTTATCTCACTGCAAACTCCTTCATGCCATTTTCTATTTGCATATTTGAAAGCAAGCTGTGTTCCTCTGAGGATGAGAAATATTTGCAGCAGAACTGTGTCCTATTGCAAAGGAGTCACACGCAGGAGACGGTGTGGCCACAACAGATTGTCCCACACCTCCAGTACTTTCCATCCCATAATCCAAGGTGGAAGGCCAGCATGAGCTTCCTACTTGTGGGAGAAGTGCCGATCTCTATGCAGCAGAGGTATTTAATTTCAAAGCAATGTGCAACACTTAAAGCCCACAGACACTTCCCAGCCCTTTTTTATCTCCTTTCAGCAGGCATGTTCTAGTTATTTTCATTATAAACTCTGCAATTACTCCAATCTGGTTGAGGGATTATCCATCCTGTTCATGCTGAAACCTCTCTCTCACATGCACTCTTGCACACTCACACACACATGCACACATATCCTACGGGAAGGGAAGGGAGTTTGAAAAAGCCACTTTCTTCTGACATTGAGAGATCTACTCACCAGATTGCTCCTCCCTGGGTGCACAATAAACACCACCAAATGTCAGACTGTGGCAGTTTCAAGTTCAAGTTAGATCAGTTAACTTCAGTTTCCTTCTTAGCTGTCAGAAAATTTGTACAACTCAGGGAGTGGGGTAGGAATCCTCACCCTTCTGCAGTCCTGTTTGAAGTACCCACACACAGTCCCTTCTTGAGGGTGACGCACCTTTCTTACCATGTGCCAAAAATGGATTTCAGCAGTTGCTTGCTAAATGTACCTTAAACAGCTCTATACAGCAGAGTACAAAGTATGGTACCATACTTTGAAGACCCAACAGAATAGCAGCACAGAGCAGCAGGGCTATGACAACCAAGGACAATTTACAATGGTGGTGTCTCTTGTGTTTGGCCAGCTAGTCTGTCAGTTTTCCCAAGTTCTCCCAACTAGCAAAAATACAACACATCCTTATAGGTGTTGGCCACAAAGGTGTCATTAAAATATCAGGAAGTTCTGCAGCCTTCAGCAGCTAACAGATCATTGTTTTCTACAGTAACAGAAATGGAAAAGATAGAGGAAGACCAAACTGAAGAAATTAATTATTACATTTTCACCAAGGTCATATAAACCCCTGCTGATATGCAGCCATACTGCAGACCTTTTAACACCTGAACTTACAGGGACACTGTTCAAACAGTATGAAGACTCAGACCTTGAATTCAACAAAGCTTGGGATGTAAACTTTGATTCTCTATGCTCCCTTGTCACTTTGGCTTTGGGACTGCAATATTCATGATATGTAGAGCCGTCTGAAAGCCAAAACAGCCTTCCTGGACTTAAAAAGTAGTGCCAAAATTAGCTGTGGATAAACACTGTGACTCAGAACTCATTTATGATTCTGCAGAGGTAAGCTGCTCTGTCACTGTTACCTGAACAGAGTTGTTAACCTGTTTGACTCTTCTACAGTAATAGTTCAAACAGAAGAGAGGAGTGTCATCACATGTTCTGAGAAGCTTAACACTGCTGCCCACATGCTTCAGGAAATGCACTAGGTACTCCCCAAGAACCAGCTTTGCCCTCCTCCCTAATTTCATTGCCTTCTCGTCTGTCTTAGCTAAATTATTCAAGCCCTCTGGACTGCTCTTTGGGGACTCTAGGACCAGCTCCTTGCTAGATTTCACTGGTGGAAAA
Organism: Aphelocoma coerulescens; assembly: GCF_041296385.1. Classification (NCBI taxonomy): domain Eukaryota; kingdom Metazoa; phylum Chordata; class Aves; order Passeriformes; family Corvidae; genus Aphelocoma; species Aphelocoma coerulescens. The sequence goes on from NC_091020.1 coordinate 23,564,820, forward strand.
AACACATCCCAAGCAATTACAAACAATGCAACCGCTTCCCCAGCAAAGTGAAGTTGATGAGAAAAGCTTATAAAAAATCCCATCTGCCAAGTTCAGAGGGTGTTAACAAAGCCAGTTTTAACACCTCCAGCCCAGAGACAAAGGACCTCAATTTCTTACTGTGGGATTGGAGCAACTCCCCACTAAAGCAGTGGAGATCATTCCAGACCTACAGCAGAAGATCTGGGCCTAAACCTGGAATGGCCAGGGACTGATTTACAGAGTCTTTTCTGATCTAAATGCAGGCCAGCTGCAATTTGTTCCAGCTCTGTGAAGAGAGCTGTTTACCCCCAGACCCCTGTCCAGTTCAGAGACATGGGGAATTGTTTCTCATGTACTTCCTCTTCAGGGCTATTTTTGTCTTCTAAACAATGACAATTTGCAGAAGTTTCAGCCAGAAAGCAAAGACCCATCTCAGCTATCAGCAAAAGGACTAATCAGCCTGTGTCCCTAAACCACAATGCAGTACATAGGTTAGAGAAGCAGACCAAAAACTCCTCAATCCCTTCTAGCAAAGATAGCCCCAGAAATGTTGCAGAACTTGCCTGGAGTCACTGCTAAATGCAATGATTGTCCTCATGGCCACACTCATTTTACTCAACCACCATCTCCAGGATGTGCATTTGCTCATTCAAGTGAGGCAAAGTCTTATTGTCATGGCCAGAATGTTTGTGTAGTGTCTCCACTCTAGGGTGGCTCTTGAGAGCTCCACGAAGTTTTTAACAGCTCCCTCTTCCAGTACCCAGCTACAGCATCTCTGAGGGGAGAAGGAATGGAAAGATAGGAGCAAAATCCAGCTTTCCTTTTCACCCCAGCCTCAAACTTCCTCCAATTTACAGAATGATTCATAAGCCATCAGCAACATACTGTCTTCAGGGAGAACAGCAGGAGGAAGATGGTACAGACAATCCCTTTGCTAGTGAAATACTGTCCTGGGCCAACACTTCACCTTGGGTGGGGGTGGACAGGATTTCAGCCCCAGTCCATCATGCTTGGGACTTTGGCAGGAGGGAGTTTAACTTGTCATTGACTAGCATTCCCCAGCCAAGCAGATGTTAAGGGGAGACTATAATACACATCCAGCTTCCAAAGGGTTAGCATAGCAGGCAGGAGAGGAAAGAGATGGATTTGGCTCATAATAGTCAAATTTAAAGGGTCCTCTCTCCACAAAAAAATAAGCCTGCAGTCAGAACAGCCAAAAGCCACAGGGACGCTGGGGTTGGGGGGGTGATGGTCTGGCTGTTATAAGTGTTTCTGTTGCTCTTCAGAGCTGAATGCTTTTTCAAAGGCCTAGCAATGGATATTGACTTCAGCCTGAGTAGCAGCCTCCTCCCCACCCACCCTCCCACCCACCCTGAAGTGACTCTCAGCAGGATGCACTGTGGCTGTAAGTCTTCTGCTTAACAGCAAAGCAACACATTCTGGCAACATCTTAAATATATTCATAGGACATTGGTGATTGGGCTTGGAGGGGAACCAAATGGGGTAAAGGGAAGAGTGAACATGAAGAGGGGAATGAGGGAAGAAAGGGATGGGAAGGTTTAAAAATGTTAACTGTTCATGAAAGATAAAAGTCATCTTCTGATATAGCAGCACTTTAGCAGTCAGCCGCGCTGAGTAGACCCTGTCTGAGATCAACCGCATGCCAACTTTGTTCCAGAAACAAGTCTGAGAGCCTCTCTCTTCAGCAAGTATTGGTTACATGGATAGTTCTTTTGTCCTGGCATTTAAATACTGCAGCTTAAATGAGTCCTGGGAACAAAAAACAGAACAAACCAAACAAACCCCATTCATACTAAGCCTTTTAATGATTTAAAATAACATCTGATTGACCAGAGTGTTTGAGAAAATCAAGATCTGACAGGTCCAGAGCATCACTGTACAGTTACCGAAAAGGATACAGGATGTGCCCCATGACAGAGCATTTTCATGGGAAAATGTCACTGTGGACACCCCTTTGCAGAAGCCTGTCAGCTCTTCTGCCATTCTTCTCTCTCATGTTTACTGCTCTTAACAGTAATTGCACATGTACCCACCCACGCAGGCAATCATGTTATCCCACTTCACTCATATGCATCAAATTCACTCTACAACTGACCCAAACATATGAAACATTTTGTCCTCCCCCCACTGTGCTGGCCAAGACAAAAGGTGATGAGCAAACCAACCAGGCTCTGATATGAATAATTTAACATCCATGCTATGCAAGAGAGAACAAGGGCTATGCCCTATCAGTAAATTATTTTGCACATTGATGCATCTCGATTTAATTTGCCTGGGCTTGTGCTTGTCCCTCAGTGTCTCCTTCCCTAGCCAAACTGTAATCCTGAATCAGCTTGCTGCAGAGTGAGGAGAATGGTCATCACTTCAGAGGGAGGTTCTTGGCAAAACCCTCCTGCCTGGTGACAACTGCCCAGGGTCAGGCCATCTGCATTCTCTTGTTAGGCAGCAGCTGCTCTACTCGCTCTGCAGAAACCCCTTCTTCCTTCTGGACAGCAGTATAACTGATTTAATTATTGATGATGATGGACAGAGGAGGAGGAGTTCTTCAGTGGGAGTCATAGGCACCACATGTCACAAATCCTAAAATAAAATCCCTATTCTAAGGTATCAGAAGCATTCCTGTCCTTTTACAGGACACTGTAATTACTGTATAACCAAGATGTGAAACACTGATAGACCCAGCCAGTTATTCAAGCAGCAGGCTCACACTACCTCCAGTGTCACCTTTGAGCCTCAGCTTATTTTTTAAAGCTTTTTATTTCTTTTTTTTTACCTGTGCGAGTGTGAGGTACAGTGTAGTGTTATTTATCTGGAGATGTAGGTGTATGTTCTGGACGGGGAACGAGTGGATTCTGCCTGGGCAGCTGGGTCATTCAGAAAATCCCAGATGAGGATGGTGTCATCATGTGAGCTGCTGACGATCTGGAACTCATCAAACTGAAGTCGAAAGACTCTTCCAGAATGCTCCTGAAATGCCAGCAGGAGACACAGCATGTTACTTTGCAAACTAGCTGGCACCTGGGATGGAGCAGGGAAGATGAACTTGGGCTTGATTTTAGTGTTATATTAATTTCTCAGTAAACCCCACATGACACACTGCATCACCATCACAGAGAATAAATTTAATCCTCTCTCAAGGAAAAGGGTTTGCCATATCTGAGTACTTGACTTGCAGGAAGTTTACATTACAGTTGTCCCACTACTCCTTAAATCCCAATATTAGACACACATTGTGCAGAACAAACCAAACTCCCTCCACCACATAATTCCATCTGGTGAGGCTGACAGGTGCACTGTCTTCCTTATTCCATGGCAACACTCGTCCTGAAATTACAGCATTCCCAGGTGCAGTAGGTTACAGGGGAAGAGATGAGAACTTTGCATTCAAGACTTGGCATCCTTGCCATTGCTAAAGAGGAAACAGCTTAACCCTGGAGGACACTAAGGAGCCTGTTGTAAAGTCCAGTGACACAGTAGTAATTCCTCCTAAGCAGTTCTAAAAATATGATCTAGAAAGGGCATTCTTTATAGGCAGTTTGCATTCTGCTCCGAGGCACCAAATGAGTGGAAACGGCATGATGATTTGGCAAGAGTTCAGATCATAATTAACAGGAGGCAATGGCAGGATCCTGGATATCACAGAGCAAATCCACTCTGCTTTCCCTTTTGTGTTGCCTATTTTCTCTTGGTGCTCACAACACTCCAAGAGCAGTAGCCTCCTCCTCGGTCATCAGGGAACAGAAACTGTGCAGCGAGGGTGAGCCCTATCTCTTCCACAAACACACATTTCTCTTTAGTTCTCACCCATTGTGAGGGGCTTCTGAGGGTCAGGAAAAAAACATGTCTTAAAACACTTTAATACTGAAATTACAGGTTTCTCATTTAGGCAAAAGAGAATTGCTAGCTACGGAAAGGAAAGCCTTTGTCATATAGCACAAGACTACAAAAATACAGCTCAGTTTACAAAACACAATAGCTGCTTTAAAGTGAATTTCTGAATCTTTCCATCAAAATTATCTGAAAATAAATGCTTACATAAGTCAGATTCTAAGATAATTTTTTTAGAATTTCTAATCAATGGAACCTTTTTGATCTTCAAAGTATAGCTTGAATTTGTCTTATAAACTCCTTAAGGAGTTTCTGTCTTCCCACCTATTCCTAAGGGAAGTGTTTTTCCAGATTTTGTGTTGTAGCAGTAAAGAAGTTCTTCCAAAAAGTATCATTGCAACAGTCAGATCCACTGACAGATTACTCACAGAGATGGAGGGGGGGAGAGAGAGAGAGAGAGAGAGAGAGAGAGAGAAAGAGGGAGAGGTACTTTCAAAAGCTGTTTTCAAAACTCCCTTTTTGATCCAGTCACTGTGGACTAGAAAGGCTGCCCTAGCTGGACTGTTTAGGTCATAAGGAAAGCTGAACTGTGAGCTTATTCTGTTCATGGAAAGCTTCTGTCAAATTCATGTGGCCACTGTTCCAGCTAACGGAAGACAAAACTGGAAGGGACCTGGCATGCAGCGAACATTTGTTATCTGTGCACTTTCCTCCTACTGTTTGAAAATTGAACACAAGCAGCAGGAGACTCATGATGTTCATTGTGCAGCCAGGTTTAATTTTGGAGGACGAGGGAAGAGGAAAAAAACCCAAACCATGGGTAAGCGGGTATAAGGACACCCTGTTGTCATAGAAGTCCTAAAAGCACTGCAACAGCTTCCTCTGCTCCCCACCCAGCTTTTGGCCCCCTCCATTGCTATCAAACAGGGATTTATGAGTATCCATGTGTTGAGATTCCTACAGTGTTTCCATCCCACCACTTCTGATTTATAATATAATTAGCTAGGGCACTTTGGCTGTCCACTGCTGGAAAATGCAGAGGAAATCACACCAGTTAAATTAAGTCTACAGGTTACTAGGCACACATTTGTCTCAGGCTGGAGCAGAAACACTGCTAATATCAAGCTTAAGTCTTAGACTCTCAGGATATGAGCTCATGGACCCAGAATTGTTCCACAGCTTGGAACAGGGTGACCAATGACTGGATTTCAGCCATGAAACTATTTGCGCTTCTATCTGGCTAACAAGAAGGTTTTTCAACATAGTACCTGTGGGCATCCAAAGCTCTCATGGACTCTTACCCTGTAGCTGATGGTCCAAATACATGATTGGAGAAGGTAGCATGGCTTAATGATCTTACTACCTGAGCTGCGTCCTAGTAACCTCACAGCCTGCACCAAATGTGATGTAAAGTACTTCAGTGAAATCTACAACAACAGGAGCAATTCAGGTGGTTGATGAGTGTGCAGAAGGTCAGCCAGCACAGCTCAGCTGGTGAGAGGTAACCACACTTTTGGAGAATCAGACAGCCTTGGTACGATCCTGTTTTAGAGCACAGACTACAGTCACGTGCCACAGCAGGAAAAGGTCTAACATATACCAACCCAAACACTGCCTAAACACTTCCAAGCTAAGAAATAAAAACATATAGTACTTCTTTTTCAATGAGATTTTGGTACTGGTTGAAATCTTGCTTTATCCCCAGCAACAGTGCCATTTTTTTGGGTTGAATGTGGTGGAGGAACACTTACAGGAACCATCCCAAGGCCTTGGCTATCCTGGTATTCTTCTCACAACTTTCCCACATTATTGCAAGACCAAGCAGAGCTGTTAAACATGACTGTGAATGTTGTTAACACTCACACAATAACATTTTAACCACACCATCACAGACCTGCACTAGAAAGCAGTGCACAGGATGAAAAGAGCAATTATTGTTTAAGCATAAGACGATTTTACTGTTTCAGTCCTTACCTGCTTTTTCTTTAAACACCCAAAAGGCTGTTAAAAGCAATCCCAAGGGTGTTTTTGTTCCCATCCCTCAAATTTGGAATGCAGTATTTTTAAGAAATTTCACGTCAACAATTCAGAGAACTTACTGCTGCATCGTGTACTACCAGGTACACACAGGTTAATGTAAACCCATTGGCCCATGGATTCCAAAGATGAGTTCAGAAATGGCTTCAGTTATTAACTTCAAATCACAGAATAAAACTGTTAAAAAGTCCAGAGATTCTAACTTTTAATGCTTGCAAAGTTAAAAAAAAGCTGGACACCCAAAAAAAACCAGACCCCTAGAAATTATTTCAAGATCCTGCAGACTGGAGGATGAGTTTTCACAGCTCAAGATAGCCCTGAACAAGCACACTTTTTTCAACACCTCTATCAAAAGCTCTTACCACAAGGGTTCGCAAGCAGAGGGTCCCTGCTGGAGCACGGGGATCCAAAGCAGCCACAAGATCCCATACTTTAATTTTCCTAGTGGTTGAAAAATAGACAAACACCATGGTTCTGTTAAAGAGAAAAGAGCAAGTACTCACGGAAAAAAAATAACTGTTAGTACAACTTAGCTAATGCACCAGTTTAAGGAAAATTACAGCAATCCTTCTGCTCTTGAGACCTGGTTCTTGCATTTCCCCTTTGTAAAGCTTATAGAACTTAATGGGAGGGAAAGAGATGCTGTCAACAAAGTAAAACACATAAAAAGCAGGTAGTAATAGCTAACAGAAACACACGGGAGTGCAGACATCTAGTCTGTAATGGCAAATGGTCCTGCAGACATAACCACAGATGGGAAAGATTGTTCTTACAAGTGGTTGAGCTGGAAGAGGTTTCAGGTTGAGTTGGTCAGATATTCTTACAAGCAAAAGAACTGGACCACACACATCAAATCACATGGACTTATTTCGAAAGAAGAATGAAAGCTATGCTCTGTAGCATGGTCCTCATTTACTGGCCATGAGAAGGTCCTCTTAGTATGACAGACAGATAGTCTGATATTTATACAGAAAATGCACAAAGCAGGATGGGAGACACACTAAGACAGACAGGAAGATGCAAAGCATTGACTATACTGATAATCTCACCCATCATATGCCCCACTGACTATCCTCTTGTTATCAAAGCGTATGCATCTCACCAACTCTTCATGGCCTTCCAGTACTCGTAAACATGCCCCACACTCGATATCCCACAGCCTGGAAGAGAGTACAAAGAAGCATTAAGAATTTTTTAATACCTTAGCATTGCAATGAAACATTTGGTCTTTGCTTGTAGTTAATGGAAACTTGGAAATGAAGGTTATAATGGAACAAAAAAGAAGAAACAAACTACACTCATCACTCCTTTTCCCACAGTTAAATGGATGCATGATTTTCCACATGACCCTATGATGTTACAGTAATGGGAGTAATGGGAGATGAGTCACAAACCAGTTGTGTCTAGTATCCACTGCTCTAGTAACACAGGATATCTCCCAGTTATCTTCACAGTAAGCCTCACTTTATTTTACTGAGGTTCATTTTTCATAAAAGTGTTGTGCCTTGGTTTTAAGATATTAAAAGAGGGAGACTTACCAATCCCCTTGGCAGCTTGTTTCAATTGATATGATCACCTTCACAGGGCATGAGCCCCTTTCTGTTCCCCTACATGCCCATTTCCGATTTGGAGACTACCATCAGACAAATTAAGTCATCAAAATAGTGGTGAGAGGTACAAGAATTAACAAGACCTTTTCCTTCGTCATTTCTTCCCCAGAAGGTAAATTTAATCTGTAATCTGGGCACCTTATGCATAAGCTAAAATGGATGCTCTGTGTTTATTATTTTGTAATGCATTTTCTTCTTGCTCTCAAATAACTCCTGCAGCTCTCTGTGAACTGCTTCTAATAATACAGTATTTAAAAAAGGTTCTGGCACCCAAACCAGTATGCAGTAAGAGACCCAGCAACACCTTATTCTCTCAACTGTAAATATCCCAGAGTTTTGGCTTTTGTGATGGATTTTCAGCATGGAGAATAAATGAAAATACATAATTTTTACACTTACACGCTACCTTGAAGAATAGTTAAACACTTCAAACAGTTATGAAGTAAGTCTATTCGTTTTCCATACTTTTGCCAGCTCTTTGACATGACTCCCAACTACCATGGATAAAGAATGATTACTTGCCTACAAGAACTGAAATTCTTTGACATGTATTGTCTGGATGTGTTCCACCTCTGGCTGAGACATGCTCTGCTCATACAGTAGTCTTGCAATAGCAATATCTGCTCCAGCTCCCTGACACACAGCAGAAAGCAAGCAGTCATGAATGTTCTCAAATACTCATTCAATAAGTGCTCTGACTGGCAGGAACTTCACAGTAGTGAGAAATATGGGGAAATATGTGGAATTTCTCTGGGTGACACATCCTGAAGCACCACAGCTGCTGAGAGGTCATGTCACTTTTGCTTGAGAGACAAAGAAAGAGATAAACCATCCCCACATATTTTACTCTTGAGGTTCCCCAGGGAATAATCCAGATCCAGTTGATGAGTGCCCAAGGCTGGTGGATAATGACTGCAGCTGTCTTGCCACAACAAGTTGCTTTCACTTTGGACAACAGAGGAATGAACAGAACGCTTTTGTCACTGTAGAACCGAGAAAGGATAAGTCTACGCACATGTTTGAAGCCAACAAGGAGCACAAAGTGATTCTTCAATCTGTGAAGTTGATCTTTCAGGAATCTGTGAAGGGCCCAATAGTTCTCACTAGAGTACAGCACACCAGTCAAGGTCAGAGCAAGCAACTCCATGGCAAAGGTCAGCCAAAGGCACTCTGGCTGGTCAGAGAGCACTACGTCTGTCAAGGACTGTAAACAGGACGGACAATGCCAGAGATTAACTGGTGCAGAAAGATTTGAAGAGCAATCTCGTGCCAGGAACTTTCATGCCGTGTGTTTCCATTCCTTGCCATTGATCCTGAAATTGCCAGCAGCTCTGGGAGGCTCCATCACACTAACTCAGGCCTGTATTTTTAGGTCCCAGTCTGAGGTTTTACCTGAATCTGAATGGGATTACAAGAGGTGATCATGTCCCTTGTCACGTGGCAGATGGGCCTTCACGTACAAAGGGATAACTGCTATTAAGAGTAGGGCCTTCTAGCAGAATTGGTGCCAAGGGTACTTCCCAGATTTGATAAGTTTCTCTAACTTCTACTTCTTTAAATATTCAAAGGAACAAACAGTAAAAGAGCTAAATTTAAGGCTTGAGAACTAACTAAAAAAAAAAATCACTACAAAGTGTACGCAGTCAAAAACACCACCACTCTTCCTTCCTATAAGTTTGGGAGAACTTCTGGAAGTAAAGGGAGGTCTGCAATTATCTCAGCCTTTAATTCACCTGAAAGCAGAGCTGGGAGATGTACAGAAGGCAGGTGAGTTGGAAACCCCATCTCTTAGCATGCTGCTGTCTAAACAGATCAGTATCAGATCCTTATGTGTGCACATACTAGAAACAGAATATACACATGAAGACCAACCACTCATTAAAAACTTAACCCAAGATGATATAGTCTAATTTTATTTTTTTTGCACTAAATTCTCTGATTCCCTTTTTTCTACACCATGTTTGTCTGTAACAATTGAGAACTTTGGCCTTAGAAGCTAAGATACTGAAGTGATTGGATTAAACTTGATGGACAAGTTCCTTCTAGATGGAAATTAGCACAATGATAGTGATGTCTATGTAGTTGTGTCCTCTTACACTGGTGAAATTTCTGGCCTAAATCAAAACCTAAATAATTTTTCAATGTGAAGTCTCCCTACAGAAGTCTCAGCTACTTCACATGTCCTTAATGTTTGCAGTTGCAAACCTAGAAATCACAAAGTCATCTTCTGGAAAAAAGTTTCCCTGCACCTGAGGTATAATGAACTTTTAAGTTCTGTATCAGCCTCTAGTGAAGTCCAGCACACAACATCTGGTAGTGGATTAAAATCAAAACTACAAAGCACCAAGCCATCCACAAAGATAACTTAGGAACCTTTTTCTTAATCATTCTTCCACTGACTTGTGCCCTCTGCTAATGGCTGGGAGAAAACTGTCTTTTAGCATCAGGTAAGTGTTTTGCTTTGATCACACTGCTGCTAAACTTGACTTCCATTAAGATTCACTGTCAACATTCCCGAAATTCTAGCACAATTTATCTGTCAAGCAGGGATTTTGTCCAATACAAGCATAAAAGTAACTGTATTCCTGTTTAGCATTATCACTATCTTGACATTTATTTTTATTAGCATTGCATATTTTAGATCCTTCCCTAACTGCTGTAGTATTTAACTATTTCTTACTCTACTTCTGAGACCAAGTTTCACAGTACAACTGCAGAGGCTTATTTTTTTCTCTTTGAAGGGCAGAAGTTGTCACCAAGTGGTGCTGCTCTTACACAGTCCCTGTAATACTTCTTCCCTTGATTAAGAGATGGAAGTTTCAGCTCTCCTGGTCATGCTCTCAGACAGCCCTGTACTAAAATCTGGCACAGTGTCCTGGTGATGTCAACCCAAGGACCGCTGTTTTCCTACAGAATGCAGAGCAGGGAGAGGCAGCACGTTGCAAACCAAGTCCACAGGCAAACAACAGCATGGATCATTCTCACTGAGGAAAAATTATTACTGACATGTGAAGTGAAAGGTTCCTGCTTACACTGTCCAGCTTTCAAGTTTTATCAGAAGGCAGACTATTACTTTAAAGAAATGACAAATGGAAAAGGGAGGTCGCTGTTACTCCCATTTCCATGACAGAGCCATTTTCCTGCATCACATAAACTAATATTCAAGCTTGTTCTGTACATCCTGAAATTAGTGGGACATCCCTCTCCCAGCAGCTGCAGGATGTAGGGAGAAATTCTGGCTCGTGATACCAGAAAGAGTTAAATCTCAGATTGCAACCAGGGCAGCTGGAGAAGTGTAAAAGGCAGCAAACTCAACTTCATGCTCTAAACCAGCTGTTCCAAACTTAACCAGGTGCCAAGTACCACAAGAAGAGTTTGGCGAGAGCCCAGGAGGATTTCTGCAGAGGATTAAATGCCTCTTACTGCAAATCTGACCCCTTTAACTAGACACATAGTCCAATTAAAATATCACAAGAGGACATCACAGAAAGTGGTGCTTGCCAGCTCTTTCATACACCAGAACTGTCAGAGCGATGCAACTTGTTGATTAGTATGGGACTCTTGAGATGTAGAGGATGAAAGACAACACAGTAAAACAGGCTTCTAATATCTCTTTCCAGTAGTTCCCAATGTTCTATACCAAAGAAAGCATATTTCAAAGTTGACAAGGGTACAGAGCACTTCAGTTGCCTAACCTCTGCACGTGCCAGGGCACCAGAGACAATGTGCTTGCACAGAACTCTGCGATGAGGAGTTTGTCTCTCACCTGATGGTATTATCTGAAGAGCCGCTCACTACTAGCCTGTCTCTGTACTGCAGACATGCAATGCCTCGTTTGTGGCCATTTAAGGTGCGCACAAATTCGCAGGTACTAGTGTTCCATACCTGTGACAGGAAGGGGGGAGGGAACCACACAGAGACAAAATTATTACGAAGAGACTAACAAAAGATGGTGTCTGTATGATACATAGATGCATCCAGAATACTCTTAATGAAGATGCTATCATTAAGACTGGGAAAATTACCCCTCTGATGACCTGTGGTTATAGTCTGCAACTGATAGCAGGTTGGGTCATTGTACACAGAAGATTTTTGCCACACAGTATCAAATTAGCTTCCAGGTTTAGTATTCTTGGGCTATTATTTACACATGATATAGATTCTCCTGAGGTTTAATGCTGCAGACTGGGATCGTAGCAGTAACACTTAAGTGTCTCCTATCCACTCACCTTCACTTTTGTCCCCATGCTGCCCTCTAACAACTGTTTAAATGACTGAACAGATTATGGAAGCAGTCACGTAGAAAAACAACACAGGAAAAAATGTTCTTTTTCAACTGCAGTCGTACCTGGATCTGATTTACCATAAGATCTCTAAACGAGTTGTGCAAGCTCAACTGAGGAGGGATGAGTGCAAATGAGCAGGAGGAAGAACACTGCTTCTAAAGGAAGACCCTGCCAAGGGCCATCTTCCCTGTGTGGTCACTGTTCTTCATTAATAAATACCCCAGTGCTGCAAACAGAAAGCCTCCGAAACACCTCACCTTTATAGTTCTGTCACCTGATGCTGATACAATGTACTTGTCATCAAAGTCCACTACGTTGACGGCAGCTCGGTGCCCTACGAGCACCCTCCTCAGGGTGATGTCTGTCGGGGAAGCCATGTCCCACACGGCGATGGAGCGGTCTTTGGAACACGTCACCATCATGCCGTTGTTGAAGCGGAGGTGCAGCACGGCTTCGCAGTGGTGGATCAGGGTATTCAGCATCTCGCCTGCATTCACGTCCCACACTCTGCAGGTTCAGATTTCAAACCAGAGAGAAGAGAGTTAAAAACCTGCACAGTGCATTTTCTGCAGAGTGAGAGAGGGAGAGGTAATTGACTCTCTAGTGGTATTAGAGAAGCAAACACCACAAGTTATATCTACATCTATTAAATAGTTCATTAAAAAATGTATTAGATAAATCTGTTGATTATGTGTACATTGAGACAGTCCAGCAGCCAAAAACTCTGCAATGCAGTTAACACCATAAAAATAACGCACCCAGGAAAAAAGCATTCTTTAATTAAGGGAATTTAGTGCTGAGGAAAGTTAGAAGACTGATGGCCTTAAAGACTGGTGTTTCCTGGTTGTGCCAGCCTATTATACACTTAATTTCCAGTCAATGTGGAGAAGTAAGTTCCCTGACAGGCTTAATTTTTGACCTATCTCACAGGACTATCAGCTCAAGTGCCAGTTTATACAGAAGCAGAAGACAAGACAATTCTTTTCAAACAAATACAAGTAATTGCCACAAGTTGCACCATGATTTGCATTTACCCTGCGGTGCATCTGGTACACAGCTACATTCCAGGAATGTGCTGAATACCCAAATTAAGACATAGCATTTATGTCAATTTAATGTTATTGGAACCAACTGTTTCAACCGAAAGATAATTTAAGATGCACGTTAGACAGAAGCTTCATACAGAACCTCTAGTACTTGAAATGAAGATTTTAAGCCTTAAAAATATTTCTTTTGGGCTATTCTGTTGGCAAATTTCTTTTGCCCTCCATAAAGAGATTTCTTTTGGCACTATCACACCTGTATCCCAGATACACTATATGAAAGCAGAAAATGGCTGTATCATCAGACACATCAGACACTGCAGAAGTTAAAACCTTCCGCTGCCAATAAGGCAAGCAGTAAGAAAAGGCAAGATGTGAGAAAGACTTCTAATGTCTTATTTTCTAACTTATGGAAACTGAAGTGCATCAACTTATGGACTCTAAATGAGAAAGAAAACTGCGTTCCAATTAGAAAATGCAAAGGAGAAAGAACTGAAGACCTGAGCCATTAACATACAAACAGTTTGCAGACAGGGTTGCCAAACTGAACAGGAGCTGGAGACCCACTGACTTCTTTGGACAAGTGCATCCCTGAGATCTCAGAAGCATTAAGAGCCCATCTGTACTATCTATTGGATGAAGCCTCTCTTCCTGAGGAGACCCAAGGATAAAAGTGATGCATCCTATGTGCCTCTGGGGTCTGCACAAACATTTATAGATACAGTGGGAGACAAAGTATTCCTGGGCAAGTAGCCAGTCTGCAATTTGGCCTGCCTGGCCTGATACAGAAAATGACAGTGCTTGTTATAGACATCAGCTTCTCCTTTTGCGATCTGTTTAGCCCAGTGCAGTTCCCACACCACCTCCAGGCAGGAGGTGTTGCCAAAATTCTGGATTCCTACTAATGACAGAACCCCAAAACCTAGCAGAGCTGCAAGACTGCATGCATCACATGTCAGGAATTCAATTTAATAGTGATTAGCTACAGTAGTAGTTTACACATAAGCACAGAGGAGCTTGCAGCCACAGGAATGCATGCTAATAGTTCCAGAAAAGGCCACCAATGCAGCTTTTTGGTGTCTAACCTCACTGCATGAGCATTGCTTGTACTCTGACAAGGAGGGAGTATACAACAACATGGAGAAGTCAGACCTGCCCCGTCACATCCAAGTTCATATTGCAATTCATTAACCCATATGTGCCTATATTTACAGTATGGGTCTTACACTCTCTGGTATCCTCTAGTATGACAAGTGGACTTCACAACTGCACAGCATGCACCACAAGTGCTACCTTGAGGTGTCCAGCCTTTTGCTGGAGACTTGAAGGAAAGAAAGGTTAGAAAGACTGAATGAAAAGAAACATCATGCTGAAATTTAATTTAAAGTCATGGGAGAGCTAGTCATACATATTTTGTTAAAATTAAGTGACAATGAATGACTAAACCTTCAAACTTGCTTTGAAAATTTCAACTCTTAAAAAGTTATTCTCAAGGAGAATTTATAACATTCTCAGGGAGTGCCAAAACATGCAAAACCTTGGTGAAATGCCAGATGGCCTTCCTAAGTCATCTTGACCTTGACTGGCCTTGGCTTAGATTCTCATTTCTCCTTGACAGCGATTTGCATGGACATCTGATAAACAAGGACAAATATGCTGAACTACTTCACGGAACTGCTTAAACAGCACACATTTAAGAAGAGATCATTTCAGCAGCTTGCAAAGCTAAAATCTTAGAGACAAACAGAAAGGTCCAAATCATAAGCACACACCTGACTGTTGAGTCTGAAGATCCAGTAATGATCACCCGTTCATCATACTGGAGGCACAGGACAGAACCTGTGTGTCCGGTGAGAATTCGCTTGCACTCCAATGTATTCTTATCCCAGATCTAAGACAGCAAATATTCAAAACCAGACAGTTAGTAAAGTTTTAATCTTTCAGCACTTACTAGTTTGACTAGACTGTTTTTCACTACAACACATCATCCGCAGGGCACTTAGAACGCCTTTAGTGGCATCTGTAGAATCTTCTACAGGCTCTTTGGTGCAATACATTGACATCTTTGCTATTACTGGCTTTACTATGAATATTGGTTTTACCCATCTCATTAGGGTATAGGGCCCAGTAATTACACAGCCTGTAATTACTGCCGGACAGAAACTCTGCTAGCAAAGCTTGTCTGTCTGAAAACAGGGTCTCTCTAGCCAGATAAAAGAGGCGTAGCTGCCGTGCTGGTGGGAGATGGGGGAAGGGGAAGGAGAAGGCTAGGTTACTAACAAGAGACTGGGTAGGTGTCACTGAAATTAGGACACTATTATTTATGGCATAGGCACTCCAAGCCATTAGTATGCCATGATGGAGCATTCTCACCTTAATAGTATTGTCTCGTAGACCGCTTACTATCTTCTGATCGTCATACTGTAAACAATAAACCCCTTTGCTTGTCTCACTTCGGCAGTGGATCCTCTGTAAACTGTGCCTTCCACACCTCCAATTCGACTCTATTGTCTTGAGGAGAGACAGGAGACAAATGAGACATAGGGGAAAAAAAAAGCATGGAACTATCTTCCTTTTTTTTTTGTTTGGTTGAGAAGGCAGCACTTTTCTTCATGCTTTTTCCTGCAATCAGGCCCATACAGTGACATACCTGCTTTCTAGAATACATTTAATAAATCCAATTAAACAGATAAATGCTTGGAAAACCTATTTTGGCTAAACTAGACTGTGCTGTTGAGAATGGTGAGGAAGAAGTAACCTAAAAGCTCTTTTCTATCTCCAGCCTTTAACCCCCTGTGACTTGACAGCTAAACAACTGAAGAGAAAGTCTCAGTTGAGCTCTAAGTGCTTGCACAAACTTGTCACAATAGTGCCTGAGCACTGCTTCTGCCTTTAGGAAACAACCAGAACATGCCATTTTGCTCACACTAAATGCAAGGAAAACATGCTCAGCTGCTTCCTGTTTCCCTGAGTCTTAGGATTGCAGACTTTAGGGATGCACTTTCTCCTTGCCTCAGTTCTTGATATCTTCCTGTAACATTTAGGTCTCATTGCACTGGGAGGAGCAAAGTACTGCGGAAAAGAGAAAACCAAGATGTTGCAGTGACGCTGTGATATCGGATGTGAAAAGTGTGGAGACTCCACCTGCAAACAGCTCATGAACAATCCAACTCATCCTCTGTCTAAAGGAGCAGCAGGATCTTATGTAACTATCCCAGATCTACAAACTCCAGACAAACACAGACATGTCAGATTTAATGAAATACTACACTGCAATCTAATATCCCCAGAACTTCAGCATCATGAATAAATCAGGAACATTTGAAGAAAACAAAACTAAAAAACCAACAGTGAAACACCACCACATCTGGCAGCTGTTTCTTACCTCTATGTCCTGTATAATTTTGGGGTAAAGTGCTCTGTAGAAGGAGTTGGGTGGCGCAGTTCCATCAGGAGGTTTATTTTTAAATAGATATTGCCCCCTGGAAGACAAAGAACATTTCCATTGAACACAAATCATGTTTCAGCATTTTGGAGAAAGGTCCTCCTGGCATTTTACGAATGGGTAACCACTGCTGACAGATTCACAGTCAAACGTAATTTATTAAGATGGGATGGTTCCTTGTTTGTTCGCCCTGCAACATGTCAGTGTTGCATTTTAACACTGAAATACCCAAGAAAAATCTGTGTCCAATAACTTGGGGAAGGGAAATAAATTCTCTGTTATGGACATGAGCCCATTCAGCTCAGTAAGGGTTGACAGCAGTTCATGCCTGCAATATTCACACACATTATCAGAGGTCACCTTTAAAATAAAGCATGCAAAGTAAACGAAAGAAGCCAAGAAACCCTCAATTCACTAGGCATTCAAGGCTAGCTTTTATCTGCATTAGCAGGAACAGTATCAGTTTGGGTACATGGACATTTTACTGCTATTACTCTGTTTTGGTAAGCAACACCTCATCTGTGGTGCCTCCCTCATTTCAACACTGATTTGGAATACTCATATCCCAAGCTAGAGTTTTGTTACCAAAAAAATCTGTAAACGGCAATCACTGCCTGCTGTGTAAAAAACTTTAATTCCTCATCCTGAAGTTAAGAAGCCACCAAACACGGTGTGGAAGCTAGTAAACCCCACCATGGGCGTACTAACTGCTGCTCTGCCTGGCAACATGCCTTACAAAATGGAGAGAGGCACAAATGCCTCCGAGTGTAATCCTGGCATCAGAGGCACAGAGTTTACACTGGGCCAGCTCTCCACTTCTCCCTCTCTTGCTCCATTACAGCATAATTAATTGTTCAATACTTCCTTGTGCACTTCCTTCTTGTCCTTTCCATACAGTATACCTCGAAACTCATTTCAGAGACTGTACATTAGCTGCCCTGATGCACTTGAACTAGGGAGGTCAAAACAGTGAACCAAAATCTTTAGGTTGTAAGGCAGTACCAAACTACAGGACTGGACAAACAAAATGACAAATGCTCAGGAAAAAAACTTTTGATACTTTTTAAAATCAAGTATTCTAAGTACAACTCGAGAGAAAGGTGCTTTTGTCTTTGGACAAAGCAATCACCTGATTCTTCAAATACAATGCCCAGCAGACACACATATGGGAACAAACACATGTGAAGATGGCACACATGGATGCAGACAAACCACTAACTAGACAGATGCCTATTTACTGTGATCCAGCCTGGAAGTGCATTCATGAAAATTAATATTATTGGCCAAGGAAGATGAAAACCTCTTTGGAGATAACAGAATACCTCAGAGACATCCGGGAAAACTTGGGGCAGGTCTACAAAAACCTGTGTACAAGGCTATGTGACTAAAAACCTATTTTTTCTTTCTAACTTTACTAGCTAATCTAACACAAAGTCTGGTTGCTACCTATAAGTCCTGCCCTGCTGCATGTAGATTTACTTGTTTACTGTTCAGCTGAAGGATTGCTTGGAATTTCCATGGCATCCCAGTAGTCATTGTGCTGTGGCTCTGGGATAAAAGGAACTATTGTTTGCAGGTTTTGATGGCCAGCCAATTCAATCAGATGGACACAAGCATGCCCAGATTTTGGGCTTCTGCTTTATATTTCTCTAAATCTGTGTAACCCTTACTGTTCCCTGACAATCTGCCAGTGAAGGCTGCCAAGCTGCAGAATGGGGGGAGTTCTGTTGTAAAGTACGAGCTGCAAATGCTGAAATCAGACAGCTCATGTGCAAATTGAGGAGCTGTAACCAAATAACACCAGTCACCCATCATTCTGAACTGTCCAGTTAGTCATCTCCTTGTGCCATGTGCAGAGCTAGCACTGATTACAAGATATAATGCTCTATATTGCAGAGATGCAATTGCACTGGGTATTTCCTGTCTGCATCTCTTAACCACACAGTTCTGTCTGTTTACCATAGAGTTAACCAGAGGGCAATCTGAAAGACTTGGGCACAACATGCTCTTGTTGTGTCAAAGCAAACTCCAGCACACTTCTGTAAGAAACACACTTCTGTAAGAAAAAAATTATAGAGAAACTAGAACTAGAAGAAGCAGCTGTTTTCTGCCTGCTGTTTGCTGTTGCTGCTTGGCTTCATCATGCAACCCTCTTGAACTCTGCCTTCAAGAAAGCTATGAGGCTATGAAATAAAAAACTTAGCAGAACAGCAGCCTCCTCTGCTCATTTACCCTGGACCAAGAAGGAAGGGTATCCTATCAAAAGCTCAACAAATGGTGCCCCATGTGAGGACAAACCTGAAGAAGAGGTGCAGTAACAGGGTGACTGTCCTTGACGTGAGAAGCAAAATTTTGCACCTGTCTTTTAGAAAAGTCATGTGTCTGTATGACTAGTATTTGGTGCTAATGTCATTTCTAAAGTGTGGAGGGAAAAAACACCAGTGAGGCCTTGGCAGAAGACACTCAGCTGATTACACCATACTCCAATAATAAGTAGAGTAATTGGGAAGGGTCTAAACAGAGAAAACCAAAAATAGTAAGAAGACAAGACAGTACACCATTATGGTTGGCTAGTGCAGCCAAAACATAGGAAACACGGTCATCTTCCAACACGGAAAAGATTGCTGCAAAAAGGAGAATGAGAAACTGTCCTGCTTACCTATGCAGGTTAAATGTAACAAATCAAAGTGTAACTAGGAAGACAGCCTAGATATCAAGAAAACCTTTCAAACACTGAAGTTAGAAAGAGTAAAAAAGTGAAACTGTGGAATTCCTTTTCAAGGCATCGCCTGGGGAATCTCCATCAGTAGAGGATTTTAAGAACAAACTAACACAAACATTTGGGATGAGTTAAGAAAAACCTGTCTCTGCCTATGGGAAACAAAAGGGACTAAGTGACCTCTCAAGCTCCCCTTAGGACTTACTGTGACCTCAAAAAATAGGGAGAAAAAATGGAAGTCCTAGAGAGAATAAGGCACTAAAAGAAATGTAGAAGTTACCACTGCCATGCTTGTGTTTATTTTACACTCTTTAGAAACATTGCACTATTGGAAGCAGATCAAAACAGTATTTATTTTTAAAGAATGTCTCATAATCCTGATTTACTTGCCTTTACTTACTAAGACAAACAGTATAACAAAATTAACCATAAACCAGGAGTCTTTGTTTGCAACTCTGTATCTTCTTCTTTTTAATAGCAACCAAAATGCCTGAGCTGTCACTTTTATCTTGTTTATGAAATATTCATACCCAGTTTCCCTTCTGCCAACATCCTAGGGACACCCTTGGAAAAGAAAATTATGTATTAAAGGGTGTACCCCTGAGAGGGAAAGTTCTAATGAAATGTTAGCAGAGCAGATTCAAACTTGAGTGAGACCTACATTTGTAGTAAGGCTATTCCAGATGATTATTAACTAATCTATCTGCATTTCTAAAGTCCCCTATTCTCCGTGGTACCTACCCTCAGCTTCCAGTTTGAAAATTAAACAGATATCTAACAATGAAAATCTGCTGAGGGAAACAAACAGACCTATCAGGAAAGAACTAATTCATAGCACATGCTGCCCTACTGCCACTCCTGAAAAAGCTCTTCTGCTCTGAACTGCTGACCGGTCTAGGGTTCCCCCGAGGCACACACAGCTTCTTAATTTGAACTGAATGACAGCTGGGTGTAAAAATCTCAGTTTGTATATCTCACTTCTCACAGTGGGGTAAGAGCATGATCAGATGAGGAAGGTGAGGAAAAAATCCCCCACATTGCCAAATGATACCCTAACTCCCCAAACCCTGATCTTTGATGTAAGCAACTGTCACGTTTGGAACCAACATAATGTTTCAATGTAGTGAATAACCCTCTTCAAATATGGTTTGAAACACACAACCCCTACTGTCCTGAATGGGGGCGAAACAGGTGAAGATTCAGTTTCCTTACCATCCTCTCCTCTCTGACAAACCCCTCCACAGGGAGTCTGTCCTGACCATTCTCTCAATGAGCTTCTTCCACAGCATCCCATCCGATGTCACCCGGTACCACTCCTTGCACACCAGCTCAGCAGCACACAAAGATTTGGCATCCAGGTATGACAGAATGTTCTCAGCAATGTGATCCAATCCCCGAGCTGGGGGAGAACAACAACAATAACAACAACAGAAGAAGATTATTTGCTGAACAGACAAAGAGTTTTAAACAACTCCCCCTGCTAGTACAAAGATACACTCTCCCAACTCCTCTTCTGCATGCGCAGCTGGACCAAATGCACAGAAGAGCATTTGAGGCTAAGTTCAGAGTGAGCAGTGTTCTCCAACTTCCTTTGGATATAGCACAACAAGTCATTAAAAATAATAAAGAATCCAAGAAGTCATTCCAATCTATTTCAATGGGTTTTAGCACTAGGGGGATATTCTATGGATGGCATTTCCAACTCAGCAACGCGGCCCCCAAAATCTCTCTATATTAGGACCATTTCTCATCTCACTGCTACAGCTGTTCTCATGTTGCAACAGCTCAAAAGCTGTTTTTGCTAAAGCAGTAGCTTTTAAATGTAATGAAGAAAAAAAATATATATTCCCAATGTGTGCCCTGAAGGGTAGTGGTACCTTTAGACAGGGGGAGGGAAGGATATGCAGATGCACAGGGATGTCAAGAGGAAAGGAGAGGCTATGTAAAGAGAAAGTGAAGCAGGTTTGCTAGTTTCATTTATTTTAGTGGGTGAAGGAAAAATATGAACCAAAATAATATCATTTCCTGGTATGAATACCAGGACTGGCTTTACTTCAACATGGCTGGAGTGAAATGTAAAGCAATTGCCTGGTTAGCACCAAACAGCTCAATGTAATGTCTACGTAGCTGGGGGCAGGAAAGGTTATGCTACGTTCCTTAACTGGATGGATGTAGTCAGTAAAAATGTGCCCTTACCAACTCAAATTTAATCACCAGCAAGGCTTCAGGAAAACAAGATGCCTTTAAAATGAGAAGTTGTGCAAATATAGCTTCTCTTGAAGGCTGTTTAATTCACGAGTGAGACACACCACCAAGACATTATCTCACTTCACAGGTTAAATTTCAGATGCTTTGTGAAAGTTTAGACCACATCATCCCTCAGGCATAACGTTCAGTCCAACCAAAAAGGGAGCATGGCAGATTGGTATTACATGCATCTGCCCTCTGGTTCACAACTGGGACAAAGTTAAATACATGTTTTCTTGCTTTTAAAACAACAGCCTCAAATACCAGGCCCTGCTTGTGAGAGGGAAAGAAAAGGCAGTAAGTGCATTTTTACAATCACATGTCTGTACTTCTGCAAACCCAAACTGGTTGCAACCAGCTGACTTGGATTGGAGTTCATGACATACAAATGGCCCAACCTTTTTCTTCCTTAATGAAAAGATTTCAAAATTATCTCCCACTGCATGAAAATGAGACAATTCAGCATGCCTCCTCCTGCTGCTTTCAAATTTGCTCAACTTAGAATACACTTTGGGTAAGACATTCTGCTCAGCATTTTATGCTTCAATCTTTATGTTGAAAAAGCATGTGAACGATACTGGGCACAACCAGAAAGTGGAGAAAGAGGTCTGACATTTATCTTTATAGATGTAAAATTAGATATCAGCCTGCAAAATAAAAGCGTCATCAACCTTTATTATGTATTTAATCTGAAAAGACATGTACAACCAGTATTAAAAAAAAAAGAAAGTGTTCGTAAATTTAGATTGACTCCACAGCAAACTGCAGAAAGAGGGAGACAATGTTTTAGTGAATGTGAACTGGAATTTGCAGGAACTCCACAACTGGCAGGGTAGTGAGGGACATCCTGTTGCCCTGTTCCTGCAGCTTTGGGTGGAAATGGCAGATTTCTGTGTTGCTTCCAGTGGGCTCACAGACTTCTGCAGACCCACCAGACACTTACAAATGCCTGCCTGCATAGTATGCTTACAGGTGGCTTTAAGTCAGCAGCGTCACAGGAGGAATTCATTTTTTATATGGGGAACAACTGGTGGCTTTAGGAAGCAGGGCTACACTGCACCACTTGGGCACAGTACTCTTCACTCATGTGCCCTTCCTGTTTCATCAGGAGTTGCACTTCAGATCTTAGCTGCAGGGTGCTGTAACTACTGCCATGTCCTTAAATCATCCTTCAGCATTGATAGTAGACCCTTTGCAGAGAAGGAATACTAATGTTCTGGCCTCTCCTCCTCACATTTATGATAAGTGGATGGGCAGAGCTATTTTGGCCTGGTTGCAGACTCAATTTCATTATTTTGTTTCTTAGGAACAGCACAACTCACTGAGGCATGTATCTAACAAAGCACTGCTTCCTTAAAAAGGGAGGACTCTGCTTACAGAAGTTTTTGCCACATGGATGTGAAACACAATTAGCTCTTCAGCCCTACAAACCAACAAGAATGTTGCAGTTATTTCACACACGAAATCCTTATCAAAATTACTTTCCTCATAAAAAATGTTAAACAGCTTGAAAATGCTAAGCCGTATTTTTCAGAAATGGAACAAACTTTGTTAAGTACACAGTTAAGCTGTATTTTTCAAACAACCTTAATTCTGTTCAAAGCACTGGGAAAATAATCTGAGCCAACTTTACTCTATGTTAGTAAAACATGCCCATGATCTAAAACTACCTTTAATTCTGGTCATTCTTTGGGACCATGCTAGGAGGACAGAGATAAGATACCTCATGATTTTGAAGTAGCTTTATTGTTTTATTCACTCAAGGGGGAGAGAAGGAGAGAATGAAGTAGTAAAAATGAAACCAGAGTACTGAACACTTGAGAATTTCAGAAAGCTAAAAAATACTTACAGAGTTTAGGGGGTTTTTTTCATTATATGACTTTATTTAGAATTTTAGGTTCATCACTCTTTCCTAGGCAGTTTCTTACCTTCCTCCCTTCCCATTCCCCTCATTAGAACCTGCTTATACTCAGGATATCCTGCACAGACTGTGGAGTCTGTGCCAGTGTAATTCCTTGCCATTAATTTTCTCCCTTAGAGCTATATCCAGTAGGACATTTGCACTTTGCAAGTATGCAGATTGATGTACATACATTATTTATGCACATATTTCCCCCAACTATTAAAATACTCACATATTAGCTGCTTGATTCCTATTTATTCTGCATTCTGATAGAGTAAAATCAGCTGCTTCCTGGGCAACTGTGAATAGACCAGTAACTAATATGGTATCGCTAGGAAATTTGGAATGTCTCTAGAAGTATTTATAGCATCTGCCCAAAATTCTCAGAAAAAGCCCTGTAGAAAGAAATTAACCAAGTGCAGTGAGATGTGTTGGCTTACTTTCATGGGGTTCTGTGGAGAAAGACCTGGAAAAAATGTGTATGTAACTACATGTATACTTCCTCTTTAAAAGTAGGGAAAGCAATGCAGTTTCCAAACACTTCCTATTTTTCTGAAACAGAGCAGCTCCACAAGTTATAATGCTGCTCTAAGTACATGAGATTATTGCCATTGGACTACTAAAAACTAACATAAAGCAGGTACTTAGCATAACTAAGATTTTTTTTTAATGCTACAACAGCCATTTGATTACTGGGCACAATGAGCTTAAAATCCAATGAGTCTACCTATTTAACTTCATAGCAAACCTCCTGCAGTGCCTTTATGCTTTACACAATTCACAGTTAAACATACTTTTTTCCATCTTTTAAGGCTAGAACTTATATTTCATGTTGAGAACTCCCTTCCGAAGAATGATCAAATGACTGGACTGATCAAATTGCCAAGGGTTCCGCAGTTCTCTGAAGGTATTCACAGAATAAGCTTTTGGCAAGAAGCACCTCTCTTCAACTAGATGTTTAGAGACAACACCTGTACCATTTCTTGCTCAGGTCCCTCTCAAACTAAGGACCTATGGCATGGGAATGCTAATCTATTATCTATGTATCTGTCTACAGAGGTACGATCTAATGATCTGAAAAAATATGGCCAAAGAGCCAGGAATTTCTGTTTGGTTCTGAAACTCTATTGCTGTATATACCTAATCTTCCACCACCTTAGTTTTCCCATCTATAAGACAGGGACAATAAAAAACTGTATGTACACTACTTTATGTGTGCATTCTGTGAGATCTGCCCAATGCCACATCTGAGAACAGCTGGGATAATATTTTCAATGGAAAGCACTACAAAGGTGTAAAAAACAGAACACTTCCATCTTTTGCTCTTATGCCCTCCATTTTCTATTAGTGATAAACAGATAATCAAAGCAATGGCTGCAGGAAGTTGTTTCAGTAGAAAAGAGAGACAAATATCTAAATAAGAAAAGGGAAAACCTCAGCTGAGCAACCAGAAAGAGTAGTAGTTTTAATTTAAAAAATTTTTGTTATTCATGCATTGTTGTGGGCATTAAGAGTACCACTACTTGCCCCGTGGCTTGGGATAACTACTCTTACAATACACAGATTAGCTATCACTTACTCCTAGACAAACCATGACGGTGTTAGATCATGCCTTGAGACACAGCAGGAATACAAATTAAAATACAAATTAAAATATTACATTTCATATTGGTATAGAACTTTTCATTCAAAAGCTATTATCTGTTTTGCAAACTGACCCTACAAGAGACCTCTCCAGCAGGGCAGGGTGAGGTGGAATAGTTTTTTGAAAGACAGGGAGCAAGCTCCCTCTGCCTGCAGAAATACCTGGCAGTGCAGTGATGAAGTCCCGCTGTAACATGGGTTTGAGGTATGAGTTTATGTGCCCGTGCTGGTAGTGACACATCTGGGAGATGAGGTGCTCCACAAACTCCACCTGGTCGGACTCGGACCACTGTTCAAAGTACTTGACGCAAAGCTCCTTCTCCTTCTCATAGCTTGCAGACAGTTTTCTTTGCTTGGGCACAATCATACTGGAAGTGCCATTGGCAAGTTTTGTCTGTAAACAGGAAGGAGAGGAACAACCCAAATAACACATACAAGAAGAAACACAAGCAGTTGTACAGTTTCTTTTAGGAGGCAGACAGTAGAAGGCAAAAAGCACTCTGACACATGAAAGCTGTCTGAGACCACGTATCCTGGCTGGTGCTGCCAGCCCGAGTGCAGCCACGGCGAGCCGAGGCCCCTGCAGGACAACACACTGGCTCGTGCCAGAGCTGCACACAAAGGGCTCTGGTCAGATGGAAAACCTTCAGTAGCAGTTTAACATAAACACAACTTTATTTAACATGTAGACAGTAAAATGCATTTGGATTCCTAACGTACATGTACCAGTTATTTCAATGCACCAACCAGTGCACCAGTTACCAGCAATGCACCTGTACTCTGTTGGTTTTTTTTCCTAAAGAATGGATTGCTGCTAAAATTCATAGGGAATGCATGAAATGGATGAAAAAGATTGAATTATACCTTGAGAGCAAAGCGAGCTAAAATACACCCTGACATTTGGTAAATGCTTCTTTCACAGAATAAAATATTTTCAACTTTCTGAGCACTGTTAATATCTTGTCAGAAGGAGTCAGCTCAAAGAAGAGTCTCAGGGACAAAACAGAACACTGACATTTCAATTTACTACTTGATAGTAAGATATAAATTCTGTTTTCTAAATGATTTAACTGGAAGAAAAGTGCACATTTTGCATTTCAAGGGTATTCTTTGTCCAAGTAAGATTAACTGTTTGCTGGGAAATTATTTTTTCTTATATTGGTCAAATAGTTCCTATTTCATGCTGAAAACATGTGATTTTCTCTTTCATTGCAACAGTTTAGCACCAGACAGCATTATAATAACAGTCAATATTATTACATCATTTTTACGGACAAAATAAACTTAGAGGTTCTTTGTTAATTATCAAATAATTAAAAATAAATCACAGATATAAGAACACATAAAACACTGATGTAGGGATGCCATATTTCTGTTCTGTGATGATAATTCCAAGCACCAACCTCGCCAGGGACCTTATTAATTTTAAGGGAAAAAAATGAGCCTCTACATCTCTCAGCAAAGATATCTAGTGAACTAAAAGAAATGCAAGGATTAACTGATTTTAAAGGAAAAAGGAAAAACAACAAAAAAGCCTCTTTTCAGCAAGTGCCAGAACAGCAGGCTACTTAGAGACCACAAAATTTAGTTACCAGTAGTAGATTTGGAATGAAGAAGTTTCTCATTTCTTGGGAGTAAATTACTCCTAAACTTCAATACCTCCCAATCCCAACAGCAATCCTGACTTTGGAACACCAAAACCCCCATAATTTGAAAATACTCAAGTGATCACCATATACATTTCATTTTCTTAGAGATAATGCACCTAAATACTCTTTTCAACATTTCTAGCAGAGCTGGACCTTCCTTTGGTAGAAAAAGACAGTAAATAGCTGTGATTTTTAACAAGCAGCTTTTTCTATTTCTGGATTATAGTTTAAGTTTCTTTGAGAGCACCATCAGTGCTCCATTCTGCAGATCAATGTTTTCAACTTTACCCCTGCTCCTCCGTGTGAATGTGTGGCTGTGGCTGTGTGTGGCAGTGTGTTGCTGCAGTTAAGCTGCCTGCAAAACAGGCATCCCAGTAAAAATGCTGGATTAAGACAGTGGGGAGATGTTGTAACCTACAAGCTTGATCTCATTTAATTTCTCATTTTGTTTGCTGTGCATGTTACAAAACAGGCTGTCTCTACAAAGCATTTTTTAAAAACCTATACATCTGTCTTTTAATTTGAGAGACTGCGAAGTCTGCCTAATACACTGAGCCCGAGTGGAGTATACAGCTGATGTGCAAAGGCCACAAAGGTGCAGCTCCTTTCACAGGGTGGCACCATGTTCTAGCCTTTCCTTGCCTTCTGAACACCCTTCTCCCAGCAGTCTTCAGCTCCCCAATTACTTCTAAAACATTGGTTTGTGGTATCAAACAGAAGTTGCAACATCTGCAAATACAAGTGATGGCTTATGTGTGTACAAATAGATAGTTCAGATGGGACAAAACAATTAATTCTGCCTGATCACAGGCTTCTTGGATAGGAATAATGAGTAAAATAAAGAGACCATTGACCAGCCTTTTTAACAGCTCTGGAAGTGAAACTCATGATTTATGAAGTGGTTCTGCTAAGAAAAGCATGCTACAGTGTTTATGTCCAAATTAGTGAACATGGGAACACCATATTTTTTAGGTTCATACTTCAGCTGCATTCTTACCATGTCATCTTGAGACCTGGCTTGCAACCTTGCCTGTTCTGATTTCCCACCAAAAGAAGTGAGCATAAGCCCAGAGGTGTGCCCAGTAGGTCCAACAGTTTGTGCAAACAGGGGGCCAAGAGGACAGGACATGCCATTAACACACCAGTTCTGCACAGTAGAGACAGGAGAACTGTCAGGGCTCCCAAATCACTCAAACTACAGTTTAGAACAAAAATTCCAGAATTTGAAGATTCCTGAAAATCCACTGGCAGTTCAGGGAAAAAGGCCTATTTGGAAAAAAAAACCATCGACAAAACATCATCAAGCATCTGTATTATTAAATTGTCTACAGCCTCTTCCCTCTCTTGATACACTAACCAGGCCTCACCTGAAAAAGAAAAACCTGTTCCACATGAGATCCATACTGCTAGGGTAAATATTCATCCAAATGTACTGTAAACAATCCAAATTTTTATAAGCTTCACTTCCAAAAGTGGCAAAGAAGAATAAGCTCTGGTAGTTTATCATCTGGGAGGAAATTTGGGCATAACAGAGCAAACTACTAAGTTGGAACAGCTGTAGCTTTACCGACTCCCTTTTCACAAAGCCCTGTACGTGAGGGCTGAGAGGTGCCCCAGCTGGCTCTGGGCACCATGACTCATCTGCAGGAATGGCAGAGGTGTCCTCCGATGATGCTGAGCCTGAGCTCATAAGCTGTGCCAGGAAACCCAGGGGATTGAGTGCCTCAGGTTGGTACTAGCTCAGGGATCTACGTACCATGCTCCACTGCAGCCCGTAATTACAAGACCATTTCTCCAAATGGCTACATTTAACACAAAGCACATTTGTACACCCAGTGAAGTAGAAGAGGACTAATATATGAAAAGACTTTAATCTAAATAATGGCTTGCTTGTAGGAAGGTGCAATATTTCAATACAGATAAATAAAGACTGGATAAATCTACTGCTTTGCATATAAAACAAAATAGCTATGGTCTATCACAGCTGTAATCCATGTATGACAACCAAGGTTACTTTTGGTGTTTTTCAGCACAGGGGACCAAGGAGCCTCCTAAAGCACAGAAAAAAACCAAGCAACTCCTCTGACTGTAGTACAGCAATAGTGTTTACCCATCAATGTGAGTGGTCACAACTTTTTTTTTTTTTTTTCAATTACATCCTCTAGTCATTGCAGAGGACTTTGTTCAGGCACCTTTCACAGAGTAGATGAATTCAAGTTTTGCGTTCCTCAATGCAAGAAGACATCTCTTAAAGTCAAAGATAAACTATCTCCTAGAATATTAAGAATGGCTTAAATGATCCCAGCAAGGTTTGGGATCTTCTCAACCTTCAAGACATCTGCATGCTGAAGCTCTGAAAGCTTCAGCATGCAGATGTTTAATCTTCTGAGAGCTTAGACCACCACTGCAAATTTCAATTTCTCCCCAGATAAAAGGAAAGGTCTTCTCTTCCACATTCCAGTACCAACAGGTCATACTGGGCTTCTTCCCTCCTTCCTGGACTCATTGGGACCACAGGCTCTGACATAGACAAATGTCCTTTACTGCTTCTCTGCAACTGCAGCATTTCACCTCCAACTGCTTGCACTGCCCATTGTGGTTAAGTCACTGATCTAGACAGAGCCACCTTAACAGGAATTTTGGATGGGTCTTAGTGAAGGGGCGGAAAAAAGAGGACATAATGTTTAATTATAAGAAATGATTGAAATAGGCACAGACATACCCTGGGTGCCTCTGCACTGCAGCAAGCTCTAAACTTGTTATCGTTAATGGTTTAAATTTCACTGTGCTAATCATTTCAGGACACAAGCCTTTCTTGATAATCTAATGAATTATTCCAACATCCTTCAGCAAAAAAAATCCTCCATGACAGCACTAATTACAAGACGTTTTCCCAGTGCTTATGTAAAATATGACAGAGCAGCAGCTTAGGGAATTGCAGAAAACTGCTTCTAATTTCCACTGAGAAACTGACAAACACCTCTCTTTCATCTCTCCCAGCTCTCAAGTAAGATTTAACTTTCTCATTTAGTTAATTACCGAGTGAGGATCATCATTTTCCCGGATCGGAGCGGCACAGAGCCTTTATCGTGTTAACTTGTGAACTTGATCGATGGCTGCTGCTAAAACTTAATAACTTCACCCCCTGGCAAATTGTAAGATAAATATAATAGAAGAAACTCTGACAGTAAAAACCTGCCAGAAATGAGCGCTGTGTTTATGTTTCTTTGCAGGCAGCAAAAAAACAACCGACAGCTTATTACTGGGTGCGTGTTACTTATATTTAAAAGACTCCAGGCAGTTAACTTTCTGCGTACTGCTCAAACTTTACTCACAAGATAAAAGACACTGGGGAAAAAAACTCAAGCAATGGAATGACAAAGGAAGGAACCACGGAGGTGTATGTCCAGGGGCTGAGGAAGGCAGGGAAGACAGGAACTTCACAATGAAAGCAAAGTCATGCTTGCCTCTGTATCCTGAATATTCTTCAAGATTGACCACATTAAAAATGCCCACAGCTGTGAATCCAAACACGAAACTACTTTCACCAGCAGCAAAAGCTCAGGAATTTTGGATCAAGTAAGAAGCATGTGGGAAAAGCAGAGGGATTAAAAAGTACCAGCATGGCCACGAGATTATTTGGTTTGATGCCTGCAAAGGTGCTCTTAGCCAGAGAACCTCAGCCCAGCTGGCTCTCCCAACGTTACTTGTGTGGCCATGGAACTGCTTGCTACTGCCCATGATGAAGTAGCACTCAATGCCACGACAATGCAACCACAGCAATGTAACAAAAGTGGTGAAACGGAGCTGAGGTATGCCAGCCCTCCATACTAAAGGCAGATAGTTATTTGAGAATCCAGTTTAAAGGGTGTTGTTTGCAGGGCCTAAAGGCAGTTACACAATAATTTAGATGATACAGGTTCAATTTCTATGGCTGGCTTCTTTTTTAGGCTTGTAATTACCAAATGCTGCAGAACTGATTCCCAGACTGCCAAGGCTAAGCAAAGGGGAAAGAAGTTCCTTTGTAGCTCTTCACTGGCAGCTTCCTATAAAAGAACTCCTTTGCTTTGAGAATTGGGGGATGTGAGGGGGTTGTCTCACCATAAAAAACACCATCTCATGAGCCATAGCACCTGAGAGACATGAGTAGGGCAGCCAGCTCCTCATTTTTCTCCTTTGCAGGATGAACCTGCTTTTCCAGTGTTTGAGTTGACAGCAAGGCTACAATGCTAGGTCATTAAACAACTCACTCCATTTACTTTTATTTTAAAAGCTCAGTTTAGAATCTACCCACTTCTGCCCGCCTCCATCTCGCATAACAGCCTCTGTGAGGTTAACCATGGGTTTAGCTCATATATGGACTTACTCACTCAGTACTGAATTACTTTCCACGCTGCAAAGCTCACTGAAACATTCTGAAAAACGAACATAACCCAGAAGTAGATGATCATCAATCACATCTGAGAGTCAAAAAGAAAGCACCATGAAAGAAACCACAGCATCTCTACTGTTTATTTTCAAGAGAAAATTCGAAACACACATACTGAAATTAACAGCACCCAAGGAGCTAGCAATTTTGCCTCTCTGGAGCTTTAGGCTGTTTGTCCACATCTGGTTTCTAATCACACTGCAGAAAAGCTTTGATAAGAAAGGATATATCTAGATGAAAGATCACTGGAATTATGCTGGACATAGCAGCCCAACCTGCTGCACTTTCTGAAATCCTGCGAGGGCAATAGTTTTCAGAGGTACTATCTAAGTACCTATGATGTGGTGTCAGCCTGGAGGGCACCTGGCTAAGGATATTACCTCAGACACAGAAGAAAGGGAAAAGGCTGAGTTTGTTCAGGGCCAGGAAAAGCTGCAGACACCAGAGAAGTAACATGCGGAGTCTCTCTAGGGACTGGGGAGACAGGACTGAGCCATGGGCACTTGCACACAGGCAATACAAAGAGCAGCAATAATACCTTGCTGGACAAGATGCTCCCCTCCCACACTGCTACACAGTAAACAGCAACAGGGAGAGGAGATTAAAAAACTATTCTTTTAAGCTAATACTTAATGTTTCAGACAGGCTAATAAAGTTTAATTGTCTGGAATATCATAGCTCTTACTGTAAACTTTCCTTCGATATAGGTCTCCCACCTAGATTTTAAGTGTTGACAAAAACCTCCAAAATAAAATTTCTCTGATGCCAGCAATGGATGTGAATTGGGAGTCCCTCTCCTCCTCATCATCTCCACGATGTCTTTGCAAATAACAAGGACTGATGAGAAATCTGCTTGCATCAGCACAGCACTGGCATATGTTATTTTCCCAAACTATGATCCCTGACCAAATGCATATCTAGACATATGGGGGGGAGGGCAGGCACCATCCCTCTTAAAGAGATAGATTTCAGAGCACACCTTTTATAACTGTAGAGTGATAATACACAAATTTCAAAGCAGACGCTCCATTAACAACAAATCTCTTTCAGTGAAAACCACCAAAGGAAATGCTTTCTTCCTTGGCATGGCTACCAGGACCAGAGTTGAACTGCTGGGACCATTACATGTTATTACTGTTAACGGAGGGAAGGAATATGCACATTATGACTTGGAGAACCAGTCTACTAAAGTCATCAGGTAATGGCCAGCAGCAGCAAAGTGCTCATTTATGTCAGGGAGAGGCACAAGTAAACAATGCTCTAAACAGCAGTTTCATAGTTTTCTGGAACAGTTGCTTCTGTTTTTAAAACACTCAAGCATGATCTACTGCCTGAGTGAAGTTACTGTTTATGGGTGTTACTGTTGATTTCCTTCCTGCTTCGAATGCTCCCTTAACTCAGAGAGAAAGGCAGCCAGGAACAGGTAGGTGGACTCAAGTGATTCAAAACATGGCTGAAGTAACAGTGAAGACTGATACCACTGTGAACAACACAAAAATAGAGGGACAGAATGATCGTAAAAATCTGTTATCTGCACTCAATAACACTTGAGATTTTCAAATCACCTGGTTCTGCCTATGTAAAGCTTTTAGCACCGAGAAACACTAGCCCTCCAAGGTGGCTTACTCAGTAGTATTTTCCATGAGTTTTTTCCTTTGAGATGCATTTTGCTACCTACAACAAAGAGGGCACATGCACACCAAACTGCTTGGCCAGGGCAACGTTAGAGATTCAGAACTGGAAGTCAGGCATATACATGCTGGGTATCATATAACATTTCCCAGCTACAGGAGTACTACATATTTCCAGGCATACTGGAGAGATGTAACAAACAAAAACCCAGCAGCACTCTGGAGAAGCACAAGATTCATGTATGTGCTCTGCTCCCATTGCAAATGTACTCCTTGGATCTGCTGGAGGAGTTGGCTACATGAGCACTCCCTAACCTATTTCAGTCAAAATAAGCTTGTTAGCAGAGACCTGCTATTTAAACTGTCTACGCTAAAACACCTCATCTTAACTGAGAGCAGGTTTGCAGTTTTGCTGACAGATCCTGGAGGGCAGCAACCTGCAGCAGCCAGGCAAAGGCTGCATGGTATTCTTTCCTAACAGTACAGCCAGATCTAGAAGAGGGCATCTCAGCAGCTCACACTGGCTGATACCAATACTACTGCTGTTAGCAGTCACCACAGAGGCAGCTGTAAGAGGACAAATGCATTAAATATTCTTGTACAGTGCTAAGTGAAAGCTGGTCAGTGGGCTGCAGCCAAAATCTTGAGATTTTGCCTTGTAGCATCCTATAACCCCTACAAGATCATCCAATAACCCCTCACTCACTAATGAGCATTGTCTTCTCAAGATGAGCTGTTCTGCTAAACTTTCAGTCAAATGTTACCTTCCTGGCAAACTGGGGTGATTTCCATGGAGGATCCCTAGGATTGCTAAGGAAGATGAATGTATTTGGCCTGGAGAAGACTGGGGGCTATCCACCAGCCTTCCACTACCTAAAAAGAGGTTACAGAGGAAAGAGAGACAGAATCTTTTCAGAAGTGCATAATGACAGGAGAGGGGCAACAGCAGCAGGCTGTAGCAAGCAAAGCTCTGGACATTAAAAGGAAGACTTTCAAAATATGAGTGGACAAGGTTCCAAGCAAAATGAACTGGTTGTGAAGTAATCCTCCTCTGAACAGGCAGTTGAACTGGAGACCTCCAGAGGTCCATCCTACCTTAAAATTTTCTTTGACTTTATATTTTAAGATGGGTACCTGGCAAGAGATTCATGACCTGAGGAACAGACTCCAAAAATACAAGCTTAAGGACAATGAATTCTGTATCTTCAGGGATTGCATTAAGTTGGGTTAGGCCAATTGCTGCTATGTAAAAGCACATGACAGAAGAAAGGCAGAAACCAGTACCCTCTGCTACAGCAGCTGACCAGCTCTAACAGCACTTCAAGAAGGCATATTCAGCTCCACAGCTGTGCAGACTTTGTCCCTATCAGCTGACACTCAAATTGCACAACTCAGAAGCCCAAGTCACAGACTGTTCAGTAGGGATTCCTCCTTGGCTCAGTGTTTAGCTGCCAATAATCTTTCCAAAAAATACCTCAAACTAAAGGAGGAAAGGAGCTTTCCATTACTCTTCTTCCTACAGCGGACTCAATCAAAGCAGATGCATTTGAATGTAGCATGTAAGCAACATAAATCCCCCAGTAAATTGTGGCAAAACAGAACTGCTAACCTCACTTGGTCCTTCAATGTACTGTATTTTCCATATAACGTTCCTTCAAAATCATGATTCTGCTGCTACTATTAGTGAGTTTGTTAATAAACAATGAAAATAGCATCAGTTCACCTACATTTCCCTTTCTACAAATAAAAACCAAGTTTCCTTTTCTTCTTTTCATCCCACTTCTGAGTTACTTTCCTATTAAGAATGTTATCAGTGTGAAGCATATGATGTGAGAAATTTCTTCCAACTTCACACACTGATGCATCCCATTGTAAATTTATCTAACAACCACCACCACTGCTTTCTATAACTTCTACTATAATAATTGGATAAACATCTAAGAACCTATTACACGCTGAGTAAAGTAGCTTCTACTTCCAACAGTTTAAAATGTATTCTCTTTTAAGTATCATTAGGTCTTCTGTGGTGACAGTTTTTCTCCTTTGTGAAAGGAAAGGACTATTAGACTTTAGCACTCACTATTTGCTAAACACCTCTGTGGTACCTCTCACTTGTTTTCTGTATTTTCAGGTAGCTCACAATAGCCTGCATTGAATCTAATAATAGAACACTCACAAACACACTATTTGCATCTTCTCATCTAGGAAGAGCAATTTGGGCTCATGCCTGGAAAAACCATATGCAACCTCCTTCCACAAAACAAAATTAAAACGTCAAAAGAAGTCAACGCTTCCTACCACAGCCCAAACTCTGAGATGCACCATTGACAGCCTGCTCCTCGATAGAGGGGTTAGAGCTCCCTCTAGCACTCTCCAAATAGAAGAGCCATAGATGCTAAGCTGTGACTATCTAATCTTACTCAAAGCAGTCTTGGGTACTGTTGTTTGTAATTTTTACTTGATTTACTTTTTTTGTCACATGCATAATTAAGAACACATCCACTAGTTTATCTGAAATTCAAGAGAAACAAGTGTCATTATAAATTCCCTCTATAACCGATTAAAAATACTCAGACTTCTGTAATTAACTGATCTCTATTTTAAAATGTAATTTAGGACAAGCTGAAGGATTATCATGTCAGCTGTGTGTACAATGTGAAGTGTAGCAAGAAACTAAATGAAAAAGTTGTTGAAAATTTTTAATTTTCATGGCATAAAAAAGTCTTGCTACCTCACCCCCCTTTCAGCTGACAAACATCCCAATGCAGCTGACTGCAGTTGTGAATTACGTGCTTCTATTTCACATTAAATATTGAGTAACGCCGCTTAAGTAAAACTAAAAAGGTGCAACACTGCTGAGTTCTGCACAATGCTGAAGACAGAGAAACATCTCATGACAGAAAGAGTGTCAGCCCTTTTCAATCATAGGTTATTACTTATTAATTCTTGATAAACTGAAAGCTGGCAGTACAATGTAAAAATTAGAAAGGAAAATGGGAGCCAAGTGTTTCCACTTTTACTCCTATGTCTCCCACTGTCTTCCTGTGCTGCCATAGGCAAGTCACTCCATTTCACAAGTCTATCAGTTAAATAGATGTGTCCCAACACACTACACACAAAGACAAAGCACTGCTTAATGCTGGGAACCAAGCCTCTGCATCAAAGGTGCTCGTTGAGGGCAATGTCACAAAGTGACACCACGTGAGTGTAAACTTCCCCTCAAGCATCAGCAAACAAATCTGTCATGCAAAAACAAAACAAAACAGACTCATTTAGTAAAGGTGTGGTCTCACTTCACCAGTTAGAAAAAATGCAGCAGTACTAATTGTTTCCACAGCCTTCCAAAGCAGAATAAAAAGTCGCGTGTGTTATGAAAAAATTTCACATTGAATTTTCTCGAACTGAGACACCCAGATACCACCCCAAAATCAATACAGACATGGCAACAACTCACATCCCGAAGGTAAGTGCCCTAGGGAGGACATGCTTTAGGTAACTTTCTTTACTCATCACAGCCATTCTGACGTGTAACCACTGGGGGACTTCAGAACATCGCCTGGGTTTAGAAGTTTGTGATTTTAATATTTGTATGTGACAGAGATGAGGAAATACAGTAAGATGTGTTAGGCTATCGACAACTACGTTTTTATGTCTCTGACAAGTCCAATAAGAAAGACTAGAAGTAACCAGACCCGAGTAGATGACAGAAGCACCTGACCAAAACTTCCCAACATCGCCTGCCGATGTCCCTCAGTCCCATCTGACAGCTGTCCTTGCCATTTTGGGCCCGAACTCTGTACACAGTCCTGCTGCTGCACCCAGATCCTGACACACAGACCTTCCTTCTGCAGTACAGATGGCATCCAAGGCCGTTCCTTTTATCCCCTTAAGAGGACTTAAAGAAAAGCACTGGCAACAACTTCTCTCTCCCCACACCTCTTGCATGTGGCAGGAGAGGATTACAGTGCGACATCTGACCTGTCCAGCAGCAGCAAAAGGACATCTCAAGTGAAAGTAAGATCTCGGCAGTTGCAGATCCATTAGTTGGGCTGGTGACCTTCAGCTGAGTGTCTCTTGGGCTGACAGCACAACCCTTCTGTTCTCCCCCCACCTCCACAGAGCTGTGGCTTGGGTCTGAATGAGACAGGTAAAAGGTGGTGCTGACCACCACTGCAGGAAGACAGCAGCAGCAGTTCCCCCCCCATACATGACCAAATACTGAAACTTTTGAGACCTGTGATTCCTTCTGTATATTAGCAGCAATACATCTCCCTTCCTTTTAGGAAAACAGCTTGCAGCTGTTTTTGTGTCTTTGTTACTTCAAGACTACATAACTTGATGTGGTTCTTGGTGCTATCTTAGGAGATAAAGGCAGGCAACAGCTGGGGGAAAATGTTGCCCTTCTCACGCAAAGCACGTGCTGGCTTCATTTCTGGGTGCAGTCTGAGACCTCAAATTATAGGTAGATGTTCTGTAGATGTAAAACCCAGGAGAACTAGGTACCTGGCAATGAAGCTCACTTGGGAGTAATGAATTCAATATTGGCTCTGCCATGAGCAGAAGGCTGGACCTCATGAGGTCTTTTCCAACCTAAGTGACTCTATGTTACTAACCTCACTATCAAAGTTCACATACACTTGACAGGCTTTTGGATAGTTATAATTGTCTGATGTTGATGTAATTAATGTATCATAAGCAAAATCTGAAACTCTTTTTAAAAGATGCTGTATAGAGAACTATTTTTAATAAGAGTTTCCAACTCTAGGGCTCACAAAGCCTTTGCTGTTCATTTTTTGCAGCAACCAAAGACCAGGTTCTTCAAGAATACTGCAGATGCACCTGCCCTCTGGCTTTACAAGTTGAGAGCAGGCAGTATTCATCTGTTCAGACATCCAATACTGACTTTCAATTACATCTGTCCAACTATTTAAAAATTTTCAAAAACTGTCAATTTTTCTATGATGCATGTGTTCTCTAGGAGCTTCAGCTGATACTCTCCACAAACTATTAAATTCCAAACTTATCTTCACTTATGACCTGAACCAGTTTCAAAACTCAGGTTTTACAATGAATTAACTACCTGTGAAGTCTAATCATCTGCAACCTTCTAAATCAAACCTTGAAATACTCCTATTACAACCCACCTCAGAACTATTTGGGGTTACCAACAAATTACCCCAGAATAGGGCTGACAGATCTAAATCAACATGGCAGGAGAAAAACCTGCTTCAGCTCTGTAGTTCACACAATTTTGTAAAATCCAGTGACTTGAAAGAAAACAAATGCACATAATTGGCATTAATTAAGAACATTTTTATTATCTACAATCAAAGACCTATAAGGAAGGTTTACTTGTCAGAGAGGGAGCTTTCTTTGCTGAGAAATTACAAGTCTTAGTTAATTAACAATCTAATTTTTTGTAGTATAGTTGTTAAGTGGTTTACACTTTTATTTTCTTCTAAATGAATGTTAGTCTAAACATGAAAGCAATTGTTTAAAGTGAGAGAAGTAGGGTCAGAAAAAACAATGCTGAAGTATTTTAGTCATGTTTTAACTAAATTCTCAGTTTGTCATCACTGTTACAAAGGTTTCATTGTGTGTTGAGAAGCAACAGGAGTTTTTCACACTTTAATGTTATGAAGACAGTTAAATCTGAACCTGTGCACACACATTTAGGATAGACCTATTGTGTTTCACAAATTCAGGGCATCAGGAAAACAAGTTTGCCTGTTGGGTACAGGACCCAAACAGCCTGGTTACACGAGTTGAGCAGGTAAGGACTACTTGCATGTCAAGATTCATTATTATGGTAAAATAAGTAACTGCAGCCACTTTGAATACTATTTTCAGGACTGTGAGAGCAACTACTTTGCTGCTCATTTTTAATTTTCCTCAACAGTAAGGTTCAGCAATGTATACAGTGACTACTGCTGTCTCCCTCCAAGCTGCAGCCTCAACTAAGCCATCGGTTACAAGCAACAAGGGACTGCCTGCCTGCCTTGCTGAAGTTATCTTAGGTATGAGCTTCCACAGGCAGACTAATTCAAATCTATTTTTGTAAATTACAGATTGTGTTAAATATACATGAAGGAAAATATGGAACAGTTGCTTTTACTGCACAACATGAGTTATTTCCCATTACAAGTTCCCTCCGAGAAAACTGTAAATTTTAAAATCTTCCAATTAGTGGCAGCGACTACTGGTGATTCTGTATTCCAGTCAAGCAGTAGTATTTGCTGAGTACTGCACAGGGCAGAAAAATATTCCAGGAAAATCAAGAGACCATGATACATGACAATAACAAGTTGGAGTATGCAGTGATTTGTCCAAGCTTCCTCTTTCTTTCAGAAGGATGCAGGCTGTGTCCCTGCATCAGCCAGAAGGATTAAATCTTTACATGTATGTAAGACTGTCAATACCTGAAGTACAGTTCAGGGCAATAATTCGACAACTTTTGCCTAAAAGAGAGTGATCAGAAAAGTAAACATAAATAAATTTTTCCTAGAAAACTAAGTCCTCAACCACAAACGCTTTCTCTTCCATTTCTTAAATCATACCACTCCCTAAGGACCATTCAATTTGTCCTAATAAAAAAGAAGTGGGTATGACAGCTCTCTAAAACTGTATGTGGATAAACATCAAAAATGGAACAAGAACTATTAAAACAAAATGAAGAAACAAAGAACCAGTGGTACAATCTCTCCATGAATAAGCTAGCTTGGAAACTCAGTAGAGGATTTCCAGTCATTAGAACATCATTCTGGAAAAATCTTCTGATGGAAACAGTGAAAAAAAGACCACAGACCAGACCGTAATGGGTTGTAAGATGGAACTTCCTAAGTTCACTAAGGGGACAAAGTAGTATCTACAAGACAAGAGGCTGGAACCAGTGACCTGCAAGATCCCAGAAGGTGGAATCATGGAATCACTGAGGTTGGAAAATACCTCCCAAATCATCAAGTCTATCTGTTAACATTGCCAGGTCCGCCACTAAACTAAGTGCCACATATACGAGCTTTTTAAATATCTCCAGGTCTATGACTCAGCTTCCCTGGGTAGCTTGTTCCAATGCTCCATAAACAATTCAGTGAAAAAAGTTCTCATAATAGCCAACCTAAACCCCCCTGCACAACTTGAGGCCATTTCCTCTTGTCCTGTCGCTTGAAGAGGCTGACCCCACCTCAGTACACTCTCCTTGCAGGCAGTTGTAGAGAGTGATAAGGTCTCCCCCAGCCTCCTTTTCTCCAGGCTGAACACCCCCAGCTCCCTCAGCCACTCCTCATATGGCCTGTGCTCCAGACCCTTCACCAGCTCTGTTGCCCTCCTCTGGACTTGCTCCAGCACCTCAATATTATTCTTGCACTGAGGGGTCCAAAACTGAACACGGGATTTGAGGTGCAGCCCCACCAGTGCTGAGTACAGGGGGATGATCACAGTCCTGGTCTTGCTGGCCACACTACTGCTGGTACAAGCCAAGATGCCACTGGCCTTCTTGGCCACCTGGGCGACTGCTGGCTCATGATCAGCTGCTGTTGACCAGTACCCCCAGGTCCTTTTCCGCTGGGCAGCTTCCCAGCCACTCTGCCCCAGCCAGTAGCACTGTGTGGGGCTGTTGTGACCCAAGTGCAGGATCCAGCACTTCACTTTGCTGAACCTCATACAGTTGGCCTTGGCCCATCGATTCAGCCTGTCCAGATCTCTCTGTAGAGCCTTCCTACCTTCATGCAAACCAACACTTCCACCCAATTAGTGTTGTCTGCGAATTTACCGAGGGTACACTTGATCCCCTTGTCCATATCGTCAATAAAGACGCCAAACAGAGCTGGCCCCAATACTGAGCCCTGGGGAGCATCACTGGTAAATGGCCACCAGCCGCATTTAACTCCATTCACCACCACTCTTTGGGCTTCGCCACTTTCTCCAGGAGAATGCAGTGGGACATGATGTCAAAGGCTTCACTAAAGTCTAAGCAGACACATCCACAGCCTTTCCCTCATCACAGATCAGGCTGGACAAGCAGGACTTGCCTCTCACAAGCCCATGCTAACTGGGCCTGATCACCTGTTTGTCCCATATGTGCCTTGTGATGATCTGTTCCATGACCTTCACCAGCACCAAGGTCAGACTGATGTGCCTGTAGTTCCCTGGATCCTCCTTCCAGCCCTTCTTGAGTAACAAAGCAGGTAATGTCTTGCTCTGCAGGAGGACATTCATCACTTCATAGCTCAGAGCATACCTGAGAAGGCACAGATGCAAACTTGCTGATTGTTAACTAAGCAAAGTGACTTTCAGTGACTACAGAACATTGATGGGACTGTGGACTCCAATTTGTTAATACACAAAGATGGGGCTTCCTTCCTCTCTCGTGGATGACTGAAAGAGCTGTCAATTTTCAGTCTGGCATGTGCCCAGTGAGCTTAAGCCTATCTGACATTTATGAAATGCACAACCTACACCTTTCCACCATGTGCTGAACTGCTAAGCTGCACACGACACGCAGGAACACAACTTATTCTGGTGAGGTTTTATCCATCGATCTTGCCTCCAGGAAACTCCCAAGTAACTTCACATTGCCCTGAGGCCATATTCACTGTGCTTGTCACTGGTTTCACAGGACACCCCTCATGATCTCTGATGCATTTATAATAAATGTATTACATGGGAACAGAGAATATCTCTTTTCATACCTTCACTGCATCCAGGTAAACTCTCCCAGGATCTGGGACAAACTTTTAAGTTCTTCATTCATGTGATGTTTGGATGTCAGATGAAGATCCAATGTGAGTAATGTAAGTGACTTTAGTGTCCCTGATATGGAGGCACTTTTGCTGGAGGAGTTCCCTTCAAGTCACTTACTGGGAAGATCAGGCCAAGATCTGCTGGGCAGCAACATGTTGTAACTATGAACTCCATTTTCTCCAGGGCCAATTGTCTATTGCTTCCGCAATTAGAAGAAAAGGTACATGGTTGATTTCAATATTGTTGCTGTCTTGTGCCTTTAACTGACCAGTTATATGGGTATAGATTGCAGTGTCTATCTGAAAACTCCTGGGATTGCAAAGAGCACAAACTCAGACAGGTGACAGCTGGATCCCAGTACAGCTCCAAATCAACTCTTACAACCATCAGGATCAAAACCCATCCTGCCAGTTGATAGTGATTTACTTTGAGAGAAATGAGATGGAGGCAAGTGTCTGACCTCCATACAGACTATTTATGTTGAGTAACTTGAGGTCCCACATAAGATGGAAAGTTCTTTAGTGCAGTATCAGGAAACTCTGAAAGAAAATGTGTCTCCACCTGAGGATAGGATTTGAAGCCTGTTGATCTAGTTTTTCATAGTAGAAGGGATTCTACTTGTCAGTACTTGATCCCAAGAAGTTACTATGGTAAAAAATTCCCAGAAATAAAGGAAGTTACATATTTGGAAGTAAACCAAGGGCAAGACATCAGGTTGTTCAATGAGAAATGCTTTTTCTATTATGCATTATTGTAGGATACAAGACTGCAGACTCAACAGTATCTTGTATCAGCTGTTCCATTTCCCAGCTGATAACTTATCTATGCAATGTATAAATTCACATTTCTCTGACCCCACCTTCATGGGAACTACAAGATGTATTTCAGGAACCAGTACTTTAAAATATGTATTAATTTCGTTAGTACAGCTAAGGTTTTATGTCTTTAAAGAGAAATTACATTCTGATACAGTTTATAAGTAACTGTTCAGCTAATAAAGAAACCTTAATAGGTAAACATACAAAATTATTTGTCTTAAAATAAATGTTATCCTTGTGTTTTAAAATCATTAACAAAAGAAGTTTAATGTACTTACACTTTTTAGAG
This sequence comes from Aphelocoma coerulescens, assembly GCF_041296385.1. NCBI lineage: Eukaryota > Metazoa > Chordata > Aves > Passeriformes > Corvidae > Aphelocoma > Aphelocoma coerulescens. The sequence goes on from NC_091020.1 coordinate 23,607,179, forward strand.
CAGATACCATGTTTCATTACCCAAGAAACAAAATTACTATGTATCACACGTTGACTCATACTGCATATATGACAGTTAAAATTAAGTGAAAATTTTGAATCTCAAATTTTAAAGTGTTTCACCCATAATAAAGACTACTGCATTAAGAAAAGAAGGATTTCTGTGGAAGAGTAATACCATATGTAGAAGAGTATAAAGAAGAGTATTGCTAATACAGCTACAAAAACCATACAAAACCTTTTAACATATGAAATTTGCTATTACTTTTCAACACACAAAAGTCAGGCTAAATTGAGTCTGAAAATTGTAACTCTGTTTAACACAGGTTTTTATAAAAAATAAAAAAAGAGAGAAATTAAAAAAAAGAATGTTGCTGATATTCTGTCAACAGTAGACAGTTTGCTAGCCCTCAGAGAGCAAAGAAAGAAATGATAATTGGAATAAGTAAAATATAGATAGTTTCCCTAGAGATAGGAACTTTCTAACATGTAATGCAAACAGGCTTGGTTTTTGCTTCATCAACAGTATTCAGAAAGGCTTTTGGTGTGCTGGACAATGCATATATATTCTAGGTAGATCACAGGAGCCCAGCATTCTGCTTGGGAACACTACAGGGAAAATGCTTTGGGAACTTCTGTTACTTAAACATAGCCTGGTGTGTGCTTGGTTCCCTGAGACCTTCCTTCTAGCAATGTGTTTATGGGGACTCTTTGAAAGCTACAGAGCAGGGTGAAAAGAGAGGGAAGGGTTCTGGGAAGATTTCTGCCTGTATAAGCTCAAATTACTTAATACTTTCTTTTATTAGGTCGAGACTAGGCTGGCTTGTCCATACAATGTCACTTGCAGCAGCATGGCCCGCAGCAGTTTGCACAGGGATTCTGGGTAGTTTCCTCAAAGATGAAGGCCACCTCTTTGCTGAGAGGAGTCTTGGTGGGGTAAGGATCTCTTCAGATCCTCTTTAGGTCCCAAAAGGCTGTAACCCCATGAAAGCACACACAGCATTGCCTGAGAACTTGGCTGTGCATCAAAGCCAAGTGGCCTTGGCCTTGTAGTGGCCTCAGGCCACCATGAGCTGGATAGGAGTAGGTATATTGCTCTATGGGGTTCACTTCCATGTCAGTCCTGATGTTCAGAAAGGTATATTCATATGAGGAGCATTTTAAAGGGAGTTTGATAAAAAGGAGATGGTTCTTGAACTTGTGATTAAAACTGGTGGGAGTCCAGAAAGCAAGCATGTACCTACGTGAAAGATGAGCTTGTAGTTGCAGCAGATGTTAACACTGTCAGTAGAGCTACAGGACAACTTTTACTCCTGGCTCTCTGCAGGTTCCTGTCAGAGTGTGGCTAACACATCCCTTTTCTCCTGAGAGACTACGCAGCTGCTTCATAGGGTGTTGCAGAGTTATGTCCAAGCTCCCTAAGCTCACTGAGCCTCAAGGAGACGGCACTAAGCAGTAACACTCTACACACAGCTCTTGTGATCCTGAAAGATGGCAGACAAAAACATCAGAGAGATCAGATTAAAAAAAGTGAAGACAACTACCTCAAAGAATGACTTTGCCCCCAGCTTGCTGTGAAGACAACGTTCTCCAGTCTCAAAGCAGCTCTCAAACTAAAGGCCCCAAAACAGAGAGAGCTGGTGTGGGGATGAAAAAGAGAGAGGCAGGAAATCTGCAGAATGCAGACAGTGCAATGTGAAAAATATGTGAAATGCTTTAAATCAAATTAACTGAAAATAGTATCAAAAAAAAAAAAAAAAAGCAAACAACCCAACCAAGAAATTCAACACTGGTAAAAACATACACTTGCAAAACCCAGCCAGGAGCTAGAATGAAATTATTTTATTAGGTTAAAAAAGAATTAGTATTAGCTCTATGTTCATTTTAACATGTATGTAAACATAACAATCCCAAGGCTGTCTATTAATTCACAAGTGGCATATTTACAGTATTTATGATATTATACCCCATGTTGGGACATCCCATTACAGAGTCACGGTGTTAAGCTCCATACTTAAGGTGGGTTCTGCAATGCATTGCATCTTTCCAGTTACTCTCCTGCTGTATGATTACTTTGGGGCAAGAATTTACCACTTGGTATCTGCCCACAGGGGAATCTCTTTGGAAACTGACAAACTGATTTAAGCAGCTGTGGAATAATTTACTGGGTCTTGAGTTTTATTAAAGGAGAACAAAAGGTTTTGAGAGCTTTCGGTGTTTTATGCCACAACAAGAAGAATGTTTGGCTTAGTAACTGTCCACTTTCTCTTGGACTTTCCTCTTGCCTCCCACAAGGATCATATTTGACTGCCACTTGAATGCAACCATTTGTAAGTGCATCCTTCCCAGGATGCAGGTCTAACACAGCCTTTTAAAAATGTACATGGTCCTGGGGAGAGAGAAGACACCCCAACAACAGAGCCCAAATCAACATTAGGCGTATATAGACAAAACCAGTGCTTAAATACAAAACATGCTTCAACTGATAGCATGTTTCCAGATTCCCAAAAGTCAAACAAGGAAATGTTAAGCAGCATTATCCTTTTACAGATGACAGAACGGAGACAGAAAAGCAGAATATGACAAAGATAACGGATATCTCAAAATCTGGGTTCATAATTCCTAATCTAATATTCCTCCTGCGAGACCTCATTGCTTACTATAAATAAACTACTTCCTCCCTAGATTTCAGTTGTTGAAGTAACTTTTGAACTCTCTGCAAAAAAGGGATGCTGTGGGTCCAATGCTCACCCCAAGAAACACTGGAAGGATTAATCAAGGTTTGTGGAGCACTGAAAGTGCAGGGGAAACCCCCAGGAGGAAGTCTGTATTTCCATATTCTGACCAGGACTTAAAACGCATGCAATAAATACAGCCTGGGGCACAGAACAAGCAATACGAATAAAATAAAATATTGAACAGCTGTTTGTTAAGTGAATACTGTTCATCCCATACACCAAATTTTATTTCTGCCTCAGGCTGCAGGGAGTGGGACGCTGAAGTAGAATGTTTCTTCAAAGGGTTAAATAGTGACAAAGTTATAAAAAATTGAAACTGTTTCTTGCAAAGGAAAATATTAAGACAACCTTTGTAGGCAGAACCGCAAGCCTCACTCCTTATTATATTAGAAATACAATTGGTTAGATAGTATAGAAAGTCTACAATTTACCAGGTTAACTTCTTTGTGGAGATGCACTGTCTTTCAGGCTACAAAAACTATGTGGACACCACCAAACTCATACAAAGCTCTCATTTTCTAAAGAGGGGTGAGAAGGAAAGAGGTTACATCACTCTTACAAACTAGGAAAGTTCCAAACACTGCAGTAAGCAAAGATGGTGATATCTGCCTGGAAGTAAACCCCAAAGGAGCCAACCTCACCCAGAGCAGCTTTCCTTCCCAGCATGCTGCCTAAAGCAGGCAACACGAAGTTGGTGGGTGTGAGCTCACAACTCACACAAACAGCCCATACGGGTTGCTGGGTGCAGGGCGCTGACTTTTGCTGTCTCTTGCAAACTCACAAGAGTTTATGTGCTTTTCAGCATCAGAAAGTGGAATATCTAATAGTAAAGAGAGCCTGTGTCCTGATTAGAAAAATGAAAGGAAAACAGCACAGCTGCTGTGCACTGAGTGACGGAGCCTCACTCTTCTACCACTGCAACTTCTTTGGGAATTAAGGGGAAGGAGAATTGCCTGAAAACAACAATACAAAGAGCAAGAAGGAAGAACAGGAACCGTGGTAATCAGAAGTAGCTACGCTCCCACTGCAAACATTATTTTCTAACATTTCTTATTTTCCTTTCCAGAAATTGCTCTGTAATACCACTTCCCGCCCCCCCCCCCCCTCTATTTTTTCCCCTTTACAAAAGTAAAGATTTTCCTAAGACTGGTATTCAGAACTGACAGCCATTAACTCCAGTGTCTGTTTTTAGAATGTACTTGAGAAAACTCTGATTTTCTCAAACCACTAGGAAAAAAACCCAAGTCAATCTTAGCAATTACAGCAGTCAAATATTTTTAATTATAATTTCTTGTTGTTAAGTGAATAACACAAAAAATACTGGGGCAAAAAAACACATCAAAAAAAACCAACAAAAAGGAGCACTAGGAAATCAACCCAGTATTTGATCTCTCCTCTTTTTTTGCTGCTGAAAGCCACATGGCACACATAGTATTTTTAACTAAGGAGTGTCTCGTTTCAAATATATACTGAGGAATCTTATTTCAAACATATACTAAATAAGGAGAGGAGTATTAAAACAGGCAGTCCCTTACTCTAATTTTATCCATCTCCCTCCTCTTCTTTCCTTGATGCAGTGAAACTTTAACACCAAACCCTGTCTCTCTCTCTCTCTCCTTTTTGTAAACAGTGATCAACATTTTCCTAAATGACCCCCGAAACGACCTACTTCGAAACTACTCATTAGTAACAGCCACGTTTGCAGTATTAACCTGGATGTGGCTGTTTATTAAGATCTTTTAAGGGGGTTAGAATGAAGACACACTGCCGGTGTACAGGGAGCACAGAAGGGGTAATTTAAAACCCATGTTTTTCCCTCCCCCTCACCGAAAACATGCCCAGCATTGTGCAGCTGTGCTGCCAGCTTCATCACTCCCTCCATCTCCACTCTTGCTAATTAAAAGGTTGATCACAGAACAATGCTCTTCTCATTAATTTCGGCTTTCTGATTGGGCAGGATTCCCACTCGCTCCGCCTGATCTTTTCCACACTGCTGAAGTTAATGTGACAGGAGCCCGAAGATGGATTACCCGCTGCCATATTGCCCATCACCTCCAATCAGCAGCTATCGGGGTAAACTGATTGTTCTAATTTGCTCTCATTATTTTTACAATATCAGGAGAAAATAACGCACACAGCTCACTGTCAAAGCCGTGAAAATCAGCCATTAGTTAAACCCAGACACTGAGTGGCTTTATTAGAAGCACTGCAGTTTATTGATTCAGCTTCGGTAAACTAAGATAATACCTGTCCTCTTTAAACACACTTTTTTAGGTGCACTTATGTAGCAAGAAAATATTTATTAGGATACTTTTGGAAATGCTCGCTGTCTCAGCCTGTTATTTTGATACGCTGGCAGACAACAAAGATTAAGAACAATGGAAGCTTGACTTCCACATAAAGAAGGGCAAAATATGCAGCATTATCCTCACGGCAGCCTGCATGCACGTCTCAGCTACTCTTCTACAGTTTAAATAAAAATCATCTCAGGACTAGTATGACAGGTGAATATGTAAATACACCCCAAAATCACACAAAATAGAGTACTACGATAAAGGCAGACATGGTACAGGCATAATTGTATGTTCAAGGTCAGTCATTTAGTTTGGGGTTTGGTTTTCTGTTGGGGTTTTTTTGGCTATGCAAAAGAACCTCTCTAGACCAGCATCAAAACACAGGGACTGAGAGCAAAAGGTCCAAATAAGGGAAACTGTTTTGTATCGCTGGGAACTACTTTTTCCCCTATGTAAAGGCATTGTGCTGCCACAACTTGGGAACAGGATCAGAAATGTCACTCCACACTGAAGCCTCACAGGATCTCAGAGCTAAGAAATTAATAAAGTATTGTTAGCAGTATGAAGCCAGGCATTTTTACACCACAGCAGTCTTAAGAAAACGCTGAAAATCCTGGACCTCTTACTGTCTCTGTGCTATATATAAAGGGACCTACATTATCTTGCCTGCTGCCTATCTGCATCCTAGCAAAGGGAAATGCTAAATAATGGGATTAACAGAAATATGATACTTTAAATCTTGCTAAACATAAACCTTAAACTGGTGTCTATGATGCTCTAACTGGCAACGTACTCTAAGAGTGACAGGCAGAGCACAGCAGACTGATTTTACTTTTAAATAATATCTAAATTAGATTAGTTCTTTGTGTAGATCTGCATGAACCAGAGGGGACATTCATCATTGTGCCAAAAAAGTTAAATTCACTGGGGTACGCTCAAAGTGAATGGTTCTAGACCTACGTTTTATCTCTCAGACACATCATCAAGATGCTGTGCCAATATGCATGAAGTCAGCTAGGAGCTGCAAGAAAGACAACGGGAGAGTAACTGGATAGCAGAAAAGGTTTAATTTTTTCCTCTGTAGATTATGAATTGCTTGGGACAGGATCTGTGGTTTCTCTGTCTTGTAAGCACAGAGCATCCCTTTCAAGACTTGAGCTTCTTTTTTAATATTTAAACAGCTTAAATATAAAGAAGGGTATTCTCCTCCCTCTCCCTCCAAACCAGATGTAATTCTAGTTCCCCCTCCTCCCCCTGATGTAATTTAAAATGCTACAATTTTCATTACTGCTTTTTAATATTTTTGAATCCTCATCAGCTAGAGCCTTGCATTTGGGGGTTGATTTTTCCTCCCTCCTAGAAAAGCCACCTCCTAGCTTTGTTTGGTATCTCTTTCGACCCTTGCTAATGGTGTTCTCTTGGAGGGGCGTGCCATGCTTTTCCCCTTAAAATTCCTGCACTGAAAGACTGCACCACACCACACTCCACAAAACGTGCTGATGGCACAAATTACAAGCCCCCAGCCGAACACTCCAGCCCCCACCATTCGGGCAGATTTATGTGGGCTCTTGCCGACGTTATTACAAGTCAGAGTTTATTGGGAAATTGTTACATTATGCGGAGTGTCTAACAAATTGCTTATGCTGCTATAATTGGATTACAACAGCCGCTTGCTCCCACCGGTAAGATTAGGCAAGTAGGACTCCTGCCGATCTCTGAGCGTTAGCAGTAATTTTATTTGCCTTGCCTCTCTCTTTCCTAACAACATGCCTCTTTCCCTGCCAGCTGTCTGCTGAAAAGGCACAGGCTTGTTCCTTGGCCCTAACAATGCAATTACAGCCCTGCAGATCGCACTGTTTGTGCATTAAGTACAGAGCCAAAACGAGGCGAATTGATCGTTTGACTTTTGGAGGAGCCATGTGATCTCTGCGTGCGGGTGATCCTGCATGCACCAGTGGGCAGTGCTGCAGTGCGCGCCTCACCATGAACCCGCTCCACGCTACCTCCCCTACCCTGACTGCTCCCAACAGCAAAGATGCTGGAGCCCACCCCACGTTAACCCCCATCAGGCTACAGAAACAGCCTCATTTTTGGGTGCTCTCTTGCTAGGCTGAACTCAGAACTTGCTCTGCCTTCTGAAATGTGATACTTGGCCACACCAGTGGCTTCCCTGCAGTGGGCTCCACTAGGAAACTGCTATTACAGCATTTCATACCACGAGCATTAGCACAAGAATTGGACGTATTTTCAAACAACTTTTTTATTTCTTGTATTTGAAAAATACTAAAAATACATCCAGCTAATGTCATGTATTCCATACCATCTGAGGGTGCTGTGACTGCAGGTGACTACTTAAAAAGCAATGTTTCTCGTCATGTTTGCCACCATTTATCACTAAAGCCACCAATGACATGATTCCAAACTGTTTCACATTTCCAACACAAATCCAAGTAAATCCAAGTCCAGTTTGTTTGTAACACTTATCCTGGTAAACACTCCTTACAAGCTTAATGTGACAGACCTCAAATGAAGACCTCAAGGCTGTAATTCTTTATGCAGAGTATCCATCACCAAACCAGCAAACACACAGCAAGGAACTACAGCACATGATACTACACATAATACTGGCGCAGGGGAATTTTGACTGAGGATGCCAGGTCAAGTTCTAAATTTTAAAAGATTTCTATTACATCTTCACTGCCTGTACACTGAGAGGATTCCAGGATGATTCCATTTAGAAGAGACCTCCAGTGTTCTCCTGCTTAGCCTCCTGCTCAGCCTCCTGCTCAGAGAAGGGTGCATTATGAGGTCAGATCAGCTAGATCAGGGCTTCATTCAGACTGGTCTTGAAAACCTCCAAGGATAGAGGCTGCAGAGCCTCCACAAGCAACCTGCTCCAGCTTGACTGTCATCACCACAAGAAAACTTTTCCTTGAAACCACTCAAACTTGAGATGGAGTTTCTAATATCTGTGATGGGACCTTCCAGAATTTACTGAACTCAATCTGAAATGTAATGCAATTTGCTTTATCAAGATTCCAAACCATGGGGTCCAAAAAGTAGAAACATCTCCACTGAGTTGACCAAACTTTGAAAATGATTCTTCATATCAAGATTTTGCCTATCCCTTGCCTGACCATCCTTACTGCTGAGCTTGGAAAACTGATCTCCAGAACACACTTAAGAGACCCTCTGCTACAAAGCAATGTATGAGTTAGTTTTTATATTGCTATTTCTTCAAAGTCTCTGTTGCATTTAAAAAAACCCCCAAGTGTAATTATTTTTTAATTTGTGGTTTCGTTGACATACAAAGTCATTTTGAGTGGTAAGAGAAGCAGAAATGACAACCACTCCACAATGTTTGCGTAACTGAAGACTAAAGAAGTCTGTTTACACATAGTTTAACACTCAAAAGAAACTCTGAACAGCTGAAATGCCTTATAAATAGCTCAGACCCAGAGGAAGTGCAAACGTCTGCATTGTGAATTGTAGATCTTAATTACAGACAATGGCTGGTACAGCAAGTAGCACAGAAAAAAAAAGTGAAACAGTTGCACTGTTCATGGTTGGCAATAATTCTTCAGGAAAATATTTACTATCAATCAGTTATGAGAAAAGGGACTCTGCGCTCATAAAACAGCACGTTGCTTCTCATACCAGGACCATTTTGCTTCAGTATAATCTGAATTTAAACAGCTTGTTTCCTGCGGATATAATTTTGGAAATAAATAAAACAAGTCTATCAAAATCTGGAGAATGTGTATGGTGGGGTGGAGTTGGGGGAGCAGGAATATCACATTTCTTTCTCTGTCATTGGCAAAGAGGTTATTAGACCAAGATGACGCTAAAGCATAAAGATTGTCTTGACCTAAAAAAAGATAGACAAACTAGCAATTAAGATAAAGGTAGTCATATTTGTGAAAGGAAGATCATCATTAGGTCAAAGCTTTTACATATACCTCCGATACCATTTTCTACTTTTGCTGTCTGAGAGTTCACTTTCTAAGCACCTTTTGCATGTTAAGTACTCCCAGCAATGTCCCTGCAATGCCTACCATTCACACAACCCTCTTATTACAGAGAGAATACATCCAACAGAAGGGTAAAATGACATACTTACATCTCTATCCAGCTAGGGGTTGAGGCAGTGTTTATCCAGTTTGCAACAACCTCAAAAACTGCTGCCCCTCCCAGAGAAAGGTATATCCAAGACACAGTAGAGGACACTTTAGTGAAGGATTTGGGGCTGGAAGCATGTCCACTGACAGTCCCTCTTCATCATTACACAGAAGCTTAATACTAAAAATTAAGCTAACATACTTTCTTATTAAACCAGTAGAACAAGTACCAGGGAACTGAATGTTGCTAGTCAAATAATATTTGTTCATGATTAAATTGCTCTAATTTCAATCTCAAGGACTGGAAAGGCTTCAAAAGCACTACAAAACTATACATTATCTGAAGATATACTGACTCAGTGGTATATCACAGCAGAACTCTGAGCTGGTTGTGCTATTCATGCAAAGTAAATGCAGACACACTCTGGAAAAAAAGAGCCATCAATCTGTGACATAAAGGGACTTGAGAGTACAAGAGGGACACTCTTCAGATCAATTTGTCCTACTGCCAACTGGAACATCCAGCCTGGAACCTGAATGCTTCTTTATTAAAGAGTGCTTGTGGTTTTTCCTTTAAATTCATATAAAAATTCCAGACTTAGTGTTATTATTGTGCAGACTATGTTTGTTCTAAAAATTCAAAAGTAGCAATGCAGAAAGAACTGACAAAGGAAAGAAGATTTCAATTACCAGCTACTTCCACCACTCCTTGCTTTAGCTGAATCACCCTTGAGTGTAAAATACGTAGCTATAGCTAAGTAATAAGATGCATCTTTGAAAGGAAATTTTGCATAGCATACTGGAAGTGCCAAGGCCTGTTCTGTGTTTCCAGAATTGAGCTCTGTCCCCCTGCACACTACACACAGCTTGCCCAGCCAACATGCTTAAGCAGGGCTTTTCATCCAAGGGTCAAAGAAGTATTACACAGTTTCACAACAAAAAACTCACAACAAAATTTTCACAACATTGTTGCAAGAGTATTATTCAGTTCCCTTTTTGAAGAAAAGAAAGAAAAGCCATCATGGTCACAGCGTGAAAAAAAAACATGCTGAAAATAAATGGTATAAACCCTTTCTAGATTCCCAGTTCAATATATTAACCACTGCCCACTTAAAAGTATGAAGAACAGCAAAGATTCCCTAAAGGACAGAAAATGCTTAAAAGACCCTGAGAAGTCCCTTAGTTTGCCAGGATCTTAAAAAGCAAGACCAGTTATCACATGTGAGGAGCAAGGAGTGGCCTGAAACAGAGGGCTGATTCTTCAAGGGTGGTGTGTGTGACTATATTTTTCTTCTACAAGTTTACTTAGATCAAGGTGGAGGCAGAGAACCTCTCCTAGCTGGTGCTGCTGAGTTCAGAACTATGCAGAAATCTGGGGATGCTGCAGGCCATTTTGAAGGTGTCTCATCAGTGCTGTCTCTGGCAGGGATGCCACAGGGTGCCTGTCTCTGGCACAAGTAGGAAAGAATTCAATGTGCAAAATGAAACCGAGAACACTCCTTTGTACAGGAGATATGGATGAACTGGAACCGACTGCAGGAGTTAATAAACAGTAAGACCTATCTAATGAATGGAGGAAACGGGTACTGACTGTAGAACTCTGAGATCAGTTATTCACCAACCTCTTGTCAGGAAACAACAAGTACTTGGAATCAAAAGGATATTTCCAGGATCCAGGGAAATGCAAGATCTAACAGATTCAAAGCAAACAGCAAAACTCAGACCTAACACAGCCCATATAACGAAAGGGTGAAAAGGTAAGACCTGTTTGAAAACAGGACTGTATATAATCCATCCAAGCAAAGACTCAGCCAAGGAGACTGAAGACATGCTGGAGCATCCCTTACCACACATCAAATAGAAAGTGTGAAGGTCATCACAGAAAGTGTTCCTGGGTACAGAACAGAAGAGAAACTTGTTTGCACACCCAGGAGCATCAAAAGAATCCTAGTGACATACCAGATGCCAGGGGACTTTTAACTATGTCCCTCTCTAATTGAGGATGAAGCACACACCAACACCATTATCTGCCTGAAGATACTGGCTTACGAAATATGGAACAAACAATAGGAACAGATGCTCATTTGGCCAGATTTCAATAAGCCTCATTAAAATCAAATACCCTGTCCTTGGAGCTCAGGTTCATGCTACATTTCCACCTTATTTAAGCACCTAGTACCAATTCCTGAGAAAGTTGTCCACTTCTGGTTGCACACCCATAGTATCATTAAAAGAAACTCTCTTGCAGAGATTTTTTGGTTTCTAAAGAGACAAACAGGAGGAGTTTTTACATATATGTGTACACACACATCTAAAACACAATTAGAGATTGCACTTCCTTTTGAAAGACATTTGAATATACATCAGACTTGTTGATCACTCAAAGGCAATGGACAAAAAGATGCCAAAAAATAACAGAAAAACTCCTGTGCAAGGGAAAGAAATGATGTTATAGATCACACATGTGAAATCTGTGCATCACAATGTATAATTTTTAAGATCCCAGCTCTTCAGTCAAAACATGCACACACTTGAAACAATTTCTACTGCTCCTTATTTGCTTCTATCCAAACTTGTACAAATCCTATCAACGGAGTTTCAGAGGACAAATAACAGAAAAGAAGGGCTAAGAATAAGACACAAAGATTCATCAGAATATGATATTCTAGCTTTATTTTAAAACGTCTGAATAAAACTAGTTAATTCATAGGTTTGTAAAAGGCACTGAGCACCTGGCTGCACCAGCAGCATGACACTGTATACAAAACCAGACAGACAAGGTTTCCTAACAAACACAAACTTCCTTGAGTGATCAAAATACTGTGGCCCTGCGCTGCTTTCCATACCTGAATATGTGTATCTGTTTTTTCCCCCTCTATTTTAGGAATAATGCCAGTTGTTAGGTTGGTAGCTTACACTGGATGTCTGTTGGGGCCCTGCCCCCCTGACATGTGGTCCTGGGGGAGAGACACGGGGTTTCCCTGCCCCTGGTCGGCCTCGTTCCCCATTGGTTGTTTTGTGTTCCCCTGCACGGGCAAGGACCCTCAGGTCCTGTGATTGAGCAGTTCCTCGGCAGAGCCCCGGCCATGTGGCTGGAGAAATAAACATCTCTGAAACATCTACCAAGAATCGGTCCATATATATTTCTTTTCCACAGGCCTCATTGATTGATACACGTGTTGCAGTTTCCCCACTGTAACAAATGGTGCATGATGCGGGCAGAACGATCCCCGATCCCTAAGGACAGCGACTGATTTGTGAATAAACTCTGGATTTCTCTTCTTGTTTTTGTTTTGCTGCTCCATCTCTAAATTATGGAGGAACCATGGGAAGACTCTTGTCTCAGAGCCGCATACGGACATTTATCTTAAACTTGAAAAGATTCTTGAACGATTTGTAAATTTTAGCTTAATTCAGGCTCAAAAGGAACTGAAACACTTCCTGGCACGGTTGTCTAGGAACTTTTTCTACGTTTCTTGGGATTTAATTCTTACCAAACACTTTTGGAAGACCGTTTGGACACAGTTAATTTCTGAATCAAAATATATGCCGATGGAAGAATATTTTCGTGAATATTATTTAATTACCGAGACTGTTGAACAATGTCAGCTGTATCCTGGCGAAGGGAAGCCTGCTTCAGGGACCATGCGACCCAGGCCACGTGCACCGAGCGCTCTGCGAGCAGCAGTGAGGCAGTTCCCGTGCGCGGGCGGAGCAGCACGAGCTGCAGTGTCGGCAGCAGAGCGAGGAGCGGCAGGAGCGGCGCGACCCGGCAGTGCCCGCCCGGCCCCGCGCAGCGCGTGGTGGAGCGAGCCCCGTGAGAGGGGCGGTGCGTGGGTGGCGGCTGGCGGAGGTGGCGGCGGAGCGGAGCCGCGCCCAGCCGAAACGCGCGCTGGAGCAGGGTGCGGGGGGGTCGTTGCTCGGGGGCCCGGCCGAGCCATGGGTGCGGCGCCAGGCAGCGGCAGCGCAGCTGAGAGCAGAGGAGGCGGCGCATGGGGAGCTGAGTGGCACGGCCCGGCCCGCGCGGCCCTGAATGGGACCCCAGGAAGAGCGTGCAGGCATGAGCAGCTCCGACAATTCCAACATGGGAGCGAGCGAAAGAGAAAGCAAAAACGCAAAGAGACAGAAAACAGCAGCCACTCAGAAAAAGGAAACAATCACCGTAGCTAAGGTTTTAGGAATAGTAAAATGGTATAATGTTAAACAAAATTATGGTTTTATAACAAGATGTGACAACCAAGAAGACATATTCGTTCATAGAACTGCTTAAAAAGAATAACCCTAAAAATTACCTGCAAAGTGTAGAAGATGGGGAAGTTGTACAATTTGATTTAGTGCAAGGAAAGAAGGGTTTACAAGCAGCGAATGTTACTGGGCCTGGGGATATTCCAGTCAAAGGCAGCCGTTACGCACAAAATTATAAACAATATCCATCCCAGCAGCTTCCCTACCCACAACCTACTTTCCCCTTTTACTCTATACCTAATATGAACCCTTTCCTAAGTTTACCCTATCCCCAGTTTATTCCTAATCCGTTTTTCACCCCATGGCTTCCCTATACAATTCCCTTTCCCTACAACTCCTCTCCAATGCCGAGGGGAGATGAAAAGGGGGAGGGAAGAAATTAACTATTTTTGTTTAGAGTTCCAACAGGTACAAATGGAAGAAACCCTCTCCTGCCTCAGTTTCCCCACAAAGCATGCCCAGAGAGTCCTGTCTCCCTTCTGTCAGCCTTAAGATGTTCCAGAGAATCTGTTTGGACATTTAAAGACTCAGGGAGGGTGGCATGTTTTGTTTTGAAAATGTCTTTGTTATCTCACGTTTATCCAGTTGTTTTCAATGTTAAGTTTTAAATCTCTTTTTGTTAAAAATAAACGGGTGAAGTGTTGGGGTTCCTCCCCCCTGCCATGTGGTCCTGGGAGAGGGGCCCTGGGGGGGGAGACACGGGGTTCCCCTGCCCCTGGTCAGCCTCGTTCCCCATTGGTTGTTTTGTGTTCCCCTGCGCGGACAAGGACCCTCAGGTCCCATGATTGAGCAGTTCCTCGGCAGATCCTCAGCCATGTGGCTGGAGAAATAAACATCTCTCTGAAACATCTACCAAGAATCGGTCCATATATATTTCTTTTCCATGGGCCTCGTTGATTGATACACGTGTTGCAGTTCCCTCACTGTAACAGATGTCCTGTACAGAAGCACTCCTTCACAAGAGAGTTTAATGAATGGACAGTGCTCCAATCTGAGAGAAGATACCTCAGTATTGGTATGTGTGGCCTCAAGGGTAACTGCATTTCATTCTTTGATCAAACTTTTAGAAATGTCAAGCACATGATCAGTAAATGCCATTAATACACTCCTAACAGAGCACAATTATCTCCTCTGCAAGTAGGTGCAGAATCAGAAATTTAGTTTTCAGAAAAACCATTGTCTCTTGCAGACTGACTGACACATATGACAAGCAGGTGATAATGCAGACGGTGGCTCCCGGTCAGGGCTGATACTGCACTGCAGAATCAGAAAGAGTAAAACATTTTTTCCAAAGTAACCCTTTCTATGTTTCACTGCAAGTTAAAAAAAAAAACTGAACCCCCTACAATACATTCAGAAAAGTGCTGCAAATAATAAAACCTGTAGCACTTTCCAGTATTCACCTTCCACATTTTAAAGTCCGAGGCTATAAAATACATCAGTCATGGAGGATAAAACTCGCCATGTGCAAGTGGTAGGAGAAGGTCTCCGAACTCCCTAAATCCCATTTAAGCCCTTCACCTAGGGAACATTTAACAGTTGTGCCATTTGCCTATGCCATCACTGAGCCATCTGCACTTAGATCGCTGGATTTATAAATGCTTCGACACTTCTGGAATTTGAAAGACAAGCTTTCGTAGAACCAACTTCATTTGGTTTGTAGCTAGGAAGGCAAAGGAAAGGAGTACAGTAGCCAGGCAAGCTAGTACTAGAGGAATTGTATCCCCCAAAAAGTCCTTATGGTTTTTTAGAGAAAGATACATATATGTTTCAGATACAGATCTACACACATGTATGTGCATGTATGCATGCATATATATACGTGCTTATATATGGTTTTCCATACACTTATATGATGGCAGACTGTCCATGAATATATATACATACATATATTGCCCTACAGCATATAGAGACACGACACTTCAAAAACACACACTATTTTATCTCCAGAGTGATGGCTCAAATTCATCCTCAATAGCATAAAACAAGTCTTGCTGTTCTAGCCTTGAGGCCTACCTACGCCTCTCACCATAAACCTGCTGAAAACGTAACTTTAGGAGAGCTTATTAGCTAAGGCATGAAGATGTTAAAGTATGTGATTTCATTTAAAAGAGGCACCACTTAAATTAGCTGTCCTTCTTGCTTACCCTTGCTCCTTTGTGAGGCGATCAGGTCAAACAGGACGCTGTAGAGCAGACGGGGCTGAATGGGTTTTTGCCCATGAGCTTGCTGTGAGCTGCTTTATGGCATTGGAGCAATGCTCTACGATAAGACAACTCAGCCAGAGTTGCTCTGCTTAAAGAGTTTCATCTACTCTGGATCATAAAGCACCTTAGGAAGCACTGTGCAACAGCAGTGATGTTAAGAATGAAGTGCCAGTATGAAACTTTGCACCAGGACTTTGTACCAGGGCGGGTAGCTTCTCTCAGAAGTGCTTCTCCAGTGGAAGGTAACTGGCATGTCAAGCACAGTTTATGAGCACTAAGCCACCTCCAAGCACCATGACAAACTTTTGTGATAGCCAATTCCCTGACAAGAGTCAAAAGTAATGGGACATCCAAAATTCACCTGCAAAACCCCAGCAAAGATTTAGCTGGAAATTATCTTAAAGGTCAATACAAAAATGGCCCCTGAAGGGACAAGGCACCTTTAACAACCAATCAAAGTATGAAAAAAATGGACTTCAAGAAGATCAAGGAATAAATAACTGAAAGGGAAAACATGCTTTTGAGTGGTCAGGTTTGTGGTGACAGAGGAGCAACAAAATGCCAGCTGGTTTCAGTAACAGATGGCTGCATGCACTGATCTGGCCTGCATGCCCATTCTAAACTTCCTTTCAGTGGAAATACAAAGCTTACACAAGGCTAAACACATCCTTCGCGCAGCCTTTCCACACATGGTCGTGGTTCAAATGTCCTCCATTGACAAACAGCCCAAGCTGTACATTGTTTTACTTTAGTTATGCTGAATTCTAAGAAAGAGGGTGGGTACTGGCACCTCATCTTTTCCAATCACATCTACCTCAATTCTCAAGAAATTACTTTCCTGTGACAATTACTTTCCTAATAAATTCATTTTCTTACCATTCTGACTGTAATATCTCCCTCCTCCTTTTCCTTTAAGTACAGTGTTCACTGTATTTTAATTGGAAGGTCTTTCTTTTTGCACCTCCCTTCTGGTAGCTAAGAAAGGGAATCATGATACAAACAGCTCTCATGCAGTATTTCTAACATGTACCTGGACATTTATCATTTGAAGTTGCCACAGCTAATTACATGGCCAGCACAGGTCATCCCACTGGAAAAGTCTATTACTTGTATAGCAGAATGAACCCTTCAATTCTATATAGCTCAGGACTCAAGTAATCATTTCCAGCAGAGAGAAACAGCAAGCCTAAAATCTCTACACTGAAGGACAGAAAAGCCTACTCCAAATACTTGCTTTTTTGTTTAAATACTTTTTCCTGACTGTAATATTTAACAAGAACTTTTCATTGACTAACAATGAACAATTTGCTAAAAAACCCTCAAAACCAAAGCTGTTCTCTTACTTACTTTGGCCACACAATTTTCAGTCTTCATAGCAGTGCTTCCTAGACATACTGTTTCCTGGTTTAAGCACAGTCTGGCACAGCTGTTGTAGGTCTGCAGAAAGATTGAAATGGTTATGAATAGAAGAACACAATTTTCTTTCAGGCACCACATTTTTGGCACAGGAACCTACACTAATTCTACTACTCTACAACATTTCCTTTTTCTAAGATGTAAATGTTTCAAACCCAAATAAACCAGTTTATAGCAAAAGTCTATGTTCAGGGCATGCATGTCCTCTGAGAAGCTATGAACAATTTTACAGTACTGAAATACAAAGAAAAAGATTTTTCTTCTCTGTTCCTTTGAAAATGGAAAAAAAAAATCTCATCTCAGTTTTTAATTCTTTCAGAAAATGCTGCATAATAGAACAACTAAAGCAAGGTGATTTCTACACACTAGTTATCACAGAGTATGTCAAATGTGAATAAACATCCCACTTTATCAGAATATAAAATGTAAAATACATGGGGACACTATGAAGGTTATAATCAGAAGGGGAGCAAATGCAGACCACATTTCGTTGTTGTATTTAATCTTCTCAGTTTTGTAAAGCTTTTTAAAATTTTTTTAAGTAGAATGTCTTTTTTCTTTAATGCTGTCCTGCCCAAGTGACCCCCAACTGGGGCTGCAGACTTCAATATCTTTCCAGAACGCATCACTCATAGTCTCTCCCCCTTTTGAGGGAAGTGTATGAACAATACTTACAAAGTGGGCTTAATATCATACTTTGGTTGACTTGGCTGTTTAAACTAAAATGCCTGAAGAACTCAGGAGCTTCTAATGGAGGCTCTTCTCCTCACCCCCAACACCCCTGCTCCTCAGAGCTTCAGTATGGGATTAATACACCATGCAAAAGTGGCAACTCAAAAGCAAGCACAAACTTGCTTTGTTACAAGAGCAGTAAGTGGACCACAGAGAAGATGTTGCTACCTCAAATAGTTGCGTGGGGAAAACCCAAAAAACACACTAAAAGAGAATGAAATTAAACTTGTTACAAAGACATTTTCAAGAGCACTAAGTAAAACATACTAACACTCATGATATTTTTAAGATTGCCTAAATGGGAGGATGCACAAAGACTTGTAGACAGCTGCCTGTCAGTTCTCTCCCTGCAATACTCACTGGCAATCTCTGGAGATCTTTTTTTCAGGGCTTGTTACGATTTCCATTTGTTTGAAGTTACTTCAACCCCAAACCTACTATAGGTTACAAAACCTGTGGGCAACACTGGCACGATAATGGCTCCTAAACCTCTCCCTCTGCCCCAAAGCTCCACCACCAGAGCCAGATTCCCTCAGTGCCAAACACCAAGAAACAATATCTCCCTTTTGCCCCTCTGCCAGAGGCCTGACTGTGCAAAATGTTGTCAGCAGCAGCACAAAAACCGGCAGAGGAGCACATGGCAAAGGATGTCAGAGGCAAGAATGCAAAGAGATTAAAAGGGGTTTATGCTGAGTGATTGGAGATGTGTCCACAAAGCCAGTGTTCCCAACAGCCCCAGCCCAGGAAAGCACCAACTGATGGGAACTGAGCGTTCACAAACAGTTTATAACATTCACCTAAGTTTGTATGATCCTCATCCTCCACCATGGGAAATCAGTATACTGGTTCAAGCGGATCTGTACTGGACCAGCACAGCGCAAACATTCTAGGAGAAATTCAGGAAATCAGTCCTTGCTACCTTACCTATTTAGAGAGCCCCTTTAAAGTTCACCATGAAACAGAAACAAACAAAAAAAAAGCACAGAAGCCCTATGTCCTCCATTGCTTTAGCAGTTCATGTTTTATTTCTCAGTGAACTCTCTAACCAGAAAACAACCAGTGACAGACAGGAATGCAGAATATTCTGGCTCCAGCAGTTCTCCTTACATGTCACAACATTGATATCTGCTTTGACTAGCAGCCAGCAAGCAATTTCTGACCCTGGATCCAGAAGGAGAAATTGAAAAATTCAAAAAACATGAATTCATTCAAGGTGCTGTGCAGATGAACGAAGTGCATCTTTCAGCAGGAGAGGCTCAGATTCAAACTGGATTAGGCCACAAGCAAACAGAAGTCTGATGGCCTCTTGCAAATATTTGCCAATCTCATAAAACCATCACGCTGGTATGCACAGAACTTTCTCCTCAGAAGAAAAATCAGAACGGTATAAACTACTGTAAACGGGGGCTTAGATATAGCAGCCCAACTGATAGACAAAAAGTTGACACCATCTGCTTTGCACTGGCATTCAGACAATACCATGCAAACCTCATTTTACAGGCATGGTATTAGTTAAATTCAACCAGATTGTGAAGGTGAAAAACCATGAAGAGTTTATAAGATTCTTTGTTCAGTTTTTACATTTGTGTAATTTAACCCATTTATTGTAAATCTGTGATTTCTTTCATTTGTAATTTAATTCCTAGAATTCCAGATGCAGTATTTCTGCACAACTTGTCTGCTACATACTGTAAATTTCA
Source organism: Aphelocoma coerulescens (assembly GCF_041296385.1). Classification (NCBI taxonomy): domain Eukaryota; kingdom Metazoa; phylum Chordata; class Aves; order Passeriformes; family Corvidae; genus Aphelocoma; species Aphelocoma coerulescens. Next base: position 23,626,628 of record NC_091020.1, read on the forward strand.
TGAGGAGCCCTGACTTGAGGAAAGCTACTACTAACTCCTCTTTGCAGATCAAAAGCTCAGCCACAAAAACATTTACTGAAAGCAACAAGGAAGTCTGTGGCTCTGTGAACTGAACCATGAACTCAGATCTTGTTGGTCTTTTTCCTCCCAAGACAGGTACGCACAAACCTTGGTTGCACGCCAGCTTTTTAAAAGCTGGGCTTACAACAGGCTTTCTGCACATTTATAAATGGTAAAGAGTAGACAATCCAAATACAAAATGTGAAATACTAAATGCTAAACCTAAAGACACCAGCATTTCCTGAGAATGAAAGAAGCTCACTATGCACTATTCAAAAGTTATGTGCATGTCAGAATGCACAAACGAATAATTATTCCATTGTATTGCCTAATTTTTATTACTTTCATCCACACATTACATCTCAGTGAGAACAGCACCAATTGAACTTCCAATGATGCCATGATGATTTTTTGCCTTTTATATCCCTGTTATACCTTTTTACAAGTTCTGCATTCTTAGTGCTTTTTGCCTACATTCTTGGACTTGTTTGTTCAGCTAGGAGACTGAACATTTTAGAAGCTTTGTAGGTAGGGATTAGTGTGCCTCAGACCCCAAGCTCCTCTCCAGAACACATTCTGTAAACTAAGATAGAACCACCCAGGGGAAGGTTCCCTGGGGAGGGGGGCTCTTTCGAGCCTCTCACTGGGGAATTTTTGATAGATACGCTAATTAGTAAAACCTGTAATATTATACCAGATCTTTTGTGGGGGGACATTATGGTGTGCATTTTGGTGCATTTGACCTGGACGTAGTGCAACTAAGGATCCTTAAAATAAATACCAAGGTAAAATCCCTTTTTCCCTTCTAACCATGTTTGAATCTTGATTTTAAGACCAGGAAAAAGCATCACCAGCATAATTTGCTCATCAAATCCCACAATACCAGGATTACTGACTTTTGACAGAACTAGTATAGCATAAATTTAAAGACAAAATAAAATACTTCTTCACACAGCTGGCAGTGAACTTCTGGAGCTTGCTGCCCCAGAACGTCGTGCAGAGAAACATCATCAGAAGTGGAAAAGGGGACTAAACAAACTCATGGACAGCAGCTCCATAGATACTCAGCACAGATATCCCCTAGACATCCCTAACGTAACAGCAGTAGATGCTGCAGGAACAGGAGGGCAGTCGAGTACCAAAAGAGGCCAGACTTGTTTGCTCTCATTCATCAGCACCTTCACTGACAGCACTGGAGTTGGCAGTGGATGAGCAGACTCTGGGTCTGACTGACCTGGACATTCCCATGCTATCAGTACCTCTCTGCCCTTTGACAACATGCCAAGGAACTCCTCCTTCCCAACCTTTTCAGCCACAGAAGAAGAACATGCTTTTACTATGAGAGCCAACTTTTACACAGTAATTTTATTACATAAGGATTTATGTATGTGCCAAATTACCAGACAACCATTTAGTCCTTCAGCAGCTCCTTGTTTCCCAGTAGAAGTGAAAGGGAAAAAGGGAAAACCAAAAGGAGTATATATCGTGTATTCAACACATCAGGATGCATATTTGAGATTAAAACATAAAGTACTCTTCAGTTTGACATACATTACTGTCTTTGCAAAGTTACAAAGTTCTTCTTATTTTCCCGTTCTCACAAAAGAATGCCTTATTGGCCTTGTGAGATGAATAAAGAGGGCAAAGAAGATTCACATGCGTGTTCTACAATATGTTTTAGAGGGTTGAAAGCAAAACACAGAAAACCTAGTTGTCCCTTGAAGTCCAGGGGAAAAAGAGGTAATGTCACTCTACTTGATAGGTCTCAATGGAAATGTACTGACAATGTTACAAAGAAGCTGCATCTGGCTCATGAGGCCAAGCTGTAAGAAGCTTGGAGAATATATTGTTAAGGCACTACTACATGGGAATCTCTGAATGCTTTTTTGCAGGCAGCAGTTACTGGCTACAGAGAGACACAAAATGGCTGCTGGACACGGAGATTTGGTTTCATCTGATATTGTTTGTACACTAATAATTACTAGTGAATAGATCCAGTGAATAGACTAGAGAATTCTGAAAGCAGAGTTAATGTCATATCATCAAGTAATAATGCAGAGCCCTTCATGTTAGGTGAAACATTTGATGGTGTCTAATGCTACACTGCAACATAAGAGTACCTCCTTTCATTTGTTCCAATGCCCACGGGAACACTGACTTACCTGGAAGACAAGCAGGAAAATCAAAGCCAAAACTAAGCCTCAGAAAAGGAAATTTCTCAAGTTCAGCTTTAAAGGTTGACCCTTTTACATATCTCATGTAATCTGCACCAAAACTCTTCAAGTTTCTCCTCACCTTTCATCAAAATAAGAGGTTTCTTCATCAAGAAAAAGTATTCTGAAATGGTAGCCTGGTTCAACGCTACAGGCAGATAGCTTTGCGTTGGAGTGCTTTAATATGTTTTTATATTGCATATAAAGCATGCAAACATAAACCAGTTTGTTGAAAACTACCCTCTTTGTGGAAGCTGGCTGTAATTCTGAACAAGTTTTCAATTTTCACACTGCTGCTAGGGTAAAACATTTTAAAGAGTTTAATTTTTACAGTGGCTTCAATGACACGAGATTATCTAACAAAGTAATGGTTAATCAATAGAGGGTTTAGTTGTCAGGTGAAACATATAACACACTAAAAGGGATTGATTGCAAGACTCCTCCTTATTTACTGGGAGGTATATATTTAAAATGACACAAACTTGTTACCAAGCTGCATTCCTTTAACCTTGCAAAAGCCGTTTGAGAAGAGTGTTAAGCAGCCCTATAGCCAAACAAGCTCTAATGAAAGAAAAAAAGAAACCTACAAATATATGGGAGCACCAAATCATGTCAGAAGCAGGGGAACCACAAAGCTGTATTCACTCTCAGCCAAAGGCTTAAAATGCCACAGAGGCACTAGACTATGGTTCACTAAAGATAGAGCTGTATCTGATCTCATTCCGTAAGTGTCTTTGGTTACATTTTTCTTTTTAAAGAAAGTATGATCCTGCTCTTTTGACACAAACACATGAACATTTCTCCTCTTGTCTGTGCAGCTCTGGATGAGCACTGAGCGCCAACCTGAAGCCTCGAACCCCAGGCAGAACTCCATGTGTGTGCAGCTTTTCTACCAACTGAAATCCATTTCTTTGGCCATTCATTCCAAGAATCCCCAGTCCCTGAACAAAGCTCCACTTTTTAATAGAAGCTGCAACCCAGGAGTTCAATAAGATTTCCCCCCCCAATTGTTAGTAATTACATGATTTATCAGAGAAAGATAACACTAATAAAAACACAGCAAAAAGACAAAACCCATACCCTCCCTTCAAGTCATTTTCAGGGAAAAGATTATTAAACTGTTCTTTTTGAACAAGGGCTTTTGTAGCTAAGCACAAATTGCCAAACGGTTAGAAAAAAAGTTATTAGACTCAGAAGAATTCAGCAGAAATGGGAAGTTATATAAACAAATCACTCCAGCAGATTTGGAAAGATCACTTTCATCTTATTTAGAGTCTTAGGAGACTTGCATTAATTACCCTTTAAAGGTCTTTCACATGGACTATTTAAAATAAATGCAATTTATTTATTTATTTCAAATGAGGTGCTTCTTCTGAAAGAATTAAGTAATCTTAGCAAATTTAAAAACGCTTTTATAAACAGGTAATTAAAAAGAAGACTAGAATTAAGTCAAGCTGTAAGACATTACCCAAGATCTGCCTCGACTATTTTGTTAAGATTAAATTTTTGTTATCCCTAGCCCAGCCTTGGGAAGGATAGTCTCCACAGAAAGTCGCAAGATAAAATAAAGACTAGCCAAACAAAAAACTAGATCATTTACAGGATTTTCCCTAAAGCACAGTTTGTCATATTGCAATTACACCTTGCCGACTGTGAAAGCCAGAGTCCTTAATATTGCCACTAGAGGGAAGACGTGTCTTAACACATGGCAATGGTAGTTGGGGAGTGGGTTTCCTTGAGCAATTACCATAACAAAGCTCCCTTGGATGTGTGTACCTTCTAATTACCCAGTACAATTAAAATGACTTACCTAAAACAAACATTAAAAAAAGGCCCCTAAAACAAAAAACCTCAAGACAATGCAAACAAAAAGCCTTAGTCCAATATGCTTGTTACCTGAAATTACATTAAAGCTGAAGATCTTTTTTAACTCACCCATCAATGCACAAGGGGGGGGGGGGAACACAAAAAGGAGTATGCCACAATGCCAAGCACCATGGGGTTGTTCAGCTATGTAAAAGCATTAAAACAAACAAAAACAAAGAGCAAGGCAAACTAGATCTCTTGTTAAAGAAGGGAAAAAAAAAGAAAAGGAAAATGTTGTGGTATTTAGCCATCTGGTAGCTGCCTGAAAACAAATTGTCCTCAAAAGAGCAGAAATACAGTATGTCTTCTCGCAGTTCACTGGCTTATGAATCAGACTACTTTTTCCACTTTTTCTACTTTTTTTTTTTTTTTTTTTTTTAATACAGGCATGGTAGTGTTATACTTCTATGCTGCTGCTTTCACTTCCCTCTTGTCCCACTGTGCAGACATAACCATGGTCATCCCAGTCAGACCTGGTTATTCTAACTTGGATGCATTATCCACAGTCTTTCAGGATACATCTTGTTGGGCCCATTGTTCAAAATCCCCCAGGATTTTTTTTTTTCCTAATAGCTACTTGCTGATTTTTAAACCCTTAAATCTTTCATTTTATAAGGCATATCATTAAGGGAAGATGGCAGCCAAGTGATTTTTCTTTCCATTGACAATTTGTGACATTTTTCCAGCAGCGCGCAAGGTGTTGAAAACCTGGCAGCTGTTACCTCCCGGGATGAAGATCCTTTTTTATCCTCCCTTGACAGTTTAACTCAATGGGTCAGCACCTTTAAAGACTGCAAAGTACCACTGAAGTGGATGGAGGCTTGAATTACTGCTCCCTCCCTAATCAATGTAAACCCTCACTGCAGGTGAAACTCTTCATCTATAGAGGTGCATGGGGGAGGAAAATGTAATGCCCTGAGCCAGATGGTTTTCATCTTGTTTTTTAAAGAAGAAAGGAACAAGCTAACAAGGGGACAGCTACTTTTGTTAGCTTCTTGGCCTCTCTCATGGCTTTGGATCCCCAGGGTTCCAGCCACACAAGAGAAAGAATACAGAAAAACATAAACACTTAAAGAAATATAACTAGGGGGCTGGCAACATGCTGCTTTCAAAGAGCTGGGAGCCCTGTTCAGCGCTTTATTTATCACTGCCCACGTTCTTCGGATGGTAAGTGGACATGGACACAAAGGGCAGGGGGGAGCAGACAACACTTGCAATTTACTCAATTACAGAGGAATGCAGCAATGCGGCGGGGTGACAGATTCCTATTAGCACTAATGCTGAAAGAGCCCAGTGGCCTTTCCGCCACAAGGCAGCATTCCCATTGTAACAGACTCCAGCACATCCCACTTTGGATAGCTTTTTAACAGACATTAAGCGTCACAAAGGAATGGAAATTATTCTTTTGTTGTTGTTGTTTGAGAATAACAAGTAAAAAAAAACGAAAAAGAAAGAATAATCTTACAAATAAAGCTAAGGGTGTACGTCTAGCAATTTCAGGGGGCTTTTCAATAGCAACTACTTACTACCAAGCATTGTGTAAAAGATGAGGTAACCAGGATAACTTTATAGACTAGGACTGCCCTGCCTCAGCCAGCTCTCCAACAGAAGGCAAATATGAAATGCAGCATCTTCCCCAAAGAGACGGAGGGAGCTGAAGGACCCTCTCTTCCTCCACACCAGGCAACCTTCCTCAACAGTCAAGAAGAGGGCTTCAATTTTTCACAGCAGAAACACTTTTGCGGAGGAGAACTGTGCCTGGAGGGGAGCCCTAAGCAGTGGGACAAGGCTGCCAGCTGAAAGTAAACTGCTAATGGTTGCTACTTCTTGTTTTCCCTTTGCTCTACCTTCTTCAGCCGCTTTCTGCTTCTCATGGTTTTCTTGAGTACTGGTTTTAAACTCTTAAGATCAGACTGTGCCTATTTTAACTTTGAAATAGCGCCCAGAGCATGTTTTAGGTGCTACATGTAATTTTAGAAAATTATCTCAAATCTGTAAGAGTGAATTGAGGTAATATTCTGTGCCAAAACCATAAGAGGAAGAATTCTTGAAAATGCTAAGGGGCTTGTCTGAATGGGGTAATAGACAGGGATTTTTTTCCCCCGGACTTCCATCTGGAAGCTTGCAGAAAGACAGCAGAGTCCAGTGTGAGGTTTACAGGCAGCCTCGCTGCTGCCAGCTTTTCCCCACAAGGCACCTTCGCCCACAGATGAACCACAGCAGCAAAAGGTACTTCATTATTGCTGCACTGAAGAGAAGGGAGGGAGGGTTTTAAACAACCAGCATTGTGCCCGTCTTCTTTAAAAACCAGCGGGGTAATCAAGTTCAGGGCAGCCCCGGACAGCTGCCCTGTGACCTATTCATGTTGACCCCCACTATTCATCACTTTCCGTAGGACTATGAGGGCAAGCTCCCGGGGAGTGACCACCACAATAGACAGATACGAGCCAACAATAATACGGTTCCTGCAAAAAAAACAGATGGCACTGCAATAAATTTACAAATCTGCATTCATGGCTCTGTTAAAAACACCCAGAAGCTAAAAGGCTGGAGGGGCCCCCAGAGAGCTTCCCCTTCCCAGTTTCTAAAGGCCGGCTCTCTCCCCAAGACTATTGAGCTCATGTTCTTCATAAATGAAGGATGGAGACATAGCCCTTAAAATAACAAATGGCTGACCTAATCAATCTAGTGTTTGGGTCTAACACTAAATGATAGGCGCTGAAAACTAATTATGGTTTTTGGCAAGGAAGTTGAATTAAAATGGAAACACACAGGTTAAAAACGCACTGAAGCATTTGCGAGTCCCTTTGAAAGGGCAGCACACACACACACACACGCTCACATGCAGGGCTTGAAACAGGAACCTGATTCAATAACTCATGCATTTATTTTTAAAATGAATCAGATTAGTCCCATGTGTGACCTGCCGGTCCATCTGTATGAGCTGGACTTAATGGGCACTCTTCTCACACTTACTTCGGTTTGAAGTATGAGAGAGATAAATTTAGTTTAATTTTCAACAGATCAAGCTATCCATTTTCCAAATGGACCATCTGGATCAGCCTATTAAAATTAATTTATAACTTTGCAGTGTGAAAATTCGTTTGTTAGCTTAAATAAAGTTGCCAAAAACTTTTGCCACTTGTCATTGTTTTTTTCTGGTCTGTTTTCATACTATGATTTTCTGTTTATCCCTTCAAAATTTAATTTCGTCAGATTAAGCACTCAACAAAAACTGAATGTCTGCATCCATATTCCAAAGTCTGTCATAGCTTAGATCTTTTCACTGTTCCAGATAACAGTGAAAGTCAAGTTCATTGCCTTTTTCTGTTTCCCAGTGCTAATCTCCATATCTCTTCGGCCTTGCTGCCCCCACATGCACCCAACAATGTGGCCGTGCCTTCCACTTCCAGCAATTCAAGGACACAGCCCCACTTGTTGAGACTTCTGAAGACACACTTCTCCATAAACCATTTTAATCAATAGCAAAATGACATTTCTTCTATTAAGAGTTCCATAGCACTGAGCAATGGGTGTCTTCAGCTCCTGCATACAACTTCAGATGCATAAAGTAAGCATTGCACCTCCTTAATACCTCCACCTTCTGGTATGTCTTTTCCATAAACCCACCTGAGAAAACACTTATGCTTAAGGCTGCATAACAGCACTGCAAACAAGGCAAGAAAAGGAAATGCACCTTTACTTAAACTTGTTAGCAGCTGAACATGTCAAGAAATCATACTTACCTTGAAGTGGTCTGATGCATCTCATTAATTTTCTAAGACTAATCAAAAAGTACTAAATATGTGGATACTTTCACTGGAAAAATCATTAAATAAACAGACTTCCCTTCTACCCACATACACTCAATTTCTCTGTGTATGTAGGCCCACGTTCCCAAATAATAAAATATTACGGGAGGAACAGAAAATACGAAACTGTTCACACAATATTTACCAAGTTATCATCTTTCCACTGGAATGGAAGGCATTTTTTGTGTATTACTGCTTTGACAGCATTGGCAGGTCACATAATTTTGGTTCTACAAAGTATGGATAGATGTAAGACATGGCAGCCACTCTGCATACCTTTCTGTAGGAGATGCAGATCTTTCCAGTAGGTATTATTCATTGATTGGGAGTATTTAAGCACATGGCTAAATATGTGTCCAACTTCAGGAATGAGAGCTGGAAAACTCCCCACTGCTCCTGTCCATTGCTAATAAAGAAGAGGAGCAATATGAGCTTTCAAAATGCTCAGACAGCTTTATTTATATCTATGTAAAGAACCAGAATTCCTTCCATAACAGGCAAAAAATCATGGACCACCACCTCCTATGATCTAGACAAGAGGGCACTTGCTTGAGACTAAGAGTGCATCTTGAATTTATCTACTAAGACTGTTCTCAGCACGAAGTCCCCAGATAGCAGTAGAAGACCCAAGGATTTTGTCCTGCATCTGTCACTGTAAAGACTGGACACAAAGATGGAGACTGATACAACATCTCAACACTACTGTGCAACACAGCTAACCATCTTCAATGTAAATGATGTCCATTGAATTCTTTCCAATATGAAATCTTGGGATGCTACAAGTGGTTTTTTAGTTGTATTCCTGGTATCTACTTGATTATGATGAATTGTGGGCCTGAGGGAAAAGACAGCTTTCCTGTGACACTAAGAACCTTCTGCAGACTGAAATATAACAAAATGGAAACCCAGTTCAAGAAACTGTACCTTCCTCATCTGTATAATACAGTTCATAAGTATCTGTTTCCTCAATCAATAATCATGAGGAAGGACTCAGTGTGATGAGAAGACACACAAAGTAAGTAACTCATGATCCTTCTTAATTAACATCTCTTACTATTAATCTTTTCTTGAAGAAGAGACATATACCTCTTATTGCTGAACCGGAAAGCTTGCCATTGATAACATAACTCTAAGATAAAAAAACCCCTGATTTTCTGGCATGCTGGGGACCTTGTTTCCTATCCGGGGGATACACAGCAGGGACCTAGTAGCTTTGCCCTCCTCCTCCAGCTCTTGTTTGTTGTTGAATGCCAGAAACAGTTTAAGTTTCATCTAACATATTTAATCAATTCTGCAAGATAATCCTTCTCAGCAGTAAGTGGGACCTCAGTCATTATGCCAGCATATTGCCTCATGTCTAGAAGACTTATACGGACTACATCTGTTAGATGGACCTGTCTTGGTCACATGTATGTGGTCCTTTACATGATACCTCCTCCCACAAAATCAAACACTCCTAACACAATGCATTATTAAAACACAAAAAAAAACCCCTCCAAACAAACCACACAAAACCAACAACTGAGCACAAGCGCACTGTATCAAAAAGATTCTTCTTCCTTTACTGTGGCTCTGACCCACAACTTCTCCTGGAAACAGCAGATGTGGAGCAGGATTGTGCCATCTTATTCCTCTGCCTGAGACTGCTGCTCCTGTGGCTGAGATGCAGAAGGAAATGTAACAATTCTTCAGCTGTTGCAATCTGTGGCCTGGGGTATTCACTGAAGTCACATTCACCAATGGTTTCACTCTGATTCACCGGGCAGCAACCTCAGGCAGCTAAGGCATGGACATAATTTTGCTTCTGCTGCCTGAAGGTTGCAGTGGGGAAAAAGACCAAGGTGAAAATGGACCAGAAATCACTAAACCAAACTTAAATTTCCCAGAAAGCACATGCCAGACTCCCTTTGTTGGCCATGGAGATTAAAAAAAGGAATTATTTTGAATTGGTAAGAAATTTGCTTTACTATATATAAAAGACAAAGAAATAATCTTTTATTAGACCACCCTTTCTCCTTTTTACCCATTAGTAATTTATATGAATGTAAAAGAAACAAGAACAGGTCATTTTTCAGGTTATTAACCTGGATATCACCTCCAAGAAAGTTTGCCTTCAAGGGCAGAAAAAAGCTTAATTGTTGTAGAACATTTTGAGAGTCTTGATCTGAGGCAAGGCAAAATATACTACAAACAAGACAGGAACAATTACAGAAGAAAAGGCTGAAGAGGGCTTGATGAACACCAAAAGGAGAAAGGTAAAACTAGAGTCACAGCTGACTGAACTATACTGAAGCATGTATTTCTTCAGTCACCAAACACCCCTGAAAGCTAAATCTTTATGTATGATTTTCCTGGGTACAATTGTGACTTGCCCAGACTTCAAAGAAGAAAAGAAAACATTTCCATGAGCACAAGCCAGACTTCAGCTTCCAGAAGCATTTAAGGATTCAAATAGCTAGAAAGTTTTATCGCATTTTTAAAGAGACTGATCACATACCTGTCTAAGTGAATTCTTCTCAGGAATGATCTTCCTAGGGGGCTCATCATTATTACAGTCTTCTCTCTCAGAGGAATTCTGTGAAAGAAAGTAAGCTTTAATTCAGTTCTTATCCCTAATATTACTCTGGGAGGAGAAAAGAAGCAATACTTTTCCTACATAGGCTGTAGTACTTCACACATACACACACACTGGAGGCTAACTTGTACTTTTATGCCAAACAGCTCGTTATGGCAGAGGAAGAATTTCTCATCCTCAACACAACAATGCACCACTGTGTAGGTATCTACTGAAGAAGGCCGTGCTTTAGGGATTTATTCTGAAACTACCAGTAACAGCCACTTTGAAAAGCTGAAATGGTGGTTGCATCAGCATGGCAACACCGGTGCTCCTGAAAACCCTAGAATAACCATTTACAACAGTGGAACCTGTTGAAAACAAGAGGCTGTTAATGGGTACAACTGTTGTTCTCTGTGCCCCTATATTTTTAATCTGCCTAACAATTACTAATTGCACTGAGTCTGCTTGGCTGCTTAAAATCATAGAGAAATTATGATGGAGCTAAATTCTTGTGAAAGAGGTTGTCAGGAGATCCGAGCCAAAAAACACCCAAATATTGGGTAGGTAGTGTATGATAATACAGCTGTTTTCCTCTCCTGCCCCCTGACTCCACATACATGTACAATTTCTAGAAAGACTGATGCTCCAAAATGTAAGCTGTCACCTCCAAAAAAAAAAATCAGTAGACAAGAAATACAAGGGCTTTTCCAGCATGAGTAAAAAATATAACCAAGAAACTTTTGTCCTGCTAATGTCATGATTAAAACTGAATATTACTAGGTTTAAAGACAAACTATAGTTGTATCAGGACATGAAGAGTCTCTTGCAAATGTTTGGTTGAGAACTGCTGGATACAGTGGGAAGAATCCTGACCTCACAGCCAAAGTCAGCTAGTCTGGAAGGCAGAGTTCCTTTGCATGGGTTCAGCTACTGCACTGGGGGAGAAATGACAGCCAGCTTTGGGGGAATCCCACACACACATCTAAAATCAGTTGGATCACCACAGTATTCATAGCCTTAGGCCACACTTCCACACATTCAGTAGTGAGCAACTAAACAGGTTTCAAAGAGATACAGAAAAACTGTGTAGGGAGAGCTCTGCCAGGAAAGGGGTGGTTTTCCAGTTACTTGCAGACAAGCCCTGGACCATGTCTATTACAGCAGAAGTTTGCATTCTGTACCTGTCCCCCAAATAACCTGTCCTTTGCTGAGCATGGCTCTGCCTGGCTTCTCACAGAGACAGCTTCCAGCCCAACACCTCAGGAGACAGAAGTGGCATCTGTTGGCAGAGGAGGAGCGGGGCCCTGCGAGCGGTGGCAGCGCAGGGCCAGCAGCAGGCACGGCAGCTGCGGGAAGCCGTCAGCAGAGCAGAGCGTGTGCCCGCTGCAGTGCTGCGGGATCCGGCAGCAGCGGGGCAGTGCGGGCTCGCTGCTCCGGGCAACGGGGAGGAAAGCGACAGCCAGGACACAGGGCAGGGGCAGAAGCTGTTTGCTGAGAAATGGCAGATAAGGGCTTGGAGGGAGAGGAACACAACAGAAAAACCGTACTTGGGATGTCATAAACTGGTCAGGAGTAAATCAAGGCTTGCAGACCAACTACTGATTTTTATTTTTTTATTTTTTTATTTTTTTTAAACAAGATATAGAACTTGTAAGGCACCATGACATTTGGGATGCTGTAACCAGGGTTTTATAATGGAAATCAATCCTAAACAAGCCTGATAAATCACTCTAAGAGATGACCTTTTTAAAGTTTTTGTATGAGGTTTCAGTCAGGACCAAGTTATTACATTAAATCCTGCTTTGAAAGAACTGAGATCATAAAAACATACAAGCTGGAATCGCATATATACAAAAAGGAAGGTCAGACATTAAAGCTGCTCTTTTCTGCTCATGAAATTTAGTTTAGTAAGTGGTTCATTCAAGTTAGGATTTTAATTTTTGTGCTTTGGGAAAAAAAAACCCAGAACGCCAAGAGTGAAAACCGTAAGAACCTGAGGTGAGGTACTACAGATTTCCAGGAAATGCATTTTGTTGTGGCTGCAGGGTGAAGAGGTTGTTTACTACTTCTGGATGTATTTTCAACATCCACTCCCTTCCCTACAGTAAGTGTCAGAATGACTTCCCTTTCCAAATAATCTCTCTACAGCAGTGAAATCTTGCATTCTTCTCACTTTTCAAAGCCACTAAGGATCCTCCCTCACACAAACATCAAAAAGCAGGAACTGCTGATGAACTGTCAGCCCTTATTTTGAAATTTCTAGTTACTGCAAAGCTTCAAGTTATCTACTTTTTCTTTAAGCTGAGCATCTAATTTTAAGAGCAAGCAGAGGACCATTTTGCATTCATTATCTTTATAGGTGGCAAGGCTAAGAGGTTGGCTGAACAAAGACCAGACAAAGACTGCCAAGTGCATATGGTGGTTCACAGCTTGGCGTCTCACCATTCTACAGCACCAACACAGCAGCTCCGATAGCAGACTATTAAAGAGGAGCGCTGCTCATGCACTTTTGTCGGCAAGTGAGTTACGCTTGGTGAAGACAGAATGACTGGAAAGCATTACACTTAAGAAAAAGCACAGATGTTTATAACTCCCGCTCATTTCTCAGGAAAAGGAAACCTATCAATCCAGGTGCAGGTACAGGAACCCGCATATTTCAGGACTAACTGTAGCTGCATGGAAGTGAATTTCACTTGACAGGGCAACACTTAGCCATGGCCAAGGGAAGAGCATAACGTAATCGACTGAAACGGTACATCTATATATTTCTCCTTGCTGAACAAGGTGGGAGGAGGGATAAACATGTGTGAGGTCAGGATAAGGTTTGTCTCAGCAGGACTCCAGCAATGCTCTCGGCCACAGGAGAGGCAGACAAAGGGAAGAACCGCTCTGAGCACCCTCTCGTGGTTACTGAAATGCAAGTCCCGGGCACAGACCTGGAAAGAAGCATTTGGTATCCAGACGGTAAGTTGGGTGTACTCACTGGGAATATTAAAGATCTGCAGCAACTGTACTTCATACATAGTAGGGGAATGATGGAATTTGTTAGGGGGAAAGAAGCAAAGAAAACTAGTGCATATGGAAAGCTGAAAAGCCATACAAACTCCCTTCCATCAAGGAAAATTTTTACTTCTCGCAGGTAAGCCTTCCTCTGTAGACTAAAGCTGGGCTGGCTAAAACTGTTTGCACTTGCATGCAAGGGTCTCTTCTTTTGAACAAATACAGGCAAGATTAGATGCTGAAGTCTCCAAAGCACCCCCTCTTTCCACAGACAGTTAATTTTTTTTTTTTTTTTTTTTTTTGCCCAAGGTCACACAATGACAGTGGAAGTACTGAGAAGAGAAGTCAGGAAACCCAAGCTCATAGTTCTTGTAACCTTGAAAATTTCTCTCTAACAGTAGATTCCCGCAAAGGGGCTCTGCCTTCCATAGCTCATTTTTCCTAAAATGGCTACTGCCTGTAATGAGATCCTTTTAAATCTGATTTGCATTTAAAACTTCAGCCTGTAATTAACAGAATATAACTCCATGGCAGGTTGTCTTAAAGACCACTACAAAATTATTACTATTTAACTCTCCCCATGAAGCCTCCTCCACCACTAAACACAACATGCTACAATGCATACGAAATCCCCAGACTGAAGCATTTGACAGGAGATGACATGCAGTATTTTGTGTACACAACCCAGCAAAACACTGCTGGGAATGAGATATAATACATGGAGAAATGCACTCCCAGGGACTACCAATTGGGTAGAGCTACCTTTAGTACCGCCTCACTCATCGTGGTGGAAATCAAACCCCTGCCAACTGGGGGAGGCTTTCTTTGATGCTGTTCTGCCCTGCACTAATTATAAAAGAGTACAGACACAGCCTTTTTTCCAAGTGTGTGGAGGTGGGGGTGGGGGAGAAGCGTGTGTCTATGTGAAGAGCACAACTATTTTTTATGCTTTCAAATTCTTAATCCTGTTTGGAGCTGTCAGTGGGGGTTAATGGAAGCCTTGGATAGGAGAATTCCAATCTGGTTGGCAGATGGATAGGTTGGTTATAGCTGCATAACTATGTCTTGCCTGCAGGCACAATTCAGAACACTGTTAAAGCAATATAAAGTCTCTGTCAAGCTGAACCATTTGGATCAGTAGCAAGGAGAAATAATAATAAAAAAGGAGTTCATTTCTGGGCCTTGCGCGTTTATGCTAGTATGCAGAAACTGATTAATTGTCATCGTGTGCTGGTCTGCTATACCTCAGATTTCTACTTCTGGAGTAGATTTTGCATGCTAATATAATCATTCTCCCTCTTGAGACATTAGCAAATAATCAAATGAAAAACAGGATCATAATTTACTGAGATTCGGGCAATTCTCTATGCAAATTTGACTTGTTATTGCTGCTGCCTCGTTAATCTGAATGCCTTTGACAAACTCCTTTGATTTATGAACTCATGACAACTCCAATGTGTATATATTTTGCTAGATTGACATTATCATTAAGAGTGGGTGGACTGAGCTCACATGAATGGCTGATTTTATTCGCTGGTGTCTGCTGCTCAACAGCTGAGCATCTCCTTCTCACAAAGCCCCTGAGCGCCAGGCTCTTCCCATCTACCCATCCATTCATCATCTCGATGTTAATTGGCCCAGGCTTTAAGCAAATTTTCAACACGATTTAAAGGCACGATGACACTGATTACTGACCCTCTGCCATACGGTGCCTATTGATTAACCTGACAGAGATGATGAGCTTGAGGGAAACTAGGTGTGTGTGGACCTCGGGGAGGGGAAAAAAAATAATATATTGTTTATGCAGGCAAAACACTTGTCTTTATCCCAAAGGCCAGAATTTGTGCTGCACTGGCCCTTAAAACACACTATTGCTTTAAACACCTGCATACAATACAGAAAATGCTTGCTTGCTTGCTGTGGAAAAATGATTACAAATTTGATGTCATGTGCAGTCTGTATTTTAATCGAGTTCCCTGATAAATAGACCCCCTCAAGCCAATCAAGTCTCGCTCCAGCCATTGCGTGCGTATACATCAGTTCAAACAGAAGCCTGGGCAGGGTGTGCTTTTTAGTGGTATCAGCAGATCCAACTGCATGTAGGAAATCTACTTGGGTATTTTAGGTCTCTAAGCAAATAATACAGTGGGAACACAGTGTGCAAACAGTTACAGTAGAGTAAATGTTTCAAGGGCAAACTGGATGCCAGACATAGCTGTCTCAGTATTTCTGCTGCCACATTAAAATAGATGCTTTAGCACACACCAGTGAAATAGTGCATTTCTCCTTTTCCAGTGCAAACTGTTGATACAACCTGACCCTTAAGCTCCTAAGTACATTGAATGAACACAGCATTTTATCAGAAATTGAAAATAACTGACATCCTTTTTCACATTCCTGGAAGTGTCCCTGCTCTGCACTCAGTCCTCCTCACCAAGGACAGAAGGGTACTCTTTCAGTCAAGAGGGAGCCACTGAATAAAGAGGTACATCAGCATTCTGTCTGCAGACTGGTGCTGTATGAAAGGAAAAGGAAGCAGAAGGCCTGTTTAACCCCTGCCCAGCCCCGGGTTAAGTCTGTCAGTCAGGGCACACTCTTCTTCTCCCAATTCAAGTCAGCAGCCTGCCAAAAGTCAGGATGTTCCTCTTCTTTAGGAGGGGGGAATTTGGGCAAAAAAGGGTATTGCTCCAAGATTCTGCAAAGTTAGTTGTCTTGCAGAAAACAGGACAAAGCATCATCAGGTAAAGGTACGGCAAAATTAGCTGTAATTGCCTAATGCTGATGTCAGCCAGAGAGGACTGAAAAGAGAGAGAGAGATGTGTGGAAATAAGTGCCAGTCTAAGACTAGAGGCACATAGAAGTCTTATGTTCCCTTTCCAATAACCTCTGTAAGTGATAGATGAGTCCAAGCCCATTGTTATCGTTAAGGGACTGTCAGCATCCTCATTTTATAAATGCTGTCTGTCAGTTTATAAATATCTCAGCCATTTCAAACAGTGGTAGGATGAATCTTGGCATAGCCAGTGTCAGCCTGAAGCAGTATTACTGTTAAAAAAAGTAAGTGTCTAATATACACTAAAAACATGTAAGGATAGCTTTTCCTTTTCTTCCTATCATGAGGCCCAAAGCATTCAAATTCACACCTATTTGGCTAGTCACTAAAATATATAAAACCAGTCCTTAGGATTGGTAATGTTCTTCGAGAAGAACAAGTATGAAAGCTGCAAGTTTGAAGGCAATTCTCTGCTCTTCAGTAGATAAAACAAAAATGACAGCTATAACACACAGGGAGATCCACAGCAATGAAAATGCAGAGATAAGTACCAGACCCCATTCCTCTTTGGCATTTTCTGCACTGAACATTCACTGAGATGAGATCCTTTTAGAGAACACCATAAATTGCAATGTGTAGGCACAAGGGGGTGACTTCAGCCTGGAATGAAGGCACAGACAAGTTTCCCAGCTCTTACAAGTTTAAAGTTAAATGGTACTTTTGCAAGAGGTTTTGGCTGAGCATCAGAATGACGGAAGGAGAGGGCAGAGAATCTGCAGCCTGCCTTGCACTGACTGATAGCAGAAAAAGAAAGGGAATAAACTAAAAAGGCCTTCCAGTTCAGTACCTGCTTTACAGACTGGCATGCATGTGTCTATCCTGTTTATTATACCTATTATCTTGTTAGCTGCCCAGAATCATGGCACTTTTTTTCCCTCCAATACCTTTATAAATGCCCCATGATGGAGACTTCATCCCCACGTGGAACATTTACAAGTTGAAATTCATGCCCAAGCAGCTCAGGTACCTACTATAACTTAAATTCTTAAAACTGAATCTCTGACAGAGAAAACGGGGAAGTACAACACTACCCCTCCAACCAGATACATACATGCATGTTCACTCAAGTCCTAATTTGGTCTGCCTCAGTGTTAACACTGATGATGATAACATAAGTTTCAACAACATTTTCTGCAGTTGAAAACCAGGACAAGATTCTGGTTTTCACATCTGTAGAATGGACCATTCACAGTTTTCTTTATTTTTCACTCAAATCAGTAACTGGAAAAAATATACATTTTCAAAGCAATGAGAATTGATAACAGAACTTCATAACATAAAGAAAAGCTTCTTATGAAGTTCTTTAACATAGTAATTATTGGTTGGCTATAAAGGGTAATTTCATGGTGTGGGAAGTCAGCATTACTAGAAGGTAAATTCAGTTTACATTAAAATCTCAAAAACCAGCACAAATATCAAAGATCTGATGAACAGATGCATTTCAAACAGCAAAAATCTAGTTGTAGCTAAAAAAAACCACCACCAGCCCTCTCCCCACCGAAATACAGATGCTGGGAACAAGTCATTTAGGGGGAATTTTAAAAAGCTAGCTTTACTTCATCCACATTTTTCAAGAGGCGGGGAGAGAGAGGGGGAGAGAGAGAATATGGCTAATGAGAACAGGCTTTCCATGTTTCCCAGGAAGCAGCCCTGCTTAACAGTTCTGTTCTGTGAATTTAAGAGAGTCAGCAGTGGCAAATTTGTTTTTAATATTCAAGCTTTCAAGACTTGCAAGCTAGTTGGCCAATGGCCCTTTCTATTCCAATGTTTGTTGGTGCCTTATTTACACACATATTACATCCGGAGAGCCTTTGAATATAATTTCACGTGGATTAAGGGAAGAACATTTGCTTCTGCTAATCAGGACATCTGGTTATTTTTGTAACTCACAGACATCTGCATTAGGCAGTTTGACTTCCCCATTCCTCATAACAAGGTTAGAGCTTAGGAAGCCTCAAGGACCTCTAGCTGAATTTTATTATTTGCATTTCCTCACAGCCGGGTCTGTTTCGGAATTTCCTTTCCTAAATAGCACAAATTGATCAGCACCTTCACAGGTACACACGTTTTTATAGCTAGCACTTTCTATGCATGATTTTATAGCGTACATCTTGTAGTCCAAGATTTTATGTAGTTCAAAGCTATCTACATCTTTTTAAGGAACAGAAAGCACACATTCCCAAAAAACATGGATGAAAACATCCAATTAACCTTACAATACACATAATATGGGTTTGCTTTCAAATATTCAACCAGATCACCTACGTAAGACTAGTGTCAGGACTTGCTCTGAATCTTACTATCTCTGTGCTTTGGTTTGCCTCTTCCTAGTGACTTACCCTTGTATATCTGCTTGTCACATTGAGCAAATCAATATTCTTCCCTTTCTACAGGACAACATTAATAATTTCTACAATCTTTCAAATTCATGTTAAAATTCCTTTATAACAGTTTCAGCCAGGGTTAAATTTCTCTGCCAAACTGCAGAATTGTGCCACACATACTTCAGGAAGAAGGATTTTGCATGCAACAGAAGCCTTTTAGAGAAGAGCTGAATCAATCCAGGCTTGGCTCTCACTTCTTTGTTGCTTTTATTTTGCTACATTCCTTCCACAAAAATTAATTTTCAACACTCATCCCAGAGTATAAAAGTACTAAAGTTTGAAATTATACACCCTTAATTCACAGCATTCTTCCCTCCCATGCCCATGAATTGTAGGCTTTTATCAGTGATTTTGTATGCTGGAATAAGATGTTTTCTTGATTTCTTTCCCCTATATGTAAGGTGCGGGGGAAAGCACAAAGTCAGCTTTTAAAGGCTTGGAATATAAGCCAACATTCAAAATACATGTCAAAAACATATTTCTAGTACTAACAAGAGTTAGCAAGAGCCAACGGATCCAGGGAGAGTTTTTAAAAACTTTTTATTTATTAAAATTCTCTAGATACAGTTTAACTTTCTTTGTACAATATTTATTACAGCTTCATCTGCATAGGAGCTGCAAGTGCTCTTAGAAACGGGTTGTAAAAGTGTCTAGCTTTGCTGTAGATTTCATGTCCTTCTTCAAGCATTATTTTCTAACTTTTTATAACACTTCTCTAAAAGAAACAATGCCATCTCACTGGTCTGACTATAAAACCCCTTCCCCTCTCATCCCTGGTCATCACATACACTTATTACTATAATTTCCTTTTTCCAAAACCTCGCATTCTGAGCTTTTCTGTCAAGCAGACAAAATACCTCCACTCGTCATCACATCCCTTCCTCAGAGCCTGTGGCATTCTCACTCCCAAACACCTAAATCAACCACACCATCCTCATCTCGCTGTACTGCTTTATGCTTTTCTTGTTGGTTTTCCTTCCTATTTTTATTGCAGGAAAGGGGAAAATGAGATACAAAACAAAGGCATGAAGTAGAAGTTGTCTGTCCAAAGTAAAAATGACACCATAGGGGAACAAAACTTGTTAACTTTTTAGGCACAGTTTCTCCCCCAAAGCAGCTCACTTGCTAAGAAACAGCTACTCAGTGATCTCACTGCAGTGCCAGACTGATGGGAATTCACAGCACACTGTCTACACCACTGAATGTGGAGGTACCCAGATCTTTGTCTTAAGACACTGTGAGCCAGGTGACCCTGTAGCCAAAGCTACTTGGTTCTCCATCTGGAACAGGTTCAAAGTACCTACAGTCACCATGGAGCAGTTTGGATGACACAGCTCCACCTCCCCCATGTGCCTCACAGTAGTAATTAGTCTGTACAGTCAGGCTTTAGTGCTTTTTCCAGCTTCCAAAGCTACATTTATTACAAGAAGCATCAGTCACATCACTGGACTATGAGGCAAATTTAGTTAGCTTCCAATACAGGGTGTTTACCTCCATACAGTGCTGTTGAAAAACCTCATTGATGATATGAAAATAAAAGGTGCGTTCATTCAATCATATTAAGCAAAAAAAATTATAATCTTCTAATAAAAGAATCAAAAGTTACAGATTAGGCACTGCACGTTATAATGTTTGCTAAGCAAGCACTGCTGCCTTTTAACAGCTGCCACCCAAGAAACAAACCCTTGGGTTCTCCTGATTTGGCTGGAGCAAATTTAAATGTGGCAACACAACAGCCCCTCCTGCAACATTTAAATTAAACAGCTCACTATTAGGCTGTACTATTATAAAATTAATTCCAACTCTGGAATGCCATTTTCTTGAACTAGAACAAGGAGTTACAAAATATTATTTTAAATTTCACTGCGCTGGGTAAGGAAGAAGAGTTGGACCTGCTTTGGAGACCATCAAATGGGATGAGTAGCCAAGCAACCAAAGAAGGAAAGATAAAGACATACATAGGTTCTCACCTTCAGATACCTTGGGGCTGGCAAACGTTTTGTTCCTAGAGGAAATCATACAGCTCTAGACCACCGCCTATTGAGATCCGGTAGTTGCAGCTTTTTTGCTACAACATGAATGGCTTATTAAACCTACAGCATATCTGTTTTATTTAACTTCTTGGTGGAAAGGGGCCAGGAAAACAAAATGTACTTAAATGCTGTATTTTTTTTCCAGGCTGAATGCCTTTCATCCAGTAAGACATTCAAAGCAGTGACCCAGCAAATGGATTGAAAAAGCAATCTTCCGTCTCAGTGCCACATTATCATTCCTATTCAGTATTCTCGGTGAGATATCTCAATCAGCTGGATGTGTGTGTAAGTGACAGCGCAGCCCATTGCTGGGTTAATTAAACATTTGACTTTAACACCCTCCCCATCATTAAGCAAATAAAAACAGATAATTCAAACTGCACTTCATCCACGGGGTACACAACATACATGTCAAAATTAAGAGAGTCCAAGGCCCTCAGGGAGTTCTACTCGGGGAGGTAATCAGTTTAAATCTTATCTGGTTTATCAATTATTCTATTGATTAAAGCAGGGTGATTATACAAAACTCCCTCTTGCCACATGGGATACATGTCAGCAGAGCAGGACAACACACAGAGGCTCAAAAACGATTTAAAGAAAATACAGACAGATGAATAGCAGTCTTTTAGTACATGCCAGCAATCCATAGATGGAAAACCTGATACTTCTTTTAAACAAGTGAATTAAGTCCTTCCAAATTAGAGTGCCAATGCTTTTACCTCATCTGCTTTAAAATCAGATCTGTATGTTGAAAGGACTATATTTTTTCATTTTAAACAGGTAATTTTTTGCTGGTATTTAAAATATGTTTTATTGATACCGTCCCAGAACATAACAGACACCAAACACCAGAAATTCCAGACTTCTAAACGGTATCATACTTATCTATCAGTGAGTCTGAAAAAGTGGATGGAAAGGGCATTCTCTGTATTTTCACTCTCCCACACACATACATGGCATAGCCATAAGTAGAATGTTATATTTTAATGATACAAATGTGACAGATCATCTCAGACAAAAAACGAATGTGCTCTGGAGTTGTGGAGGTTTTTTCCTTTTGCAACTCTCCAAAGTGAGATATTAGCAGCTGTGGGAGCTGCCACTGCCACATACTCCTCATTTTCAACAAGCCCTCACAGAAGATCCCACCACAGTAGTCCTTATCACAACTCTCTTGCATACAGCCCCACTACACAAAGCAATTCCAGTTACTTCTCATTTTTTGTTTCCAGGTGAAGACCTCTTTCTCTTCAGAGGTCTGTTTGTGTCCCAAGTTTATGATCACAGTCCCACCTCCACTGTCTCCCAGTAATATTATGTTTCAAGTTTCATTTTATCCTAAACTGGACTGTACAAGACCTTGCCTTACACATACAAAACAGGAACCTTTTAAAAACAAAACACTGGAGGCTAGTGCAAACAACAATTGGAATTTACTTCCAGAAGTTCCCTCAAAGCAGTAATTAGCACCAAAAGAAAGCTCAGCTTTAAACCAGGGCCTTTTTTTTCCTACAGCATGTCCTACAATCTGTTTCATAATGGTCATACTGGTAGCACAAATTACTTATTAGTCATCTAATCACATCTCAGCTCTTAACCAGGATACAGGGTATGAACCACAGCAGTCAAAACACCGACAAGCCAGAGAGCCCCAACACCTCACCAGCCAGTGCTGCTAGAGTTGCAGTCACAGGCATTTTAAGCAACAAGCACAGCTAAAAAGCAGGCCTGAGGTGTGTTCTTGCCCTTCACCTTCAGGAGGGGATTATGTGCTGCTCCACATTGGCATTGTGTGTGCATCCAACCATACTTCAGCCTCTTCTTTGTAGATCTCTTTTCTTCTTTGGAAGCAAACTAGAAGCCTGCATTAGCATGCTGTATTTTGCTCTCACCACTAGAAATACTGAGGGTGCTATTTGTAATTGTATTCTTTTAAGAGGTTTGTTCTCTGCAGCTGTTTTCTGCTTGCAGTGTATTTTGTGTAATCAGCACATCATCATAAATACATTGGCTGTTCCCCCGAGGGAAGCTGTCACTGTTTAATTTACAGAACAACCTGGCCAATGTGAATTCTAACACTACAGCACTATGGCAAGAAGTTACCACACTCGGAAAAACAGGTTTCTATGAATTTTTATATCAAGAGCTGGTCCCAGGACAATTTAGTTTCTAGAAATAGATTGATTTTAAAAGCACTTTATACACTGGATGGAATAGATTCTTTCCCATTTACAGCCTCTTAAGGCAGCACCAAATTCACTCCCACATTATTTTAAAGGTGACAGTCTCACCACGACCATCTTCACTTCTGGCTTCTACCAAAAGAAGGCACTGGATATAAGTGTATTATCCTACACACCAATTCTGTGTGTGTGCCTGTTTGGGTTTTTTTTAATGAACAACCACCACAACATCAATGTGTTAAGTTTGTCTTCATTTGCACAAGGGAACGTACTGTGTTGCAAGGTCAAATGTTATTATCTACATCAAAGGGTTGCTGCACAGTTTATTACTCTGAAGATGCAATAGAAGAGCAAGGTATATTCCTGAAAGAGTACAAGCGTATGCAGCTTTATTGGCTGAATGAAGAGTTGCTTCCTTTGTTTGCTGGATATATTGTATTTCGAGAGAATAAATCACAAGGATTTTTGTAGAAGGTAGGCAAAAGGTGATGGTTGATCTTGCTGTACGCAGACAACTTAGAAAATTCCACAATGGTACCAAATTATATTGGCAGTCATTTAAGAACTAGACATGAACCCTAAATAAATATTTGGGCATGATCAATGAGTTACTTGGATATTTCATTTGCAATGACTACTAGAAGCAGTCCACCTGACTACTTCGAAAAGGAGCCAAGTAGACTGAAAACCCGATTTTTTTTTTATACTTATATATACACGCACAAATATATTTATATATGTAAATATATAAATAAAATGCTAAAGAGAAACAACAATAAACAAATAAAATCAGAAAAATAGAATTCCCAAAGCATAAACTTCATTGGGAATTCTCCTCAAAAAGCAACCAAAACCCGTTTCATATATTTACCCAAAAATTTTATTTTATTTTTTGCTTTTTATTTTGAGGGGCAGCTGGTTGTTAAATAATTTTCAGTGTAACTGAAAATTATTAAAATTTCTACATATAGCAGCAATTTTGCTAATTCTTGGTGGTAATCAGAAGCCCTGTTTAACATCACCAGACACAGGGCAAGAATACAAACATCATAAAAAAGAAACATGCATATTACAGAGTATTTTGACAAGGAGAGTTTAGTTTTACTTAGTTTGCAGAGTATTCTAACAAATTATTTTTATATCAAATGTAAAAAAATATAAGAAACAACTATTAAAGCAAAACAAATACCATCTTGTCTCCAATAGGGGTTATGTTTATGAAAATGATCTACCAAACACAGGTAAAACTGAGTGAAAATAACTTGAGGTTTTATGGAAACGTGAGTTATCTGGTTATCTATAGAGGAAAGAATACAGGAAAGATAATATCTGACTATTTTTACACACCACGTAAGTAATAGTCAACAGAAAGCAGAGGAAATAAGAAGAAACCCACCCGACAGCGTAGCAAAGTATCTCTTAAATCTATGAATTTTAAGATTTAGCAAGCACATTTCTACTGAGAGTGTTTGGGTTGGTTCCCTGAAATTTTGCATGTGTTCACATAATACCTACTTCAAAGAAGAAATATTTCGTTTTCTTCTCCATATACAGAATTAAACAGAACTATCTCTGCATATTTCCTAAGAGTGACTGAATTCTATCATTGGCTTAAATTTAGAAGCTGGATCAAAAAGTATTTCATGACTTCTCCAAATTTGTGGTAAAATTCCGTATTTGCATTTTAAAATTAAAATTATTGGTGCTATCTCTTTGCCAGTTGTGCACAAATAGGTACAATTTGATCTTATGCCACTGGCTCCCTCTGAAGCCCTCACTGCCCGTGGAGCCATCAAATCCAAAGTGATAATGGAGCGATTTACAGGGGCTAGGCTGGATCTAAACGCACTGGACCATCTGTGACTGGTGCGAGGGGGCTGCAGCGGGGTACCCTCAGAGCCTCCTTTCTCCACAGAAAGGAACAAAGATGTAGACTTTGGCCCAGCACGGAAGAGTCGCTGAAATGTTATTGGAGTACCAACGCCCCGCGGCTGCGGCGCCCCGCGGAGCCCCGCGGCTGCAGTTCCGGGCGCGGCCGGGGGAGCGCAGCACAGTCCGCGCCATGGCCCGGCCCCCGCCCCGCGCCGCGCCCGCGCGGCAGCGCGCACACGCACAGCCCCGTTCTAATTCAATTAGCGCAGCCTGCAACTCCAGAAAAGAGTAATTCAATTAGTGCATTGTGGAGCTCCACAATACCTCCAAGCAGATGTTCGCAATCCTGAGGAACCGGAGCTAGCTTTAAAGATACCTGTATGCCTCCAACGCGGCGCTGCATATGCCGTTTGTCACTACGGCTTTACACACCTTCCTGACTCCTAACGAGGGAGGAAGGAAAACTCGGATGAGTTTTGTTTCGTTTTTTAAACCAAAGAGCCAAACTGCTGCTGGTGTGCTAGAGACCTTGCCCTCACCTTAGCGGGAAGAGCACATTAGTAGTAACCTGACCATCACTACCGAGGCTGAAGGAGGGGAGGCCTTGTAGCTAAGATGCAGTTTAAATTAATCATTGTGCTGGACACACTGGGGTGGTATTTCTCAGTGACAGATACTGTCACACTTCTTCATACTCAGATTAAAGAGCTAATAAAAGCACATGGAACTTTTGAGGATTGATGTGGGTGCAGAACAAATGCCAATTTCTATTACTAAATATAATTACTAAATATAATTAGAAATTTGTGACGTGCTACCAAAAAATAACCAAACCCATCCCCAGTGATCCACAAAGATAAGATTTCTTTCTAGTCCCCTTCATTTCTTTGCCACCTGAAAGGAGGAAAATATTTCTTGCTGTTGCTATTACCAAGAGCTGAGATCTTGCAGCACACCCTAACAACTCCCTGAATTTGGTGGGCTCCCCAGCATCACCCACCCTCTGCACAGGTTACACCACCAGACAGACAAGGCCACCAGATTTAAGGAGGGGTAAATCCTAAATATGTTTAAGAAAGCTCTTCTGTAGTCACTGGGCACTTTATTTAAAGAAATCTACAGCCAGGCTAACTATCGTGGTCTTCCTACAGTGAAGCTCCCAGAAGTCTGAACTACAAATGGGGACTGGAGTCAAACACAAAAATTATGCGATTTGGCTTCCTTTCTGCTCCTTCTTGTATCGCCTCTCATGCCTTTATAATTGCTCCTGCCAGGTGGTAAAATGAGGAAAAACAGAAGAGACTGCTGCTGAACACCTCCAACAAGAAACTTTGCTTAAAAAACCAGGTGTCACATTGTGGCAGTTCAATATTTCATAGCCAATACAAGGAATGTGCAACAGCACTGCAACTTTAAATCTTTGCCTCCTGTGTCAGTCTATCTCCTCTCATTGTAATGCCAAAGGGAACAGCAATCAGAGTGGAGATGTTCAACGTGATAGAGGTCAGGACACCAGTGGATCAACGTACCAGAAACACGACCTTGTTTATTTTTTTCCCCAGTATTATTGTTTACAGGGTGCTTTGCTCATGTACCTTGTGGTTCTTAGCTAAAAGATGAAATTACAGCCCAGGATGAAGCGCTCAGGCACACATCCAATTTGTGTTTCCATCTCAGAAAACAAAAAGCTTCTGAGGCCCTCGGGCTGCCATTCAAACTTGGAGAGGCTGACATTTTTAACAGCATGAACCAGAGACTGGCAGAGGGAATGATCTAATGCATTTCTGACTTGTCAATCAAAGATCTCACCTCTGCTGTCTTGTAAACAGTTGGGGGCCACCTAACTACATTCACAACCAGGGCAGAGCCTGCTGCCAGCCAGGGGGGTGCTGGAGCCACATGCTCTGGCTATTAGTCACCAAAATTAGGATTCTGCTTTAGAGGTGCACTGTAAACAGCCCCCGGGCAGGTTTCACACGGCCGCCGGCAGAGCGCGAGGGGCGAATACAAAGCAGCCTTAGTGTCTCCATGCTGATGGAGTCTGTGACTGGACACCCCATATCTTTCCCAATTAGAGACAGAACTATGCACACCAGCAAACACTGGCTCCAAAGCCAAACAATTTCTTTCAATTGTATGTCTCACAAACGCATTTCTGAGCATGCAGTTTGCCCACCCCAAGACTCTAGCTCTAACCTCCTGTATAACCAGAAATGATGTACTACTACTCATATTTACACTGTATTTCCAGCAATAAAATGTCAACTTCTAACAAAAAAATGCATGAACAGGCTGAAGGAAATTTACAGACACAACTGTTTCTACCAATAGACTGACAATGCTTTTTTAACAAATACTCTGCTTTGTAACACAAGAATATAAACACTAGGAAAAAATAATGTAAAAGTAATTTTTAAAATAAATACAAAATAATAAAATAAGTAAAAAATCTCTGTCTCACAGGGACAACAGACTTCCCTCATTGCATACCTTTGACATCTTCTGCATTTTCACCTTTCTCCAAAAGTAATCTCAGTCCATAGAGGTCACGTCCACACTGCACAGGCTCAAGTACACTCCCATTTGCTTCAATTTGCCTAGCACAATACACCCATGCCTTTCTCCCCAGGACAGAGCTTTTAGCCCAGACCAAGGAAGCCACACACATGCTCACTTCTGAAAAACCAAGCAGGAGCTAGTCCCCTTCACCTGACAAACCCTGATGTGTAGTTCTTTATGGCCAGGGTCTTCAGGTAAAACAAAATGTGAATTTCTGACATTCTATAGAGACGCTTCTGTTTTCATCAAGATGCTGCTACCTCCACCACAGAAGTTAATCCTCTTCTTCGATTACTAGAGCCTTTTACAGAAACAAAAGTTTCAGCTTTGGCAAAATAGAGCTGACAAACAACTCTGTTCTTCTCCACTTGTGTCTAGACTCCAGACAAAGGTAGTAAAAGCACAACTCTTTTCCCAAGAAGCTTACAATCTAAAGAAGAGTTGGTATTCCTGTTGGCTGTGAATTAGGTAAAAAGGAAGAGGTGGACTGCTCTCTGCCATTACCATGATACATAAAGTCTTTGGCAAGACTTTTGAATTCCTCTTCAAGCCTCCTCATTTATACAACAGCCTACAGAAATAAATTCTAGGAAATACTTCGGTCTTCTACAAACCTGGAAGGATTAATACAATCATTTCCTTGGTATACTTGATGGGTGTAATTGTAAATTTGAATTTTCAAAGAGCTGCAACTATGAAAAGCAACATAAACGGAGCCTTGTGAGCATGCATGGAAAAATATTTTAACAGGGAAAGTAATTATCTTCACATGGAAAATGTCATGAAAACAGACACCTGTTGGCACATCTGGAAGCTTCCAAAGCACAAATTTCTAAGAAGAAAGAGTATGTTCTGCATAATTTATTTTTTACTATTAAGAGAATCTACATGCAACCTAATTTTCAGTTGCTTTGCAGAATAACAGTACAGTAAAATCTGGCATCCAAGACACTGAAAATGGAATGGCTGGCCTTTTTTTCTTGTTAAAATATCCTCTTTGGCCCCTTCCCACAGTGCCTTATAGGAGTTCATGTCCAATTTGCTGCAATCTTCCACCATGATTACTATGAAATTCAGTTACACAGCAGACTATCAGTTGCAACGCCCTTTAAGATAAAAGATGTAAAAAAGAACTGTTTCTAGCTCCTCATTTTTCTATTCATGGGTTTAGCCTTAAAGCCTTTCCGCCTGCAGGATGATTGCCTAAAAACAGGGCTGAGGAACCAGAAGATCCTGTTTTCACCTAAGTGTCACCAATAATAAAAACACAAAGAAGAAAACGAAGTCACTTGACATATTAACAGAATCATCTCTAAATCGACTACCTGCCAATGCTTCCCATGAGGACTCAGCAAGACTTTAACTGAGCTATTCAAAAAGAGCATCTTTCCACATTTCTGTCTGAGCATCTGAAGGCAGGCATGTAAATAACTAGACAAATTCAGCAGTGACTAAGTAGCCTTCCAGATGGCATCTTCTCTTTTGCCACAAGCAAAGAACATTGGTATGCTTCTCCAGTTACTTCAAGCTTGCTACAGAAAAAAGAAAGTAACTTAATAAGAGAAAATTTGCTGGGCTTCAAGAAAGTCTTTAATGCTTTCCTGAAAATTTGATACCAAAAAAAAAGCATTAAAGAATGATGAAATACTGCAACATCATTGCTTTAAGCAGGCTCCAAACCACTCCCTTCTGCACTGGAAAATGCAGAAGCCATGCCTCAGAGGGGAGTTTTCTTCAAACCGTGCAAGCTAATGAGGATCAATCAGAGCCCATTGAAAAAAATGGGCTGAAATGTGGATGACTCAGTGCTGCAGAAGCTGTTGTTGGCAATGTGGTTTCTCTCTCAACTGGCAGTAAATGTGTTCCTCAACACAGCAGAGTTCAGTGAAGAGTACCAGTCTACCATTTCAGACAGCAAGTAGGACATATTTCCCCAATTCTCATAGTCACTAAATATACACAGAAATGTCTCTCCAAATCTGCAGAAATGCAAATGTCAGTCCTACCAGTATCCCAACACAATGAATGGTTGTGCAGCTTACTCATTTGACCCCAAATATCAATGCAGTGTATTAGCAGAAAAGTTATTGTTTGTATCTGTCATTAGCAAGGACATCTTAAGCTAAAATAAATTAATTTATCTTCCCACTTTGTAATATATGCCTATTTTAAGTAATCGAGAATAATTCAAGTAGAAAGGAAGAAGTCTCAATTTGAGTTTATAAATTACTTTCCATATACTGCTAAGCTTAAAGAGATCTGAGATTTACTCAACAGCTAAAAGCCCAAAAATTAGGCCCATCCGATTTAGTCAAATTATGCAAATCAGGATTAGGAGTCTAAGCTCTGCCTGTTGTCTCTAGAGCCCTCTCAGACTAATAAAAAGTCATCTCTCCCCCTCCCCCCACCATGGAAAGCTCTGCTAAAAGCTTGGTTCAGCAAAGGAGGCCTGGCAGGACACCTTCCAGAGTCCATCAGTGCTACTGCTGTGTCAGCAAAGAGAGTTGTAGCAAAATTATGCAAGACACTTAAGCCTCCTCTGGGACTAAGAGGATTATTTCCACAGTACTATCCTAGCTCTGGGAGCAAGAAGTAAAATTTAAAATAATCTTTGCATGCTTTCCTTTAGAGGCACATAATGAACCTACCCCAAAACAAGTGAAAATTTCAGAAATATTCTGGCCTATTCTTTTTATCTGGTTTCGTAAGATGCTGGTAAATAAAACTCTCTGCCACAGATTAGGCCAGCAGTATCATAATCCAGCAGCATAAACCATGAAGTAAATGTTTATGCTACAATAAGCTCAAATAAACATGCTCTCTACAGAAATACTCCTGAAGTCCCTCAGTCACTGCAGTTCATAAAATACCTCAGAGTATCCAACATGAACATAACACCTCTGGTGCCCAGTCTCTGCTGTTATGTTCATATGCCATCAAAAATGCTGGCAGTCATCTTGAGAGCCTTGCCTAGGTTTCTCAATGCTCACTCAACACCTGTCTCCACTCTCTACACACAGGAGAATGTCTGCATTTTTTAAAGATTCACTGGTCACCCAAAGGGTCTGAACAAACTTGTTTGGCAGAAAGCTGACTCATGACAGAGGAAAGCCTGGATCTAACAAATTCCGAGACCAAAGGAAAAGAAAAGGTTTCCTTTATTTGCCTTTTGACTGACAGCTTACATGGACAATAATTTTCTGTAGTCCAAATGTCCAGACTCCTGCTAACAAAGCTGAAGTAAAGAATTGCTGGCATCAATTATCATCATGGCAATGAACTCACCCTCTCAGTCCTTTAAGTGGCACACAAAAAATTTAGATAGGATGGGAATCACTGCACAAATAGCCAGATTGGAGACTGTGTGATAGATACTGTTTGCCAGATATAATTAAGTGGTATCTTTTTGACACAGTTTAAAGCCAATGAAAAAGATGATGGTATCAAGCCAATTTAAATAAAATAATTATATGAAGGTAAATGGAAATGCCCCAACTGCCCTGCATCTACACAAAATGGGTTAAAATACCAGAGATCAGAATGACACAGGAAAGGCACAGAGTATGAACCAGAATAAATAGAGGTCAAGCAGGCAAGTAAAGGAGGAGATGCACACGCACACAGATGGAGAGAAAAGGAGTGGGGAGAGACAGAAAGTACCTGGAAAGCTGGGAGTGCGCCAGTCCCTGGGTTATACAGGCATCGCAGCGAGGGCATGCTGTCCGCCAGGCTGGAGCAGCCCAGCCACAGAGATCTGGGCATAGAGCACTGCAGAGAAAGGACAACTATGAGATGGGACTGTATGAGACAGGATGGCACAGATTACAGGAACTTTTAAGGCTTAGCCAAATGGCATCAACACAACTGCACCTGGCCTTAAAAACAGAGACCTCTTTAGGAGAGCAGTAACTGCTGAGGCATCTTTTCTTTGAGAGAAGCTTTACAGATGTTGTAGTAGCAAGAAAAAGGCACTATGGATCAAGAAGGTAAATTTTTGATCAATTTTCTACATCATTGTGTTGAGTTTTCCCAGTAATAAAAAGT
This sequence comes from Aphelocoma coerulescens, assembly GCF_041296385.1. Classification (NCBI taxonomy): domain Eukaryota; kingdom Metazoa; phylum Chordata; class Aves; order Passeriformes; family Corvidae; genus Aphelocoma; species Aphelocoma coerulescens. The sequence continues at coordinate 23,658,044 of NC_091020.1, forward strand.
TTCTTTCCAATTAATCAGACCTCTTCTCCATCCACAGCAACACTCCATGCAGAATACAAGGCAAGCAATTTTGCAAAGAAAGCAGAAAAGTAAATGACAACTTTAAGTGTAATAGTTCTAGGGAAAGGTTTGTGTTTTGTCTGTAAAGGGGATAAAAGGAAAAACCTGTGATCCAAGGTGAATAGGAAGTTGGTGACACTTTATAGAGTTTCATGTTTCTGCTTGTCTTGTTGTTTGTTAAATAAAATACAATTGTTATAATAAATTGATTCAGCTACTACAAACAAATACAAAAAAGGAGCCAAAGCAGCCAATCAAGGAAAATACTAGCCGTTTTGATAGTTAAAGCCATTACCCCTTGAAATAGAGAGCTGCTTATTCATTTTACACCACTACTATTAAATTTAGGGATGCATTATGATTGCAACTGTTTTTACCAGACACAGAGTTTTTGAGGCCATAAGCACTACTGCATTTGTGTAATTACTGGCAAGGAAGGAAAAAACAAGTGTATTTTAAATTGGCAGATAGCCATGAAAACTGAAGGATGTGATAGATTAGCTGCTAGAGATTTTAAACCCTCATACTCTCCTTTTTTGCAATCCTGCCTCAGCTTTTTTTTTTTTTAAATAGAGGGGGAGGGGATGGAAGGAAATTTGAGTGGAAAGGGCAGCTGGAATGGGTATGAAATGACAGCTGCCTTCTGAACCACCGTTTCTTCCTGCTCTTGAGAGGGCTAGAAAACCTTGCACAATCTTGCGCTAAATGAGTATGTAAGAGCAACAGAACCCATCTTTGAACGAACAGAAAGGTGATCACCAACATCCATAATCTGGTCCTGTGCAGACAGACACAGAGATTAACCCTGTCTGTCACCACATTCTTTGCTGTACTTTGTTGCAATTTACATTGCTGGTCCAGAAATAGTATTAGAAGACTGCTGGGGAATATAACCTATAGAAATGTTCTCAACAGAAGTTTATGATACCTTAAAAGAAATTCCTCGTTGCATTTTCATTTTAGAAAAACAACCAAACAACTCTTCGCTTTACAAAGATACTGAAACTCAAGAATTTGAGTACTTCAAGTATTACAGTATCACATGATATTGTATTGTAACAAGCTACAAAAGTGAGCCATACTTCCTTGTCCACCATTCTAACCTCCCAAACACTCCCACATACAAAAAAACCTTCCAAATGCTAGCAGTCTTTTCCTTTCAATGTAATATGTATCACTACAGCTACTGAAAGCTGTTGTGACAATCACTTTTTAAAAAAAAATATTCATATATGAAATGGACATCCATGGTTAAGCATTTCACCAGTTTAATTTACTTAAATCAAAGCTATTTATTATTCTCCGAGAATGTCACAGTAACAGGAGATTCACTACATGGTGCCTCTGATGATGCAGAGCAAATCCACTAGGTAAGCATCAGGATTCATCCCAGGATTCATAACATACTACCAAATAAATACAGGATGATTTTATTTCTTTTTTTCATACAGTTATCCAAGACTTGCAGCTATCATTTATTCCATGTTCTCAAGCTTTCCCATCCTTTGGGCTGGCTCAAGTTTTTATGCTGTGGTAATGAACGCAAAGAACTGACTGCCATTAAAACTGACTGACAAGAAAAAAAAAAGAAGTTACTTTAGATATTTGTACTGACTGAAGCATGGAAAGGTACAGAGGCAGGAAAAATGAGGAGCACTCTGTCAGTGGAAAGGCAAGCTTAAGTTGACTCAAAGTTTAAGTGAGATTACGGCTCACATCAGAGTCATTAGTCTGCAGGTAGGGCACTCTATTGTGCCAGGGAACTTACAAGGCAATGAAATGTCTTCCTCTAAAATTGCCACAATAACAAAGGAAAGCATTGAAGGGCTATTCTGCAGAGCTCTCTGTCCAGCAGAGGATATCATTCCTCACCCATGCACTCCTGCCACTTAGTATTGTTCCAGAATTAGGAAGTGTGAAGTAAAAAATTACCAACACTTTAGATGATTTCTGAATCTGTTCCAGTATATAACAAAATCTACATTAGTGATACAGTTCTGTTACCTATCTTAAAAATATAAGTGTGAAGTTGCACAGTGTGGAAGGAAATGTCATTCCTGTACTTGCCTTTTTACCTATTGAAGGAAGCAGAGACGGTAAATTACTGTTGGTGACTGAAAGAGGCTTATTCACAAGCCTGAACAAAAGGCCCCAGGTGCTTCAATAGAAACAGCTTGTGTGTAAATCAGATGAGTGACCCAACAGAACAACTTCATTTAGAGCCTGGTCTCTGAAAAATCTCAACAGCCTCCATCCCCACGAACTGAGCAAGCCACATGTCAAACACTCACTTTTGTACTGTCAGCTCCACAAACAAGGGACTGGCCTCAATGTTCATGACTTGAAAGCTGACTGACAAAATCCTCTCCTGAACCCAAGTCAATCTACATCGATTCACCAAAACAAAGATACAGAGGCACAGTGCTTGGACTAGAGCCAAATGGGAATGCTGGTATTGCTTGCTAAGTACTGGGCCAGGATGCAGCAATCTCTTTACTTTCCTAACTTCCAGTTGCATTAATGCTCCGGATGTCTGCACAACTTTCAGACCCAGAGACGCATAGCTTTGTATTTAGAAAAGCTAAGCATCTTTAATACACATTGAGTGGCATAAAATAGGGAATTATTAGATGAAAAACCCAATTTCTCTTTCCAACTGATTTTAAAATCCCACTCCCTGAACTCTGAAATGTATTTTCCCACTAAATAAATACAGGGAGTACAGTTTCAAACAAGACCAGCATCCTCCTTCTGATAGAGGCTGGTTCCAGCTGCTCCACTGGTGATTAAAATGGGTTTGCCTTATTTTGAATTAAAATAGGCTAGAAGCATTCACAGCCACTGCCTGAGCTGAGTGGACAGTAACTGAGCTAAAGGGAAGATGTATTTTAACCTATTCAATTATTCTTGTAACTATATTACAGGAACATTTTTTGACGACATTAGATGTTCTGCCTCTAATAGTCTACCCTCTCTTCCAATTATCTGATGTCCTAAAGACAAATTTCAATACACAGTCAATGGGTAAATTTTTGCCAGTGCTAAAAATTGGTTATTTACTTTATTTGCTATTGCATTACAAGATTATACATTACCATTTCAGACTGCGTTTTTCTTATCAAATTTGTTCTCTTCTAGACCTTCAGCAAATACAATATACTAGGGGTAACTAACACAGTTTTAGTAAATTGTGTTACAGGTCAGAAATATATCACCTTGTCCTGTAAAACTAAGTGGCTCTACACAGGGAAAAAGAAGTTCTTGGACTACTACAGTCCACAACTATAGTGCACACCTACGAAGCATAACCTACTATACTGAGCTCTCTGTAAAACAAGAATGACCAAAAGAAAATCAAACAATAGCTGAAGGATATTTTCTTCATAATCGCTTCAGAGAAATTAATTAGACAGCAGTACAGAATGACTGTCTTTAATTGTGGCACATTTTAACATAGTGAGGTATTACCTACGACCCCTGCATGAACCCTGTACTGAACTTTATGATAACCTGTGCACTTAAAACACCTTTGATTTACAGGCAGCCTGATATATTTTTGTACATCTTCACACGTTAGTGGCAAAGCCAAAGAGGAAACCCAATTTTTTCCCCAAAGGCTGGTATTTGGTCTACTGTACATAAGATTAATTTCAGATGCTACCCACATCTATTTCAGTCCTTCCCTAGTTCAGAATTATTTCCCTTCTACTACAGCATCCAGTTCCTTATGCAGGTGAACTCCAAAGATAAACCAGTAACAATTTCTAACTATTACAAAAACCAAGACGAGGGGAAAAGAGGTCCTAGAAATTCTACCACCCAAACTGGAGCAGATAAAATGTAAGGGATGCTCTGAAGGGTATTAAAAGTATATAAACCCGATGTGAGCTTGATATGAGGAGACAGATCTTTCCCCACCTTTTTATCACTTCAGAAAGTGAGTATGGGATGGTTGGCAAGAACAATTCTCCCTGAAAGTCTCTTTCATACTATTGTTTCCTGCATGCTCTATAAAATCTAATTCTCAGGAAATATGCCTTAGGAATTTTAATCCTTTATCAAGCACATGCTCAGATCTTACTGGGATTCCAAATACTCAGAATTATTTTTATCATATACCTCAAAAAATGGGAGAACAAACCTCAATACCTTTCCATCTCACTCAGTTCCTCTTACACTTTTTTTGGCCACATACCTAACTAAGCCAATGCCAAAAATATAACATACATCACTTTCACATTGTGTCCAGTCTGCACTATTCCTGTCACCACAGGATGCAAGACATTGCATGAAACGTATCAGATAAGGCAGCTGCTATTTACATTACAAATGTTGGTCTCACGAAATTTAATAACAATTCCAGAAATTTACTTCTGGCTAAAAAGTGATTTTGGATCCTTTCTCTGGTCCACTTTTCATTCTTTTAACCTCTCACATACACATAAAAATGAAAAGGTATCTCTTATTTTTCCCTCTACTGTTCTGAGAGATGTTTTCTGATTAAATATATATAAGTATTAAAAAAAAAAATACTCCCAGTGCATCTTGTATACTTTCACAATTAAAAAACCTGCCATACATATTTCATTTTTTAGCCTTGGTAGCTCTTCTTATCTGAAAAAATAGTATATAATACAACTTCTGAAAATGCTGCCAAAATCGAATGAGAATATTCTTTTATTATTTACTTTAGTAGATTTTGTGGGGCTTATTTTTTTTCTTTTCCCCCTATCCCAACAATGGATACAAGGCATACTAAATACGTAATTACATGAGAGAGCCACACAGCTTTCAAAGGAGCCATTCAAGTGAATTGTGTAAATAATATGCCTTTAAAAACCCTAACATATGAATACAGATTTACCAGTTATGAAGTAGTTATATACCTGAGAGACAAGAATATGCATTTAAAAAAAAATTCTGCCCAATTATGAACTTACCAAAGAGACTAGCATGTCTCAGAGCAAATTAATACTTTTATAACTTTCTTCAAAAGTTTTTTGCCTGTTTTCATTTGAAAATAAGAAAAACATTAAAAGCTGTAAGTCTTAATTAAGACAAAAAAACCAATAGTCAAAGCCACACAGTTAAAATTTGCACCTCAGACCAGTTTTCCACACCCATAACCAGATAATTCTGACTTTGTCACTGGCAATTTTTCTTGAAAGTCTTTCCACAGTAAGAAAATTAAATTATAAAAATAAAGAGGCAACTGTAGTAATTCTTGGAGTGTGACCATGAGAAGGATCTCACAGAGCTCAACTAGCCCACCAACTGTCAGCTCTTCTAGCTGCACATATTGCACCAGAATCATGAAGGGCCAGATGCAGTTGCTGTCACAACCAGTTCTTTGCACAATCCCTCACCTTCTATTACGTCCAGACACCTTGGTCACATTTCCACAAGTGTCTAAGGGATGATTCAAAGTGGTTTGTGCTCCTGTTTCACCATAACAAAAGCTATATCATTAAAGACCCTTGGACCATTTTTCATGAACTGCAAATCAAGCAAACCAACATTTCACTTTGGGAAAGTTGAGCATATGTTTCTGGGACAACCAGGGTCTGACTTCTGAACAATTAGGTCTCACAAATCAGAAGCTGAAATATCCTACTAGGATTCAATTATAACACTCTTCCTAGATTCCAAACATAGGTAATACTGGACTTCTTAAAGCCCTGGTACAGATCACTGACTTCAGCGCAGCAGTTTTCCCCTTCACCCTCAGGGTGTTACTACATTCTGCCAGCTTTGCTGTGCACACAGAGCTCCAACTGCTGTAAAGGGTTCCTTTCCCTTCAGCCTCCCACTTTGCGTGTAATTGCTCAGTAAATTTTCCTTAACATACGTATTATGCAAACTTCTCTAATCTTCTGGTAACTCCCCAGCTAACAGTAACTTTTTACAAGATATTCCAGTTCACTAACTACTTTTAAATATCAAAGATAAGACACTTGGAAATGGATTTACATATTCAGTTTATTCAAATTATAACTTACCTGAGTGGGATCTGGGAGGATCAAATCACAGCTTTTAGGTAAATGTTTGTGAAGAAATGTTTTCCCCAGAGTGGTTACTGGAGTTCAACCTCTGATTCCAAGTCAACAGAAATTACATGCCCCAGCAAGGGGCCAACTTCCATCTATAAGGTATACAAGATCCTCATTTGCCAAGTGCTTGAGGGAACTTGTATAGATCACATCAGAACTAGACAATACTAATGTTTTCATAATTATAGCTTTTTAATGCATAAAGCTGATAAATTTAAACCAGTGCAGCTGCAGAGCTTTAAGATGCAGGTGCCATACCCTTCCTTAAGGAGCAAAACTTGAAGAGACTTGTGTGTACTCCTTTAAACAACACCAAAGATGGCAGTGCTAAAAACAAGCCCTACACAAACTTACTAAGAGCAAGCTCACCAAGGTCTAAAGCACAAAACTATGTGAAGGCTTAAAATGGAGATCTTACAAGAGCAAGTGCACTTGGCTCTTTGGTAAGCAAGAAAACGCAGTTGCTACTAAGCTCCATTATGTCTGATGATCTTAGAAGTATTTTCCAAACTTAATGATTCAATAATTCTGTGTCTAAAGCCTGATCAATTCCAAACAGTTTAAAATCTTATTATGTAATTCTTTGACATAGGCATTCCACATGAGTTTGAGCAGAGTAACACAGCATCCTAAGGAATATGCTGAAAGCTCTTCATCTTGGAATATTTCTAGAACTTCTGTTTTCATGCCACAAACTGCAGAGAAAAAACCTACACTGGTGGAGAGATGAAACGGAAGTTTCATTAGATTTTTCCCTCATCTCTAGCTTTATTTAATTCCATAAAATCTCTCAGAGTTATTGTTATGCACCTACCACACAAAAGTGTTTCAAGGATAACTGATATGTCTGCATAGCACTTTGAGAACATAAAGTACTATATGAGTGCCAAGTATTAATAAATGAACTGCAGAAAGAAATCTTATTTCGACTTTCCACCCAAGGAGTTAGCATCTGAATTTTAAAAAGCATATGGATCCACTGAAAATAGATGTTTTAGAAGTTAAGGAAAAGATGCTATATGGCAAAATTACAAAACCAAAATATTTCCAGAATCACTGCATTTTTGTCTCAGGTAAGTGCAATTCTAGCAGAAGAATCCTGTTTTCACCACAGTCCTGGTTTTTACACTCTCTTTTCCAGCTGACTTGACTGAAGTGCAGACCATTAATATCTGAAGTGCCTTGTTTTGATTATACTGGCCTTTGCTGGTACCAATCTAGTTAAGGTATCACCAAGAATTTCCAGCATAAAACACATTTACAGGTTTATAACTTGGCTTTAAAAATTCTACTACAAAAAGACAGTGGGAGGCAGAAAGGCTCAGATGAGTGCGTTATATTACATATCCTATGTGATGCATACTTGCTCACAATGCTATGAAAAAGGGAAGGATTATCTTTAACTCTGAATTACCATGTTTCAGAAGCCACCTAAAATGATACTTTTACTTCCCTGTTTATGTAATCAAAATAATGTTTTGTAAATGTTTCAGCTAATTAGCTTAACTTGCCCAATTTCATAGTTTGGCATAAATTATAGAAAGTGTCCATATAATACAGGAATTAGAATGTCATGTCTACTGACTGTATTTATACACAAACATTCCTTCCCTTTCTCCCTTCAGAAGTCAATTGTGGCTTGTCTCCAAAGGGTCAACATCTAGCTGATGGGATGATACAGACTGCTAGCAAGTCAAAAGCTTAAATGAAGATCAAGGCTGAATAAACCAACTGCAGGTGTTTGCCTTTTTGTAGAAGATAAACAGGAAACAGCTAGAGTAAAGAGAACAGTGCAGGCAACTTCAAATGCCAGTCTTAAAGCAACATATTTCTGGCCATTGGTATTGTATTTCCTCTAGCCCACATAAGAACACAATATAGCTCTCCATTGCAGCACAGCAACATTAAATATAAAACCTGCCATTAAAGGGCAGAGGGTAATGGCATCAGTGTGGGCGACCCATGCTCAGGTAGTGTTCAACTATTATCTCCAGTCTAAGCAGGCTGAAAATATGCAAATCCAGACAGCATCTGGTTTTAGATAAAATTGTCAGTTTTATGGATATTTATGGTATGTGTCCAGTCTTGCAGAACTCCATCTTCCTCCACCTCATCTGTAATATAAACTGCTTTTAGTCCACATTAATACAATGTGTTACTGGGATACTTCTCACATTCTGTCTAAGTCTGGCAGCAGATCAATACTCAGCCATGCTGAGGAAAAAAAACCATTAAGGTAGGATCCTTTTAAAAATACAGACAACAGGAGAATAAACCTGATGCACAGCCCCCATTCCATCTGGATGCATATGTAGACTATGCTTTTACATACATCCAAAGTGGCTTTCAATACATAGTTTTAATGAATCCTACAGGTAGTACCTTTGAAAGATATCCTATACCAAATCAATCTCACCTCAAAAAAATTTAACCTCTCTGCTTCTAATGAAAGCTCTTCCCAGCCTTTTTATCAACTGCCTTACCCTTACACTTCCTGTGGTGAAATCACAGCATGAAACTGGAATAGCAAAGCTACTTCCACGACAGTCTCTGCTGATGACAAGCACAGGTTTATAACTTTTCCTTGGGTCAAGGAGTGAGAAGATTGAGATAGACACTAGAACCAATATCAATAAACTAAAAATGAAAAGGAAAGCATGCTTACAAAAAATATCTTTTTTTAAAAGTGCAAGTTCTTCTATTATTTGAGGTTGCCTAGTGTAAAGCCTCCTTGGAAATTTTACTGTGCATTTTAGGCTTTTTACCCCCTTGGTATTTTGTGGAGTCCAAAAAGCATATATCCCATCTGCATCAGAGCACTGGTAATATAAGGCTGGTCTGTTTGCCTCAGAAGTAAAAGGAAAACAGAACAGCCACACGATCCTCTTCCTATTGTTCTCCCAACCCACATAAGAAACAGAAACTGATGCCATGCCCCACAGGTCAACAAACTTGAGCTCTGTGAGACAATAATTGCAGAGTTGAGATTCCTCTGAGACACCTTGCCTCCGGCTCAGCAAAGTTTAAATCAAGAAAACATAAGCTTCAGTGTCCCAACCGACCTTTACTAGTGTGGACTTGAGGAGAGAGAGAGAAATGGTCTCTTGGAAAGAAGCTCCAAAGCACACTTCACCTTTGCAGCACATCACTCATTCAAAGAAATGGTTTGCAAATGTAATGTTAGACTCGCCCATCTTCTAACAGGTGTTCAAGCTCTGCTCAGTTTCACAGAAGTCAATGTAAGTTGACAGCAGTAAGCACCTTGCACAAGCAAGCTACTTACTGCTTGTAAGATACTGACACAAGACTGGAGACAATCAAAACCATGCTGTTAGCATCTTCAATGAAGCTCTCATGTTTTAAGGGGATATGCTGCTGCAGCTTTTCATTCTCACACTCTGCTCAAGTGACTTGGCTCTTTGTTTCTGTTAGGCTCAGGGTACCACCTTGAAGATCCCTTCACCACCATGTTTTGTCATTTCACAACTGTAGTTGCCATGACAACAGGATGCAGCTTATCTGTACTGTTTTCATATTTCCAGTTTTTGTTGCCATAACAACACATTCTGGCTTTCTACAAAACCAGCAACTTTAAGCCGTGTATTCAAGGACACAGGATTCATCATATATGTATGTTCATCAGAGAAGAGATCTGTACAGGCCATTTGTAAATTAAGCTATTCTTTCTGAAGGGGGATTTTTCACTCACGAAAGTGAAAAGCTGACAGCAATTGCTAGAGGCAGACTGCTGAGACATCTAAAGCCTGGCCTTTAATAATAGCCAGAGTAATATAGCACTAGGCCACTTCCGAGTGGGGACTCCCCACAGTGTCAGACTGTGTCAAACTGCACAATTGTTATGTGATGTGAGTAAGTGTCCATACTTGATTCACCCAGGCAGATCTGAATTAGATGCTATACACAATTCTCTTGAGTTTTAACCCAGTGGCCTCCCCATTATTACCAGCACCACCACCATGCAGCTTTGTGTTTGAAGGCCCATTTTAATTCTGTAATTCAAGCTGTTGTTGTAGATTTGTTTTCAGACTCTGACCCTCTTCGCTTCCAGGTGACTGCATTTTGAACTTTTATTTACAGGAAGTGCACATTCATCAGACTGGTGAGAAAATGTTATACAAACACAGCATGCATAAACACAAAACAGTGATGGCTATGAGGGGTATCAGCTAACATGACACTATAACTTCATTACACCCTCATTTATGTACTTCACTAATGAGACAAGCACAGGTGTCCAACACGGTCCCTCACATGAGATGAATAACAATAATACAGTCCAACCTGCTTTAGCCATGCTTGGTATCCAGAAGATATAAGTTGGAATCCATCTTTTGGCATGTGTATTCGGGGCTAGGAGAGAATAGACATAAAGAGAGACCTCCTTTTACACTGGGACCTAGCTAACCTAAGGCTAAATTCTGGAGCATTTTAAACAATGCAGATCTTTTTAAGCCACATATGAAGGTTTAGTCCCCAGATTAGTTCTTGTTTACTGCTCTGATATCAGCTGCTTTAAGAACACTTTTTTAATAAAGTCATCATTTTTATGTTTTTCACCATTTTACATTTCAGTTCAGTATATATATATATATGTATTTTTTTAATTTTCCACAAAAATGCACTTGGATAAGCACAGCCTCTGTGGTGGGTGCAGTAGCAAAGACTAATGGTCACTAATGCTTTTGACACTACATAAAAAGCAAATGGTGTCAAAACAGCAGTAGTCAAGCTATGAGTGGTTTCACAGTCACCATCCTCAACATGGTCAGACCAGACACTGGACAACATGAAGAGATTACAGAAAATTCCTGAAGAGGTGTAGCTTTAATAGCAGGACAACAGGAAATTATACTCACACACAGCCATAAATTATGCCTCAAATCGACAGACAAATGTAATCTCCCCCCCACTTACTGTTTTCATGCTTTATTGGGTTGAAGAAAAGACAAGACATCCAATTGCTCTAGAAGCACAAAACATATACAGCATAACTTACAGCTAGGAAAAAGTATGCAACAAAACCCAAAGCACCGCCTGGCATGACATTTATTTGTAGTCCAAAGATACTCCCACATTCAAGTGGATTCAAGTGCTCCCCCTCCCCGCAAAAAAAGGAGATGCTTAGAAATTAAAATCACATCGAAGCAACGAGATCAGACAGGACATCCGCAAACATCAAGTCCAGAGATCTTTCTTACTCCTGGAAACTACTTCACAATCCCTTTCTTAACTCACAGTACTTCCCCTCCAAATCAGAAAGGAAAGGCTGGAAAAAGCTTTCTCATTTTCAGAATGGCTCTACTGAAAGTTAGTTTACTCTCACTTGTTCTTGAGTCAACACAATACTTAGTTTGTACAAACTGCATCCACTTTGGTACTAGTAACACCAAAAAACACAATTTGTTGGAGAGAAAAAATGTTGGCTGAATGACGAACCTTCACACCTATGGTGGGTAGTCCAGCCTTGGAATTTGAAAATAAAATAAGAACTAGAATAGACTAAAATCTTGCCTCTAAAGAGAGGTACACACTCAGGATTTTACAGTATACTTTGAGCACTTGTTATTTTTGCTTCGCTCCAGTTTGAATTTAAATCCTCCTAAATCTTTCAAAGTAGTAGTAAGATTATGCCCTGGTGTCCTAGCCAATGATCTCAGTTGAACATGAATTTTAATAACCACCATTGTGCTGATAAATTAAAGTCAAGTATATCGGGTTACTGCATTCACCTGCTGTGTTTGGACTTGCAATGCTTAACACATTAACAAACTACGTTTTAGGAGACTTCTCACACAGCTAGAAGCATCACCCTCCAAGACCTAATCCTTCCTTCAGCACTAACGTCATGGGTGGTTAGTCTCTCTACGACTGTAAAATGAGGACAACACTCATTTAACCCACCTCACAAGTTTGCTGAGAGGAGCTCTTGCCATTTCTATGTGCTTTGAAAATGCAAGAAACTATATGAAGTGCTGCATATCTAGCAAGAACACTACAGAAACACACATTGTACTTCTGGCTCAAGTGCTTCAGTTGCTTTTTTTAAAGTAGCACAGCCCAGTATGTATCTACCCAGGAAAAAAAAGAAGTCCTCATAAACAAGCAGAAATAAATTTTGAAATCACAGTGTCAGAAGCAGAGAGACCTGAATACCAGTCTCAGATGTGCCCAAGTTCACAAAACAAATTGCAAAAAATTACTTCTTTCTGTTTCTGTCACCTAACCTACAAATTAAAGGATAACACTCAAACTCTTTAGACCAGCAGGCTGCTTAACATTTGCCAGCCCATCAGTCCAGGGCACTCTGAATAACTGATTTGAGACACTGACTTAAACCATTTCATATGAAGACTCTGGTCCTGCAAATATATAAGTGTGTTAACAGATCTGTTGCCATCAACAGGGTTACTCTTAAGCAGAAGTGTTTCCAGTGCTAAAGATAACACTGTATTTCTATTTAGACAACTCCTACCAGCACAATTTTTTGTGACTTGAAAGTAAAGTTGCTTGAGTATTGTAATAAAAGCAATCGGGACTTTCGGCAGATTAGCAGCTACTGTAAACTCAAGTTATTTTTCAATGCTGACAAGTGAAACATAAAAATAGGAGACACTAAGACCCATCACTCATCCCTCAATATTGTATTTGCAAAATCCTCTCAATGAGGTATGTCTTCTCTACATTTGCTAAACCTGCTCTCATCTAAGAAGATATGAGACTACATAGAAGGGAAGTAAAGTTTACCAGTATGAGGTGTGGGTGTCATTACCCACATACTGCTGCTTATGCCATTAAAGTGGGATATTTGCACAGGTGAGCCCCTATTCACGTCAAAATAAGCACAATAGAAAAGCATCATTTAATTAAAATTTCTCAGATTGATGATTGGCTAAACTTTTACAACCAGTCTCCTAAATTCTGAATTTCTCTGGTTCTCCAAGGCACACTGTAAATGACCCCTAGGACTGCATTCTTCAGCAGAGAGAGGCAATTAAAGTAGTACATCTGGTTAAAATATTCTGAATTGCAGTATCCCAATGACAGCAGACAGGACTATAAGAGGACTGTCAATTAAAAAAAAAATTTCTCTCTTCCCCCCAGCCTTAAAAAGATGTGGGACCCAGTAAAGTGTCCTGTTTGAAAGCTGTATTAATTTATCAATCAACATTAAAATCTTCCACGATTATGATCCATTCAAAGCAATTCCACCAGCAATACAATTCATTGCCCAGCAAGACCTACTCATTTTTGTATTTTCATGAGCACGCATCGTTTATGCTCATGGTTCAATACCATTCATAAGCACAGTATTTTCTCTTAGCGTCTGCTCCAGTATTTTCCATGACTAGAAGTCAGGCTGCTAGGGGAATTTTCCTCTCTTTTTCAATAGCATCAACAGTGATTGCATTCCTCAAAAAGTAACTCTGAAAGCTAACTGCTAATTTCTATCAAGGTATTTTGTGAATATTTCACATTTTGATCTAGGTGAGTGACTACTTTGTAATATAACCTATTCTACTTCCTTTCCCAAGACATGAATGTTAATTATTGAGGCCTTGCTTTAAAAATGAGCTTTCCATCACCACAGATGTCTTATTTCACAACCATCAGCAACTTACAGTTCTGAAATGCAGTTTTACTCTGTATGAAATCTTTACTCTCCCTCTAGTCTTTCTGATGTCCACAGAACTTGTTATGGATACATTGGCCATACATTAGAATTATTATATATATTGTGTCTGTCTATAACGTGGGGAGCCAAAATAGCTTACTTTGCTCATCTTTTTGTCTGCAACCTCTGATTTTTTTCCTCTAGTAATCTATCCTTCCATTTTTAATCCATTTGCTTTCTGCAGTCCCTAGCAAGGCCCAGAACAACAGAATGATTCTTGAGAACAAGTCAGTAATTTAAAATTCAGTGGTACCCTCTCCACTTCTCTACAAAGGCTGATTTTCAGAGGACATTTAATTACAGGCCTGAGTTCCTATTTTCTAAGCCTAAACACAACCCCTGAAGGCTTACAAGATTTGAGTCACAGCTGGAGCTGTGGTTACTATACAGTTTAAATATCAGCCTCTTTACTGTGCAATTTGTTTCGAAAATCAAATCAGATGCTGTGTCATAAACAAGTGCTAATTAAGTACTGAGTGGAAATTGGGCTTTTCTGTGCAAGAAGGGTTCTTAAATATCTGCATCTTCACTTCCATAAGAAAGGATAAATATGTCAAGAATGATAATTATAAAAGGAAACCTACTATGGTACTTCCAAGGCAGTACTGCTGCTTCTGCATTTCATCTGCTTCCATGTAAGAAGAAAGGAGGGGGGAAAAAAAAGTTAAGACCTGTATGAAATATATATGTACTAAGGATCTTATTAATCTGATCATATCACCCATAATGCTTGCTGTTCCCTCAGAGAAGACATTCACTCTGAGTTTCAATCACATAGGATTTAAACAAGATAACTAAACCCATCTCTCTCCGTCACTGCAAAGCAATAATGAAGCTACTTATATTACCATTTCTTTTAAGTCATGATCTACACACAGTATTTATTTGACAATAGCATTGAATTCATTAGACATAACACCTTGTTTGATAAATATCAAGTGAAGAACAGGAATAATGCATTTTAATACTCTGAAGGTTGCCTCTGAGTAACAATATTCACGACTCCATTAACTAACAGGCTCTCGGCTACAAAAGCAGAATTAGATCTGTCAGTCACTGACATGGAAGGGCATGGCCAGTTGCACTGAAGATTGTCCGGTTGAGATGACTTCCACAGCAAAGGAAAGTATCCCCTGTGGCCTAGAACTTGTAATGAGTTTGCATCCATTACAGCAATAAACTGAATTCCTATTACAGAATATACAACTTCATGGCCCAGACAGATCCCTGACTCTATTGCCCAAAGCAATACTCAAAATAAGGCACAGTTAGATCTGTGGATTCCAATGCAACAAAACCAAACACACGATTTCACAATCTTTCACTGCTATTTGGAGAAAAACCCATGAGCTCTCTGATCCTAAAACCATAAGTTGCCAATATTCAAGTGTGCCCTTTGTGAGATTTTGTGGAAAGAATGAACAAACACTAAGTCAGCTGACTGTCAGGTCTCACAGTTTGATACAAACTCCTTCAGAAGGACACAGTGCTCTCAAACAGTAGGTTCTGACTGCCTGCGACCTTAATGAGTTCACCGCACGTGGTGAACATGGCTACTCCAGTTCTTTAATGAATCTGCCTCAGTTCGTCAACTGAGATCTGTTCAAAACCAGCTCCCACTGGAGAGTGTCTATTTATACTCCTTGACAGATAAATAGATGCAAGGGTTTTTTATATCCTGCAAGAGCAGCAGCAACCAGGTAAACTACTTTTGCAACATGAAACACCTGGATACCTTCTTTAGGGCTCACAAGAATACTAAGCTACAGTATTGAAAACCAAATGGAGATCCATGACAGCACTCCATTAATGTCTGAACAAAGTAACAGCAAGATCCACAAACACGCTTGCTCTAGTGGTGTGGAGATCCTCTTTGTGCCCATGCTTGATTTAACAACCATTTGATATTTTAAGTATGAAATTCAAGTGCTATATCCAGCCTCCTTTAAGACAGCAAGATCTGTGGTGAAGACCATTTCTCATGCTACTTTCTGAATTTGTGCCAGGTAAGTATCCAGTAAGAACAGTAACATTCACAGTGCAAGCATTATGTATAAAACAGCAGCTGGAAGCTTGTTCAGAGATCAACAAAATGAAGCTCCTGCCTTCCAAGTATCTTGTCTTTTTTTTGTAAGTCCATAGAAAAGTCAGAAAGTTCACTTGGATTCTAATTTTTCACTGAAATTCAGAGTATCTGGAATAGAAAGTCCTGTACTTAAAAAAAATATATATACAGCCAAGGTAAACCAAATTGTAGTTTTCCAAACTTAATCTCCATAATGAGCATAAGAACATACAGTGTTAACTTTCACCTTCCTCATCTCCTGCTGAATTTTAGGTAGCAGACAAAAAAGCATGCAGCAGAGATGGGTTACAGGCCTGTGCCAACTATCCTGGAAGGAAATCTGCAGTTCACACATTAAGCAGACAAATTTGTAAAAGGAATACCATTTATTTTCTAAAGAGAAGGAAACACTTTCAAGAGCAGACTCCAGCACTCAACCACATTTTCTGCTTAGCTACAGAGCTCTTGTCTTCTGAGCAGGCTCCAGCACTAGCCAAACACTTTCCTGTTCAATAAAGTAAACAAAACACTCCCTTTTTGCAGGGATGGCCATTCTGTCCCAATACATTTCCCTTACAAAGCACTCTGCTACAATGCAGGACCTTTTCACCTATCAGAAGTAACTTGGAATCCGTAACTAATTGCCTCAAGAACTTACCAAAATATATTAAATTTCTTTTCCTTATATAAATACCCTGTACCAAGTTCAGCTCCATGACAGTTCTCAACTCCTGGCATAGGATGTAAATGTTACTTTGCTTGGTTTAACTAGAGCAAACTCCTCCTTCAACCAAGAAACACCAAAGCATCACCTGCTGTCTTGGAGGACCACAATGCCAGAATGAAGCAGGGGCAACAGCATCAGCTGAAGACACCTAACAGGCAGCCCCTGGTAGCAACCTCATGCAGGCAGGACAACCATCTGTAATTCTAACCAGAATGAATCTAAAATGTTGCAGAAATGGCTGGCCAAAAAAGAAAAAACCAAAACACACACAGACAAACAGTATGTCCCCCCTCCCAAGAAAGGAAATCTACTGAGACTGAGTACTGATAACTGGCCAAAATGAAACAGTCACCGTGGGACGCTAAGAAAATCTGCTCCTAATTTAGAACAAATGAGAATTAGCGCTAGACTAACCCAATCTTCTTCTTTAAGAAGATCACTGAAGTCCAGACAAATTAGAAGTAGTTAAGCATTCAATAGATAACATGTAGGAAGTTACTAGTCAAAATGAAGAGGATTAGGACTAATATGAGAGTTAAAAGGAGGCTAAGAAACTAAAAACTGTAGAGCATCACAGGCAATTTTGAATAAGGAACCTCCAAGCTGTACAGAGAATGATCCTTTTTGAAATCTATTATTACTCTTGAAATTGAAGTTAAATATTCTCATTGGTGGCTAAAAAAACCCCAAGAATTTCTGATGTGCTAATGAAATTAAAGAGGCATCATAAATATATAGGACAAAGCATCTTGAAGATTTGGTAACAGAACTGACATATGATGCATATAAATCAAAAAGTTACATTATTTCCACTATAAATTAGGAACTCGGTAACTGAGAAGAGGGAAAGAGGCCCTGGGATATGTTACTCATTAGATAATGATGGCTCACCCATACGATGTGGCCATGGAAGTGGCAAATACTACTACCAAGAGATTGTATGAAGTAAAAAATTCCAGAAGAGAGGAATTAGGATTACTGCTTTAGTAGAAGGAATCCATGATATATTTCCTGGAATGTTCTATATAGGTCTGGTCATTCATATTTCAGGGAGACTAATCTAATTTTGAAGCTGTTTAAAAAGGTCTACTAAGATGATCAAAAGTTCCAGGAAATGTCTTACAACACAAGGAAAAATAAATTTAAAAAATCTGATTTAGCCTGACCAAATCCAGCTCAGAGCAGACTATGATTGCTCTTCACAAATATCTGCAGATGAACACAGGGGGACATGGAGAGCTATTTAAGCTCAAAGACATTGGCATATGAACAGATGAGAATGAATTAGCCACGAATGGAGTTAAGCAGGAAAATAAGAACTAGGATTCTGACTTTCATAGTAGTCAAATTTGGAATAGCTCTGCAATGGCACAGCAAAGAGAATTCCACTTAGCTACTGCTTTCAGTAGCTTGTAAAAGCTTTAGAGAGTACATTGGCTGCCAATATCAGACTTGAACCCATGCTCCACAAGACCTATTCAGATCCAACACAGAGATGTGTCTTCTCACTGACGGGGCCTTTATCATCTCTGCCTAAATTCTTATTTTAAGGTCAGTGAGATTATAGATATATAGGAATATTTTCTTTTCAGTAAAAAACTTGCAGGGTATTTATGCTTGCTTATAACAACAGCTGTAACAAAGTACTAGAGCAATACACTTCACCGGAGTCATCCTAGTCAAGAGAAGGAAAAACAAAAAGGAAAAAGTTACCAAAAGAAAAGGGAATGTAGATGTTTGTCTTTTTGAATATATTAGCAACAGGAAACAACTTCTGTCATATTTGAAGAGGCTGTTAACATTATTTGGATTTCTTTCTGTTGAGATGCCTCCAAGACTCATCTTCTAAAACAAGATTGATCCACCGTTTCTTGAGACTACACCCCCTTCTCATTGTTCTAATTTGCAGGAGATGAATGATAGCTGGCTGCATTTCTCAATCATGCTAAGAGTTTTGGCATATAAGAAGGAAGGGCATTGAGCAGACCCAATGAACAACCCCCCTGGAGAATCGCCAACATCTTCCTAATAGACAGAATTCAAGGCCAACTATCCATAAACTAAAAGCAACTCCCACATAAACACTGCTCCATTCTGCATTGCTCTCACAATAAATTACAAATGATGTATGCAGAGAGGGAGACTGACTACATTGTATGACGGACTTTCATGATAGACCATTTGTCTCTGAAACAACTAGAGACTGTTCTGGTTGCTGTATGGGCAAACATGGAAACGTTCAGACTCTTTTCTAGTCAGCATATAGTCCAGTCCTAATTAGTATCATGGTTTAGTATAGGTTGGGTTTTTAGGAAAGAGGGCTTCAGCCACGGAAGTGATTCTCTTGCAAAGAGGTGCTTACAGCTTCCTCTATAACCCGACAGAACCAATCAGCTGGCTAGTTTGAATATTGGCAACTTTTTTAAGCCACTTAAGAAGCTTGACACGCCTCTGTGATCCACATTTGAGAACGAACAGAGCCCGGGAAAGCTCTCTTGCTTCCAGCTTTCAGACAGGTAACTGCGAGGGAGGGGGGCTGCGGGCGGCCCAGCGAGGCTGGGCCAGGCCCTCCCGCCACAGCCCTGCTCGCCACAGCCCTGCTCTGTGCAGGCATTGCCCTGCTCCATACAGGCCGGCTCCCGCCACAGCCCTGCTCTGTGCAGGCATTGCCCTGCTCCATACAGGCCGGCTCCCGCCACAGCCCTGCTCTGTGCAGGCATTGCCCTGCTCCATACAGGCCGGCTCCCGCCACAGCCCTGCTCTGTGCAGGCATTGCCCTGCTCCATGCGGGCCGGCTCCCGCCACAGCCCTGCTCTGTGCAGGCATTGCCCTGCTCCATGCGGGCCGGCTCCCGCCACAGCCCTGCTCTGTGCAGGCATTGCCCTGCTCCATACAGGCCGGCTCCCGCCACAGCCCTGCTCTGTGCAGGCATTGCCCTGCTCCATGCGGGCCGGCTCCCGCCACAGCCCTGCTCTGTGCAGGCAGCCCCCTGCTCCATGCGGGCCGGCTCCCGCCACAGCCCTGCTCTGTGCAGGCATTGCCCTGCTCCATGCGGGCCGGCTCCCGCCACAGCCCTGCTCTGTGCCGGCAGCCCCCGCCACAGCCCTGCTCTGTGCAGGCAGCCCCCTGCTCCATGCGGGCCGGCCCTCACCCAGTGAGGCCGAAATTCATCTGAGGCCACTGCCTGGCAAAGATCATGCGACCAAGAGCGAGAGGCAAATTCCAGCTGCGGGGCCCGGGTGAGAGGAATCCTTTTAGCGCTGTAAGATTCTCCAGAACAGATGAAACCTGCAGACATCAATCCTCTCCCAGGTCAGAGGAAAGGGAAAGGTGAAGGCAAGTGAAGAAAACACCATAAAGACACCAAAGTTAGTGAAGAAGGAAGAGCTGAAACCCTGAGGGAGGAGAAGGAGGAGATGCTTCGAGCTTAGAAGCTGAAATTCTGTTGTAAATCTATGGTGGTGACGGACTATGATACATCAGAGTACCTGTTGTAATTTCATGAAGCATGGGGGGGTAGAGCGTTCAAATTACAATTGTGAGCAAAAGTATCTGCGCTGAAATGAGCAAACGACTGTAATTGTGAGCAAAAGTACCTGTGCTGAAATGAGCAAATGTTGAAGTAGCTGTAATTTGATGAGAAGCTTGAACAGAAAGAAATGAAAGTGATGAGGACCCTTGCTCCCAGGGAAGGAGAAGACCTCTGTTGCTAGAGATGAAGATGCTCCCAGAGATAGGTGAAAAGAACCTTTGCTTCTGAACAGCTCAAGTAGCCCAAGATTGAACCCTCGAGGACAGTTGTGGGGAAAGCTGTAAATCGAGGGCAGGGACTTTCACATGCGAGCAGAGAACCAACCCGGGTGGCTGTCTTGCTGCAACACTGAAGCCATAAGAGAACTGTTTCTTGTGGAGATGTCTCCATAGCATGAGCAAGAGAGACACCCCTCCCTAAGTGAACTGAAAAAGATTTTTATAGAGGTGGTAAACTGACTGAAAATCTCAAGGGTTGTCTTTTTACATTGTCAGTGGGAGAAGGGAGAAAGGTGGGGGGTGGAAAGTGTTCTGAAGGTTTAGTCTGACTTTTTTTTCTTTCTTTTAGGTCTGTTAATAAACTTCTTTATATTCTTTTAAGTTTTGTGCCTGCTTTGCTTTTCTCCTAATTCTTATCTCACAGAAGGAAAATAAGTAACTAATAGATATTTTGAACCAAACCACTACACCAAGCAAAGACTGCCATCATCTTTCTACACAGTGTTCTTTCCCGCTATATTTGGGGAAGAAGAACCCCCTCAAATCTGTAAGAATAACTATGTCCTAAGATGGAAGTATCATGAGAGAGTATTCCTACAAACAGAAAAATCCCATGTAGGCACAAAGCCAGCTGACAAAACTCACACCAGAGTTCTGCACTGGCTGGCGTTATCCTAATTCCCTCCCCAGCATCTTTTTCAGATCTGGTTTGCTCCAGCTGCTTCTGAAGAAGATAGGTCCATCTAGACTACAGTTAGAAGAACACACTTATTATTGTTCTGACAACATACAACTGCACTTAAGAACTTCTTCATTCCTTTGTATTATGCCCCTGCAACCTTTCCCATCTCACCATGGGATGAAGAAAACTAAACCAGCATTAGGCCTTTTTGCTGCTTCTAGTCCAAACTGGTTACTCCAGTGGATTCTGCCAAGAGGCTGCATGGCTCCTGCCCACTTCTGTCCTTCCCTCAAAAAGGCTAGAAAGAACCCTTGCTGAGCTTTCTCATTCTTCCTCATTCTCTCCTTTCTGTTGCTCTCGTCAAAATGACTGCACAAGACCCTGTTTTAGCAGTGGGGGAGGGAAAATTAAATCAGATGTTTCTCAATCTTTAGTACAGAGGAGGACTAGAAGCAGCTAGAGTGCAAAATTATGATCAATCTTTTGTTTCCAAGCAAAATCATTGTGGAAAAGTAAAATAATTTAAAACTATAAGTCATCGTGCCTGCTTCTGAACCCTTTGCCATCCCAGCTAACAAATCTGGCTGTGCACGCGCAGCGGCAAATAGGCTGAGCACCCATTGGTTAATGGGACCATGGACCTTGCACATCAAAGAGAAAAAAAATGAATTTTAATGCAGTTTTTAGAAATACTTGTCATTGTTTCAGCATTGCCATTTAGTGAATGGGACCGATTTCTCTCTCAGTAGGGGATGATATTTTAATGATGTAACAATGTACTTCCCAGAAGAAAGACAAGCCTCATGAGGCAGATTAAAACTAAGAATATTCAGATCCCATTAAAATCAGACAGTTTCAAGCCATTTCTAAAATTAATTTTGTTTAATGATAAAATGGGTTATCTTAACAGGTGGCTAGCCAATTGTAAAATTAACCAAAACATGGTCAGAAGCACAAGGGTAGCTATTAGAAGAACTGGTTTCTTTGTATTCTGCCTTCTATTATCAGTGTACCATAGGACCCTACACAAATTCCTCCAGTCCATGACCCCCGGCAAATTTCTGTGCTTCAGCTTTCTCTTTCTGCAAGCAGGGGTAGCATTTGTCCAACACCAGAGTTCCCCAGGGCCTCAAAAAAGTGGCATTAGAAAGCTCTGTTGTTTAGTAAGAAGGAAATATTTAATGCAATTCCCAGGATGTTTATTTTCAACCATTTCTGTGGTATCAAGAAGTTTTTTCACAGCACTAATCAGTAGCCTGTTAGGGAAACAGCTTCATGTTTGATTGCTTATTAATTGTATTTTGAGCACTTACTCTTTAGCTGCAGCCACTGGACTCTGCTATGCTACAATTAATTTTCAGCTTCCACAGCTGAACACACAGTGAATTCAGCCCTTCTGTGCAAAATCACTTAAAATGTATAAAGAATATGCCTTGTTGAGCACCTCCTGAATTGTGTAAGGAGGAAATGAAGAAGACTGAAGAAAATACTCAGTATTGGAAACACCAATTAAGGCTGCTCCTGAGGACAGTTAAATATTACACAAATCTCACCAGCATGCATGGAGTTTGAGATGACACGATATAAGCAGACAAAAAAGTGAGAAAACAGCTTATTCCATCTGCACTGATGAATTTAGCATGAAAATTTTTATACAAAACATCAAGTTGCTCAGTTTGCTGTTTTAAATATGACATGATCATTTATACCCTAAATACTGTTGCAGTAATCACTGAGAAAATGAATATGACAAGAATATATGACAATCTGTATAGATGAAAAAAAGTTAGTGGAATCCTTAGACACAATAGTTAGTGAGAATTCCTAATTTCCAGGTATAAATTACTCTCCTTGTAACAGAAAATAAGTACCTTTCATTAACATGTTTTATCATACAAACAAACTACCAACACAGTAAAATCCATAGAAAACAAAATAATGACATTCACTTGACAAACATATCCATTCAACATTTGTATGTCAGGAAATACTTTCTGATTCCCACTTAAAATGATTTTAGAGTATGAATTTTAAATGAGACCAGACCAGGAAGTTTCCTCTACCATTTAACTTTTTGTCTCAAGTCATTCTTTCTGCTACCTCAGTAGCTGCTAGAACTGAAAATAAAGAAGAAAACAATATAACTTTATATTTTCATCTCATTTGTGGCCCAGACATTTTCCACTGGCCAACCACAGATGACCATTTGATTTTTTTCTTCATCAGGCACCTCTTAAAGAAGTGATCTCTGAACGCTGTGCATTCCTACCTTACCTCTAGAGGTGATACACAGCTATGGAATAATTTTATTTTCTTCCTCTAAAATCCTCATTACCTTTTTGTATATCACAAACCATTACAGGATACCGAGAATGTTGAGGCCACCACACATCTTTTATCTTCCAAAGATTATTTAGGAAGCCCTTTGCCTAACCAAACTTTGTGGTTAGAACAGTCTGCTTTATCTTACTAATGAGAATGATAATTTAGTACCAAATACTCATGAGGAATTATAGCTCTGCTGACTGGCAAATAATTTGCCAAGGCAGATTAGTTTAGCTGCATAAAATAAATATCCACCTGCACATACTAGCACTAATCAGGGCGTGAAATTAAACTTTTTATTCAGTGGGAAATAACTGCTGCAAGGCGGCGATTTAGTCTGAGAAGCAAATATTAAGGTCAGCCTATTCTCTCTGATGTTTATAGTACATATTACAGCGTGGAAAGCATGGTGCAACAAATTTGGCTTTTTAAGTCTATGAAACAAAATACTTCAGTGATGCGATAGCAAATTTGCCATTTGCTTTTCTAATTGCATACATTTAATGGAGCAAAGTGGCTGAAATGAAACATTACCAGAGACGTGAGGGTGAAGTTACTGAAGTACCAAAGGCCTGCACCAAGTGCAGAAAAATATGCAGCATGAAGTTTGGTGTAGAAGAAAATTAATCAGCATTTTCTATACAATATACTAGTCCCAACAAATACCCAAAATAACAGGATGCTATTTCAGTACCACTGGAAAAACTGGTAAGTGTATGTTTAATATTCAAGCAGGATTTGCAACCCCACATTTAGGAGGCAACACTGCTATCCCAGCTTACAAAATTATTCTCACTGCTTTCATGACATCCTTGCTTTGGATACCCAGGAATCTCTGCTACAATGTCCAGGACACAAATATATTACCAGGAAGACTGCAAGGTTCTCAAAGATTTTTTTTTTTAAATAGCTAACAAATAACAGGTCTTAAAAATCCTGGTCCTACTGACACCATAAATGACATAGGTTCAGGCAAGCAGAGCCTCTTTTAAAGTATAAGCCTTTGTCCATCTGTTCCATATATATACACACACAGCAGGAAGGAAAATTCCAACTTTATTACCCTTCAGCCTTCAATTACACTGACTATTCTTTACTATATTACCTGCCAGTTATGTGGGAGCTCCTACAAACATGCAAATATAAAAATTATTGAACTTCAGAGTTTTCCCCTCATTAAAAAATAACAACCCACAATCAAAAAAAATCCTTAACCACAAGAAATGCCCCCAAAAAATAACAAAAAAAAAAAACCCAAAAAACTCCAAAAAACAAACAAAACAAAAAAACCAAACAACAACCCACAGATGCATCTTAAAACACAACTAGAAGGCTCTGGTTCTTCTGCGAAACTGGAAGGCCCATCAGCAGCCCCTAGAATCCTATCATCCAAAACCAAAAGGAAAATGTTATTTTGGGGGGTGAAACAGAAAAAAAACCATGAAGAACCCTCAGACGGACTTCTTCCTACTCATGAGCCAGGAAATTAAATGAATTATTGCAAATTAATTAATTCATAAAAACTGAGAAAGTGAAACAATGTTAAGTATCAAGCGTTTGCCTCTCAAATGGTCCTAGATGGGAGCTCAAACTGGTCAGGTACTGTTCCAAGCACTGCTAATTAAACACAACTGAAGTTGTCACTAGTCCATTCAAGAAAACAGATGTTGCTTCATAGAGCTTTGATATTTTTCTTAAATACCTTTCAAAATGAGGAACAAAAAATATGAACTCTTATAAAAAGGGCTTTATTGTATTTTTATAGCATATTACATACCTTGTAACAATCATTCTGTTAAGTGTGAATGTCAGTTTTATTTTCTGTCCCTTTTTTCCTGGCTATTTACAAGCTTTGTAAGAATCATTCCTTAATTAAGTCTAAACATAGTTTTATATAAATGGATTCCTGGAATTAAAAACGTTCAGACTTAAGAAATGATTGTCACAGAGACTGTAACAGGCCGTAAAAAAGAATGCCACTTTAAACAAAGATTTCTCATTTTAATTAAAAAGATAATCATCAGAACATTCGTATACTTAACAGAACCATTTGAAGCTACTTTGAAAAAATATCTACTATTCTATGCAGGCTTATGTAGTTTATATGACATTTAATCAAAGTCTCAGTTGAGCCTATCACACTCATACTTTAAATACTGTATCTACAGTTTCAAATACTTATTCGAACATGAAAGTTACTTATTGAGCACCTCGACTTCTTGTTCTTTTGTAAATGACTATGACTACGGAAATCCCATATTCCTGAATGCATAAAAGCAGAGCTCTGTAAGGCAAGGGGTTTTGGGTGGGACTTTTGTGTGCATTTTTTTAGGTTAATAGGCACGTTCACCTCTCTCTTTAGCTTGTGCATCAGTCTCTTACACACTGTACTTTATAAAGAGCGTAGTTTCATCAGTAATACTGTACAAAAAAGAAAAGAGGCTGAAGTGAACTAAGACAGGTTCTGCTCTGGTAAAATCCTTGCTGTAGGTGCAGAACACTTGACATAATTTAAAAGATTGTATTTTAAATCTACGAACTGTCTTCCATTCAAAAAAAAAAAACAAAACCAAAACCACCAAAACTTTTGAAAGATGACGTGAGGAACACATGATACAATACACTCGTTCACCAGAAAAAACAGTCTTCCCTGGTGAGCAGTTGCATTGTATTGTGTAGTGTGATTACACAGCAATTTAATATCAGGAATAAATTAGGTCTTATTAAGACACAGAGGTAAACTGAGTAAGCAAATAAAATTGAATAAATTACTTAAACCTTAAAGTATTAGATTATAGATATTGTACCTGACCACAGATAACCAGGAAAGTGGTAGCAGATATCAGTTAAATGCAATACTGCTTCATTGGCAAGTAATCCAGGCAACACCAGCCAGTGAGAAGGCAGGTGCCTTCTACTCCCATCAAAAAGTTGCACAGACATGAACATACAGAAAAACAACAGAGTACTCTTTGTCTTTTAAAGCATCAAATACAGATGCTTTAAAGCAAAATAATTTCATTCGTAATATTAGCACTGGATGAAGCTCCCCCACGACATTTTTCTGTTAGGAGTTGGACATTAAAACGAAAATCAATTCACCAGGTCCATCTTGCCTGATACCCTGTGATTCAAGAGCTGCTCAAAGTCCATGTCGAAAGTTAAGTACTGACATTTTTAAGTGGAAAAAAGTATTATTTTCTAGAGAAGCACAAACATACTACCACCTAGAGGGTTGCTTTTCAATATGAAATGAAACCTACTCCAAACACTTTTCAAAACCAAAACTGTCTCTCCTGCCTTTGATAATAGGCCTCATACCTCCAAAATGTATTTGAATATTTACCTACAATGCTCCTTGGGAAGCTCTCAGGGAAAATCAATAATTAGTAGCAAAGCTCACCTCAAGCCAAACTGTGAGCCACCTGATAAGGGAGATGCAAATGAAGCATAGCACACACTGAGATGGACAAGGTAATCACTGTGAATGATTCAGCATCAGCTGAGAGGATGCACGAGCTGGTCTGCTACCTCTGCATGGACAACTGTACCAGTGCCCTTACTGCAGTGCCTGAGCACTGAGTGCTACAAGGCAGAGAAAGGACATTTCCTAGGAGGGCCAAGATGATACTTGCAACTGATACCTTATGTATCCTGAAGTATCCGTCTGTGCCACCCTTCCGGCAACACCAGAAGACCCCACCAAGTCTGACAAACACTTTTACTTCATCAGCAGAATGAAAGTAAGAGCCACGTTCTGGACCGATGTGTGCTAAAGAAAAAGCCTGAGATGTGCTTAACAAAAGCTTTGCTTACTCTACTCTCAACCTGTAAGCAAAAATACCCTAACAAGTTCAGAGTGGACAGAGGGAAGCCACATCTTTCACTGCATGTTTTACAAGCATTTTGCATGCAAGAGACATTTTAATAAAACATGAAAGAATGTGGGTTAGCTTTTAGCTCTCAGTGAAGCCTGGTCTTGATAATTCTTCCCTTTATCTGGTGCTCTCAACAGATGCATCTCCCAGAAGTGCATCTTCTTCTCATGCTCATGCCTCTCCCCAGTGCCAGGGAGCTCTACTGTTTGAGTGGGACACTGCCAGCTGCAGGATGGACAGGGATTCCTTCCCTCAGCCTCCAGGCCCAATCTTACAGATGATCTCAAACAGCCTGGACTAAGCCCCTGAATGAAAATCTTAGCACAGGGGGTGAAAAAAGTAATGTATGAGAAGTCAACATAGCATGTTCACAATGCTGTCTGGCAGCAGACAAGAATGTTTCAGCAGAAACTTTTCGGGATGTGAAACTCGCTATCTAGAGGCAGGTTGTAATTACCAAGCTTGGCCAAGCACAAGTGCAGCAGGATCTGGGACACTCCTTTGGCCAATCCCACACCAAAGAGGGCCATTCATTATTGCTAATTGCTACCTTGTCTATTTAGGTGTCCATAGCATTTTTCCACTTCACTGAGCTGAGACTCCATAAATCTGACAAACTTGGAGATTACTAGCAAATGGGTCAAAAAGTCTCAAGAGAGAAACAAGTTCTTCCAGATTAGAAAACAAAAGCCAAACAAATGTTTCAAAGCTCAATTAGAAATTAAAATTTGCAACCAGTGTTTCCTCAGTTTCATTTTGGGCATATGTTCTGAAGATTTAATAGAATTCCTTCTTCCTGATGAGCTCAAATTTAATTCTGTGCTACTAGAAGCACTAATCCAAAACAAACTTTTAGCAAGTGTTGTCAGTCATTTAAATTATATCCTTAGGGAAAGAACAGTTTGGGGCACCTGAAATTTACATTCAATTTAGTTGGCAACACTTTGTTTTCATTTCTAAATCTTACATTTCTGGCCAAAAGCTTAGAAATAGCAACAAATGAAGAAACAGAGAATGAAGCTACATTCAAGTGCATACATTTAAATGCACAGTGCCTCAGATCTATGGAAATTAGCCACATTTGAAGAGCATCTTGGATGCACGTACTGTTTTCCATACCAAAGGTGAACTCACAAACCTAAACAATGTACGTGCTCCCCGCAGTCACTATCACTGATATACTGCTGCAGCAGCAGGTGAAACACTCAAGTGCCAGTACTTAGAGATCTCGCAGTAGAATGGGAGGAGAAACAAAATTACAGAGGGATAGTGAGCAGTACAGAAGGATAGTCTAAGGTGCACAAATAAAGAGAAAAAGCCGAAGAATTACATGCGCAAAGCCTGACGGTGCCTGTGGGCCCTTCTGCCAGGTCCTACCTCACTCCAGTTTAACTTCTCCCGCTCCCAGGTGGCACCTGCAGCCCCCTCCCTCTCTTCCCAATGCTCCCTTTTCCCGGATCTGGGGACCCCGCTCAGTGCCCTCCCCGCAGGCAGGACGCCCCCTCCCTGGGCCCCGCTCACCACCTTCCCCCGCCCGCCAGCCCGGCGCCCCCCGGCCCGGCCCGGCCCGGCCCGGCCCAGCCCCGAGGCCCGGGTCCCCTTCCCCACTGCCCCCCGCTCCATCTCGCCCGCCCCCCCCCCCCCCGCAGCCCCTCCACAGACAGAGGTGCCCACCCTCCCCCGCCGCCTCCGCCAACCCCCGCGGCCCCTCACCATGAACTTGAGCGCCTTCTCCTGCAGGACGGCTTCGGCCGGGTCCATCGTCCTGCGGGGCCGGGCCGGGGCCGCCCCCCCGCTCAGTGAAGGCCGCAGCGAGCGCAGACGGGAACCTGCGCTGCCCCGCGCCCCCCCACCTCGCCCCGCCGCCCTCACGGCGCATGCGCGGCTCCGCAGGCCCACGGGAAATGGAGTCCCCGACCGCATCCCTGGCAAGGGCCCTACTTGCCAGTTAAAACTACAAGTCCCGGCAGGTGTCGGAGCCGGGGGCACGCTGGGAGCCGGCTGGCACATGCGTTGTGTCTGTGCAGGGGGCCGACGGGAGTTGTAGTAGCGTGGGGCCGTGACGGTGCGAGGTGCGGGCAGGGGTGGGATGGACACGGCCTCTGTGGGCAGGCGAGGGAGGGAGATGAGGAGGCGCATCCCACAGGTGCCGTGTGGGCGGTGTCCAGCTCCAGACCTTCCCTGGGGTGGAAGGTACGGCTGGCTCCTGAGTCACGGCCCCGCGCTCTCAAATGCCCCTCCCCAGGAGGGCTCGGCTGCTCCCACGCTTTGCTGCGGTTGTGCTCCGTGCTCCCGCACTGTGGTGTTCGAGCCGATAGTTGCTGGGATACCTAAACGGAGCCCCGTGCACTGGCGCACCCCTCCGTGCGGGGGTGCCAAAATTATCCATTGACTTCGAAGTCACCAGTCCGAAGGCCCACATGGGATGTGAAACAGGAAAATTTGCATCACTGGGATGGATCAAGTAGGCTGACATCATTCTTGAGAGATGTTTGTTCAAAGCCATCCTGTGCATAAAAAGCCTCCCGTGGTGCTTTGGTGCCCTTTTTTCTAATAATGCTTCTAGATCAATTTTCCCTGAAAATTGGACCAAGTTTTCTTTGCTGTACTGAGCAGCAAAGAGAAAAAAGAATTTATCAGCGCTCCTTGACTAGCAACTGCACACAGACTGGAGAATATTTACCATAACCCCTCTGTTCCTCTTTTGCACACCCTACAAGACCAGCTCACTTGGCAGCCATTGCTTCTAATCCTCTTGTTTATTAAATTTGTCTCATCTCTTTCCAGTTTTCCTACATTTTGCACAGTGCCCAAAAACTGAAGCCACCTCATATGGAGCAACAGAGAGGAATTACTTCCTGAGGTTTTAATACCAACTATAAGACCCTGATAAGTTTTTACTTCGTTACAGCAAACACAACAGTGATTTCTAGCCGGTTTGTCATCTAGTAAAACACTCAGGTTCTTTTCCTTGCTGCATTTATATATTTGGCCCTGCATTTTAATTGAGATACCCTGAATTTCTTCCTATTCAAATGTAAAGAAGCCAGGCACAGACATCAGCACTTGCTTGCTCACTCAAACTCATTCTTTTCATTCCTGTGTTTGACACAGGAACAAAAGTGAAGCTTCAAGCAGGTACAAAACCGGTATCTCCTGAGTACCAGTCCCCTCCCTCATTTTCTCTAAACATTCCATCTCCTCCAGATATTCAGACAAGATGATCAGAGAGAAAACAGAGGATGCAGAGAATATGCCCATTACTGGATTCCTCCCAGGGACACATGACCTAGGTGGTGCCTCATGATCCAGTGCCAGGAGTGTCTCCTGCAGCCAGTGACCCAGCAGAGGTGACAGGGAATGTCAGCCTTTGCAGGGTGTCATGCTGGCATGATCTACGATCCCAGAGCAGTGGTCTAAGAGAAGGAGGTAGAGAGAACCTGATGTTCTCCCTCTACAATCCCAGGGCATAGAAATCTTCCAAGTAAAGCTTCCATGTCACCAGGACAAGAGGCTGCCATTCTTGGCCTGGCCCAGCCATGCTCTTGGCCATCATACTTTAAGGCCAGACTCTTAACAGTGAAATGCCTGAAATGCTTGGCTCTAGTGGGGCTGGGCACTTTCCAGACTGCTGACAGCACTGAAAACACTCACCACGATTATATAAATAACAGTAATTATAATGAGGGAATCCTGTAATTACAAAGGGAGGGCTCCTGTAACAGTACTGAAGGCAACCAGGGGCTGCTGGTGCTTGAGGCAGGGCTCTCCCGAGTCTCCTCCCTCCAGGCATCCTGCAGCTGGCTGGGGACGTAAATGGATCCTCCTGGTAGCAGCGTGCCAGGCTCAGGGCTTTGACTGCATGGTTTATTTGTCAATAATATCTGATGCTGGCCTAATTGTTGGAAAATTGGAAAGTGTAATGCTTCAGCACTAGACAGCAGTGTCCCAAAGCCCTCCAGGCTGATTGATCTGTCTGGACTGTAACTCATAGGGGATTAATGTCCCTGAACTATGTGGGGCCAAAACTAATGAGTGTTTAGGTGCTGGACTTAAACTTGGTGGTAGAAGATCATGGCTTGGTTATTCTGCCACACTGCCAGCAGGACCCCACAATGCAGAACCACTGCAGAGGGACAGGCCAAGAGCCTCAACCACAGCACAGAGTGACTGGGGAAGGACTCGGAGAAGCAGCAGTTGGCCCAGCAGCGCTGAGCACGGAGTAACACCTTGTTGTGGGAACCTCACCTGGATCTCTGCATCTGCAGCCCAAACTTGGGGCCCCTTCCCACTGTGGGATGCTCCCTGCAGCTGGATGGCCAGCTCTGCACCCACCAGCTTTCTATGTCCTCTGTGGCCAGGACACCAAGCTGTGACACCATCAGGGTGTCACATCACACAGCAGACAAAAAAACACTGGGAAGGTCTGTGGTGCATAAGGCAGGGAGAAGGGCACATTTCAACAGATTTCCAACCAAACAATTATTTGTTTGGACTGCAGGAACTGGACATGTGTAGTCAGTGCTGTCTCTGCCACAGTAGAGCTGCCCTGACCAGCTCCTCTTTACTTTTCCTTGAAACAGCAACCATACCCCCCCTCCCTGCCCTCCACCCCCTCACTGCAGAGCACGTTGCATGAAACGAGCCATATAGTGCTCAGGGACCTCACCATCCTTCCAGATGAAGGATGCTACCTAACGGTAAAGATATTACTGTGATCATTTTTGCAATAGCATATTGCTCTGTGCATTCTGGACTCTGCGGACCACATCCACGCCTGGTGTAACGCCATGTTAATTTGCTGTGGCAATCATTAATTGGGTAAGGAACAGCTGGTGCTTTGCTTCAAGTGAAGCTGATTGGGTCAGTAAGTAACTGGTTAAGCCATCTACAGCAGGTACAGCCCTACCTTTCTCTGCACTCCAGAGGGGTTTCACTTCTTGTCCCAGTGACCCTTGGTGGAAGCAGCAAGATTTGGCCATGAAACATTAGGGAACTTTAATCAGTGCAGTTCCTTTGGGCATTATTGCCTGAATTTTAATATTTTGAATAATAAAGGACGATTTTAAATTAAATTTGT
The DNA here is from genome assembly GCF_041296385.1 of Aphelocoma coerulescens. Lineage (NCBI taxonomy): Eukaryota > Metazoa > Chordata > Aves > Passeriformes > Corvidae > Aphelocoma > Aphelocoma coerulescens. Next base: position 23,690,354 of record NC_091020.1, read on the forward strand.
GGAGTCACCATCTGTGTGTGCTTGGCCTTGTTTTCCTCTACTTTGGCAGTGCCTTGGCTTCATTCTTTCCAAGCTGGAGCAAAAAGGAAGAGAAGTTAAAAGAAGGGAGTTCACTGGTGGAAGAATTTTTTGTTGTTCCCTTTGTCCTGCAAGAACTTGGCGGCAGCAGTGGCAGCAGCTGTTACTGGGGTGTGTTTCACAGTCGTGAGCACACAGGCAACCTCTGATAGCACAAGAGCTTGTGAGAAGGTGACAGGGACCCCTGCACCCAGAGACATCCCAGTGGTTCAGCTCAGCCTCTCCAGCCCAGCTCATCCGTGATGGTGACATGTTTCACACAGGGCTCTGGCATCTCAGCTAAAGGGGCTTGGTATGCAGTGCCCTGGGGAAACTGAGGGCTGCAGCCTGTGGGCAAAGGGGCTTTTCTAGGACAAAGAGACACTCAGTCATGCAAGAGCAAAGGGAGAGAGTCCAAGACCACACAGTATGAATTATGTTACTGAGCAGGACAGTACTCATTACCTGGTATAAGGAGATGTGCAAGGCTGCACGTATGGAGGGGATGACCAGAGAGAAAGGCTTGTCTGCAGAGAAACCACAATAGTGTGGGCTGTAGATTAACATTAGAGGTTGAGCTGATTGCATCCCTTGTGCTGCTGAAAAGGGGAGCTGCATCTTCTCTTCTGTCTCTGGCAGCTGCATGTTACTTCCTCACCCTCTGCTGGCTCCGAAACCTGTTTGCTAGCACAGTGAGCTGTTTTAGTTCACTACAGTGGCAGGAAAATGATACTCAGGATATACAAACTAAACATTTCTTTGCTGGCAAGTCAAACTGGCTTTTTTTGTGACCCCACAAATAGCAAAGCTACTGTAAGGGCAGGTGGGACCAGGACAGGGAAGGATGAGACTGGTCCCTCTCAGTTATTGGGAGCTGCTAATTCAGTAAATAGAATGTGGAAAACCTTGTCTTCACACTTGTCAGGGTCTCCTGACCCTCCTGGGGGTTGAGAGCCCTCCCTGCACAAATAACATTATCACTGGCTCTGGATGGCCAAGGCAGAGAGTCTTGGGCAGACCAGATTCTGAGAGTTTGGGATCCTTACAGGGATCCTGAGCAGATTAAACCTGAGCTCATTTCCCAGTTTCCCATCTTACCACTGTGGCTGCATGGTGCTGTTCCCCCACCAGATTCACTTGGCCACTGGGAAGCAGAAGATACTGAAGCCCTGGTCCCAGTCCTCTCCATAGACTCTGTAGGTGCTTTGCTTAAAATATGGATTAAGAGAAATCAGGGTGACAACATTCTTGAACAGAGACTATAGCCACTGTCAGCAGCCTTCCCAGTCTCCATGGTCTTGCCAGAGGCCCCAGTGTGGAGCACCAGGCTGAGGCACACACAGAAACACACACCCTGACTCCCAGCCAGCCAGGTGCCCCCAGCACAGATCTGGAAGTGCCTCTTTACCCTTAGAGCAGCTCCTTCACTCTCTGAGGCCTGGCCACCTCGCCTGGGATGTGTCCTTTGGTGTTTGCAGCACCTTCCAGCAGCCTGTCCTTGAGACAGCAGCAATGACTAATTCATCAGTCCTTCGGCAAACACGAGTCCAGAGGAGCATTGCTGGGAGTTCAGTGCTGCTGCCCGAAGGGTGCCAAAGGGGAAAGAAAGATTTCTTCTTACAAGGACAAAAAACAACCCCAAACCACCAAACCTGGCCTGACAGAACAAAAACAACCCCAACAAGTACCTTGTAGTCAGAACAGCCTTTTAAAGCCTCATGAATATTTAGTTTGTCCTCATGGAAAATATATGACTTTGTGTAAGGATCAGGCAAAGGAGGTGCATGATTTTTTTCTGATTTATGGGCCCAGCAACGGATTATTCATAGCAGAGCAGCTGTGTGGAAAGATTCATCCACTGCAAAATGTGATTGTACATCAGGCAGTGTGAGGGAACAGAGCTATGACTAATGGCTACTTTACATATAAATGAGAAGGTTTGCGCTAGGAACTGTAAAAAAAATACAATCGTTTAGCTGACGGGCCTGGCCTCTATATGGCAAGTGCTGCACAGGGGCCAGGGAAAGCCAGGAACAAGCCTGGCTGAAAGCGCTGCCTTCCCTCACATCCTTCAACATGCAATCAATGAGGCAACAGCAGTCAAGACTTCCAAGGGCCAAGCTTGTTGCTGGTATCAATCTGCAATGGGGGAAGGCAGATGTTTCTCCTCCTGCCTTGGACACCCCTGAAGTCCCTGCTGGCGGGGCTGGGATGGACCCTGCTTTGAGCATCATGCTCAAAAGCAGAGGGGCAGCGTGAGCCAGGGTGCTTGGCACAAGCCCCAGCATAAACCCTTTGCTTCCCCCCCCCACTGTGATCACAGCACCCCCCACGCTTGCTCTTCTAGCCGAGACGGGTTGTCTAGACATTGCAGATGTGGACAGATGTTGGGGCCATAATTTATAACAATGGCCTCCAGAAGGCAATTCCAATTTGTTTCGCTAAAGCTTTAAGTTACAGGCAGCAAGATCTCCTGTAAATACTCTTGCCTTACATAGTAAGTACATAAGAGACTTTTCCTGGCAAAAGGCCCCCCTTGCTGCAGTGACTGTGCTTTTCCCCATATCTCAGAGGGACATTACAATTCATGAATCCAAAAGCAACTGCCCCCTGCCTTGGACCCAACTAGTCCAAGAGTGACCTGGGTTCTAGGAGCTGACAGACATGCAGTTCTTAGAGGTTGCTTCCCCAGCATTATTCACTGCTCAGAGGAGGAGTTTGGGATCCTGCCTGCAGAGCTAACCCCCTCATTCATGTGCACCCCGTTCCTCATGGGGCATTTCCCTGCCATTTGGTGCCTGAAGGACAACTCAGAAAAGGAGATTTTCCCAGCCCTTGAACATACTCCCTAGAGGGACACCTCTCTTGAAAGCAAAAAGGCCCTCACAGGAAACATTTCCCTCTAGGAAAACCTTTTCAACCCAAAAGGAAGTGAAGCACACAGCCTTGTCTCTGCCCTGGTTCCTACCAACCCTCTTCAGAGCAGCCCAGAGTAGGCATCACAAGGCCTTCTCCCTCCATCACCCAGTATCTCAAACACTCCTTTTGCTGCTCTAACCTTCCTGTGAAAGACAACCATGGTCCCAGTTTTCCAAACCTGCAGCAGATACCATTACAATGAAGTACCCAGAGCTGTGAGCCTGCAGCCATGGGAAAAGAGGCCACCAAAAAGGGCACAGTCACAAGCAGCTACTTTGAGTTCTTCTGTCATTCAAAGCCTTCCAACCAGGGGTTAGACAAGAGAGGGATTATTCCTCCAGCACTGTTTCATAGCACCTACAGTGCCTCTGCTTGCAGAATCTGAGGGGGAAAAATAGGAGCCCTTTAGCAATTATTTGTTCCTGCAACTGTGTTTGTGCAGGTTGTCCTAAATTGAGCAACACAGACTTTGTCACAGAGCACTGAGGTGCTCTGAAGTGGCTGTATTGGTGCACAGGTGCATGAGTGCCTAGGGAGGCATGTGCTGAACTGGCTGCAAGTCCCTCCAGCAGTCCCTAATAAATTACAAAATCTGGTACTAACATCCAGCAGCCAGACAGGCCCCACAGATCCCTCTCTGTAGCAGATTCAATCATGCTAGGTATGCTACCAAGAGGATCACTGCCCAGGAAACCAGCAAACTCCTTCATTTCAGTCTACCTATATTTCCACATTTGTAAGTCTGTCTGTCCCATTCATCTCTATGGCTAGGCCACCATACTGGTGAAAAGCTGTAGAAGAGCTCTGCATCTATGAAACCACCAGAAAAGAGAGACATGAGGCTTTATCTCATGTTCATTAGAGGTGAAGACCGTATATGGAGACTGGGAAATAGCATATGGCTGAAATCCCACCTTCGAGAGTCCCAGCAGAGGACATCAACCAAAAGGAAGTTAAGTATATTTATAATCATCATATGTATTTAACTTATAAATAGATATTTAACATATATATATATTTGACTTACATGTATTTGAAACAAAGAGCATAGAGGGTGGCTGGAGCCAGCCACTATGGCAATTTCACCCATGAAGAAGGATAATGGAGAAACAAGACCCTGCAAAGTCTAGAAGACACAAAGTGCTTCAATTAGAGGACGTTTGTGTGAGGTTTGGTTGGGATTAGAGACATGCTCTGTTTGGATTTGCAGCTGAAAGTCTGCAGCCATCTGTCATGCTAGGAGAGTCAGAAAGAGAAACCCACTGGTCTCCCAGAGGAGTGGGAGCAGAGCAGAGACCAAACCAGCACAGCCGCACTTTGTAAAATTTGTGTCACTTTGGTTCTAGAGTTTGCAATTAAAGCAATGGGAAAAGGCAGTTTTCATGTTTTCAGCCAAATTAAAAAGTCTTACTTTCCCCAGCCCCCAAAAGTTTAATCTCAGATTTAATGAAACATTTAATTTGAAGCAATGTATCTTAATTTGCTGGGAAGCAATTTATTGAATTAAAGTAAATAAAGTAATAAATTATTTATTGTTCTTTAATTTTGAATTTTTGAGCAGAATGATCAGCTGAATTCAAGGCAAAACAAATGTCTGAGCCCCCATTTACCTTCGGCTGCAAGGAGAATACTTGATGCCTCTTTCAACTCAGTGTGGTATGGGAGAAGGTCTTGAAGGAGAGGCTTTTGTAGGAGGGAATCAGAATTTTGGCACTCAGCTCCTTTTGCAGCCACAAAGGCACATTTCCATCCTGCTTTGCATACCTGTGATTATCAGTGCAGGGGAGGCACACAGGTGCTGCAGCTCATTCTGAAGGCAGCATCCAGACCAGGCCAAGGCAGGCAGATGTTTTCATCCATGGCAATCTGACTTGGAGACTTTTCTGTGCCCTGAAGGATGGTGTGGGGATTAGGATCCAAAAGTGGATTTTCACCATTTTGGCCTTAAAATGGGAAAGCAAAGCAGGCCTCTTAAGTTTAGGTTACTCTTCCAAAACATCCAAATCTCAGTTGCAAATTGCATACCCAATACCTGCACCCCAGCCAGCTGCTGCTGAGTCCCAGCTGGGAGCTGTGCTGTCCCTCTCAAGGGAGAAAAGCTAGATTTTCATGGGAGAGGACTGGGCAGCACAGGAGGGACAGGATCTATGCCTCGCCCATATACTTTGTGCCCTGAACTAGCTTCCAAAATAAAACACAGACCCAAATACTGCATCTTCCCAGGCACTTCAGAGCTGCATCCCTCCTGACCCAGCATTTCCAGATCCTATGTGGGATCCTAGCAACTGATGGAGTAGAAAGACAAGGTTGAGGTGCACAAATGACCCCAAGGAAGAAAACAAGCCAGACCCAGCAGCTTCCCCAGCAGTCAAGAGGGTAAGGTGGCCCTGGGACAACTCAGCTCCATAGGCATGAAACCTGGGGCCAGTACTGCTGTTCCCAGAGAGCTGGACTGGACGGCTCCCTCCCCTGTTTGCTCAAGCACTTCCAATTAAACCCAGTGGAATTCAATCTCTTACCCTTAATAAACTTCCCTGTTTCCTTGCCAACTCCCCTCCGGACACCAAGACGCTATTACTCCAAACACAACAGGAAAGGGCTATTTTTTTCTGCAAACTTTCTGACTGAAGAGGCAGGCACGATCCCCCCTAGCAGGATCTGAGCCATTAGAATCCATGAAAATTAACTGCAAATAAACATTTGGGGAGGGGAGGGGGGAATGGGGCTGCCAAGCCACAGCAGAAGGGTTGTGTATGTGCTTCCCGACACAGGTGGACACCTGCAGTTGCTGACCAGTGTGCAACTGCACGTGGGACCCAACACGGAATTTGGGAACTTGTGTTCTGCTGTGAGCATGTATATCTCCAAGGATGCTGCCCCTTATTTCCGTGCCACCACAGGTCCTTTTTCATGCATCCCAGACATGCAGTTCTCTGGATGGGGAAGCTCTAACAGCCCCTTTCTTGTTGCTGGCACCACTCAGTATAGCAGGCACATGTAAAGGAGCTCTACAGCCCCCCTCCTCCAGCCTGGAGTCCTCATCCCCACGTGCTACATCTCCACTGCACAGACCCAGAAGATTAATGCAGCCATCTCCCCTTTCCCAAAGCCCTGGTCGCAGCTTTGCAAGGCAGGAGCCTCCTTCTCCGCTCTCCTCTCCCTGACAGATGCCTCAGAGCCCGGGGCCGCAGTTAAGGTGACAAGATTCAGCAATTCTTTATGAACATTTCATTCCCGCTCGCTACACGACGTAAATTAGATGGTGTGTTACATTCGGGCAAGAAGCACGATATGTCACTGTGGCGCCGGCCCATTGGATGGAGAGGCTAATCCTGCCGTGAATTTCATTACTGCTTTTATGCCGTCGGAATTAGCTTGGTGACAGCGAGCCTGATTGTCTTTCACTAGGGGTTTGCCAGGGCACAGGAAGGCTTCTTCCCTGATGGGAGCACTACCGAGTGACCCCGCTCTGTGGCCAGTCATTGTGCCTTCGCTGGGGCAGGGAGGGAGCGGTGTCTAGCTCATGGGGACCTCTGATATTCCTCCTCCCCCATGCTCACATAAATAGATTGAAGGTTCCCCTTCCATGGGTGTGGCCAGGATGATGACCACGCCCCTCCCCGCATCAGGAAGGTGTTTTATCCCTCCCCCTCATCTTTACATTCACATTGGCAGTTGTCCTGAGAACACTCTTCTTACTATGGTGGATTCTTCTTTCTCCCAGCACACACTGTGTCAGGTACCAGTGCTTGAAAGCCTGGAGCCCGAGAGCCAGTGACACAAACTGCAATCCAGCTGGGCCAAACTCAGTTCTCATATCAGCGTCTGCGCTTTCAAGTTTCATGCCCTTGCCCAGCATAAGAGGAGGTGAAAGAGATGCATAGAGCCATTTCTATCACTGTCCATAGGCTCCAGGTGCTCAGGCTCAGTTTGGCCGAGTTTCCTCCTGAAGCCTACTGATGAAGAATGTCAGGAGTCGGGGTGACTCAGCAGGTGCTGACTATAGGGAGTGAAGCTGGACAAGTTGAACCTGTCCTGTGTTTATCACTACATCTCTCCTGTTATCCTGCTGCTGCTAATCAGGGAGCAAAGCCAGGAACACGCAAGAGCTTCCCATGGAGCCAGCACTCACCTAGGTGAGATTGCTGAGAAGTCAGATACCCTGAGGGTGGCTCCCAGTAAGAAGTGACAGAGAGAAATCTGGGACACCTGGAGACCCCAAGCGAAACAAAGGTAGGGCTGGCCACATGCACATCCTGTATCCACTTAGCAAGTTGCACCTTCCCTGGTGAAACAGGGGGTCTCAGAAACATGCTGTAAGCTGTACCCTGATGCTATTGCCAGACCCAGTCATCAGGAGTCTGCAGAACCCGGGCACCCACATTTCATAAACATCATGGCTTTACTTCTCCAAACCTAGCTTCTGGAAGTACTTTCTCCCTCCCCAAAGGCCCATGACAGCCACAGCTCACTCCTTGCTGTTTTTATGTCCTCTCCCATCCACCCTGCCCACCCCTGGTTTGCATCCAGCTGCCTTTGTTACCTCTCTCCCAAGATTAGATGTCTCCAGACACTTAACCAGCAAACACCCATGTGAAGAACCACACCTGCCCACCTCTTACTGAAGCACTTGACCTTTCTCCTGGTGCCTTTGAGCACTGCTGCCATTTACAATGTTTAAATGTCAATGTGATTCCCTCCAGGGGTCCAGAGGATTGAGCTACAAAACACTTGAAGGTTGCAGATGACGTTGGTGATGGTCATCAGGCTGATCCAATTGGTTCTGCACCCTAGCATAGGTTCAGAAACCAAATTGCAGGGGCAAGGATAGAGGCACATACTGATCATCACTGCCTATCATCCCAGTGCATACCCAAAGTTCAGGTTGTGTGGTTCTGCATAGCTCCAACTTCAAACCCTCCTCCAGTGCTGGGTATGGCCCCTGGAAAATGCATAGGAGGCTTCAAAGCCAGATGACCAGCAGAAAAAAAACTCTCATGACATTAATGAACGGAAAGTCTAGGTACACAGCAGCTCCTGAAGTGCTCTGTGCCTCCTGACAGATGCCTCCTGCTCTCCTTCTGGCTGTCCCAGTGTCTTGTCTCAGGGCAGCTTTGGGTGATCAAGTACTGGTGCAGGCACTTCACAAGATCCCCTGGGGGACTGAAGGAGCCCTCCTGTGCTGGGTGCTGTACAAACAAAGCATGGGGAAAAAGTCCTCTTCTGCCCAAGCAGGAAAGCTGGTATCTGTAACTGGCAAAGGACCACGTTGCACCTATTGTGAGTCAAATCCACCTGGCTGGGGTGCTACCAAAGGGCAAGTTAGACCCAAACCCATCCCTAAGAGTGAATCTGAGAGCAGAAATGGTCCAACTGTATGTATCTGGATATCTGGAGAGAGCCAATGATACCAATGTCTGGAGCTCTGCTCTGTACTCTTGGCCCCCTCCTCCCACTCTCAGGACAGGAGGATGCACAGCCTTAATGCACATCTATTAGTCAAAGTGCTCTCCTCTTAGGTAAGCACTTTGGGAAGCTTGCCTAGTCCCTCACAGTAATACTCCATTAGTCCTTCACTCTAATTAGTGGGAGGAGGAGTGGGAGAGGAAGAGCAGGAGGAAGTTAACAAACCGATTTGGGATGATAAACTACCTAAGAGGTTTGTCAAAGACAGGAAAAGGAATAAAAGCAGTCAAACCTCAAATGTTTGCAGGACAAGTGCTTGAAGGTACATAAAAACAAGGTGTAGTAGACAAGGGCTCCCAAGTTCTCCCCAAAGGAGGGGGCAGGATGCAGCCTTTCCTCTGTCCTTTGGGATGGGGAGGCAGGTAGCACCTGGAGCTTGGATGGGGCTGGCAGCCCCTTGCCAGCAGTTCAGGGATCTGTTGTTGTGTTGAACCAGGATGAAAAGAAGAAGTAAAAAATTAAAATGAGGATAGAAACTGCTATTGTGTCCACAGCCTTCTTGATAGAGATTTCCTCTCCTCCACCACCAAGTCAAATACAAACATGCCCCCAAAGAGCAGGGCCAGGGCAGGGAACCTCAGTGCTCAGAAGAAATCAGATTGGTTTTGTGACATGTCATGAGAGGTGGCAGCTGAACCCTAGAGGGCAGAGAGGGTCCTTTTTCTGGGGATCACTGGGGTCCAGGTACCACTGTCTGAGTAATGTCAGTCACTGCTCTTCACAGCTGGAGAAACCTCCCTGACCCTGGAGGTACCCAAAGGACTCACCTGTGATGGGGGACAGGCTCTAGGCAAATCCAGCAGGAAAAAGTCACTGCAGAAAGCAAATGTTTGGGCACCACAGCATACGACTGTCCCTCAGCCCAGGTCTGTCACCCTGTCACAAAGTGCCCCAGCAACAGAAGCAAGGGCAGGAGGTCTCTCCCAGCCCCCAGCCCAAAACCTGGGCCAGCCCACCAGCACTCCGAGCATGACTTCCCTCCCCTCCAAACCTCCCCTCTTGCTGTGCCAATCGCCCAGGCTTCAGGCAGAGCTGATTCATAGTGACAGCTCTCCCAGCAGCTGAGAGCAGTCTCGGCTGGATTTGCCCCCAGACGCAAGAAAGCCTTGGACAGATAATTCATCGTGCAGCCCAACGCAGCCGAGACAAGGCCAGGAGCTCTACAGAGCAAAAATAAAAAAGTCACCGGGACTCCCCATATCATATATATATCAGCCAGCAACAGCTCCATCGGGAACAAAGGTATTCAAGCATTGGAAAGAGAGTGCTTAGCAGTAAAATAGGTCCTGGAAGCCCTCGGGCACTATTTACTGGGGAATGAATCTACCTTGGTGACTGATTGCAGCCTTTTAACCTGGATAAATCAGATGACAGATAAGAGCGTCTCCCAGGTAGCCCTGCCGGCAGGTACCTCCATTACAGCCCCATCCATTTCAGCCAGCTCTGTCACCCACCAGGGAACTCATACCCTGCTGTGCGGGCTGAGCCCTGTGCGGGCATCAGTGGGCACAGGTGCCAACTAATTTTTGGAGCACCTCTGCTCTTCTCTTTATGTCAGGGATGGCAAGGGAGCCTTTTCCAGCTAGAGAAGCAAAAGCAGCTGCAAAGATGAGGACTCATCCCTCCCTGGCTCTGAAACTCCAAAGCATCCCCTATCCCAGACTACTGCTGGGTGTGGGGAAAGGAAATGCAGTTGATGCCAGCATAGGTTTCTGGGCTACACCACTCTAGCACACTTTTCTCATCTGCAGAGGGCACCTTCCAGGCTGCTTGCAGCAGGACCCATTACAGTTTCTGAGTCAGCCTATATCACATCTGAGAGATGGCAGAGACAGAGCCATCCCCAAAACCACTTATACTGCAAGGACAGCCATCAGCTGGGAAAGAAGCTTGATTTATATAAGGACACTTACAAGTCGTGAGTGCTCGCAGGCAGGAGTGAACAGGTAGCCTGTCCCAGTCTTTCATTTTGAGAGATGTCCTGTCTGCCACCCCATGGCACATATTAACCAGGATCCAAGTGTCTGTAATATGCACCTTCCCTGCTTATCCAGTTCCAGAGACAAGCTGCAGGGACCGAGTCTTCCATCCCTGTGTGGCTCTCCAGCAAAGCAGTCAGGAGCGGTGGCAGTGCTGCATGGCAGTGCCATGAACGTGGCAGCTCCTGGCCATGTGCTTTCAGGCTCAGGGCATGCAGGGCTGGTTTTGCATGCATTATCCTGCCGGGTCAACCACAGCCCACTGAGGAATTGGCACAGGTCAACAGCATCAGAGTCTGCCCCATGCAGGCTCTTGCTGCTCCTTTGTGTTTTCTTGTCTGTTTTTCCCCTTTGAGCACTCAAAACTTGCAAGTACACGCCTAACATCCACAATTTCAGCCACTGCAAAGCCTAGGCGCCACCCTATCCCATTTCTGCTTCTGATACCTTTTATTGCTGCTTCAGCCTTTGGAGGGCCCCAGTAAATCAACGCTCGCTCTGCAACTCTCCTGATGCAGCAAGGAGTGTTCATGAGGAACACCGATATTTCAACAGCCACTTGAGCAATTAGTATTCAATAAATCCCTTTATCTTGCAAAAAGGAGAACCAGTCCCTTCCACAATGCAGCTTGCCCACAGGGCACCGTTCTGGGGCAGAGCAGGTGCCCTATCTCCTTCCCTCTCCTGCTTTATAGATTTGAGGAAGAACACAAAAGGAACAAACAGGTGTTCTAGCACCTTATAACTCAATCCTGTGCTCTGCTGCTCTCTCCAGCACAGCTCCCACCCAGGGCCAGATGCTGATGCTCAAGAGAATTAATTATCCACATGAGATAATAATCCTAAGCAAAGCACTGGGTGGAGAGGAGTTAAAGGAACAGTGCTTTTGTCTCTGAGATAGTCTGGGGTTAGAAAACTTCGCAGTGCTCTACCACTGCTCCCAAATTAGAGACTTCTGAAAACTTTGAAAGCAGACAACAAGTGTGGGGAGGATGCAAGGGAATTGAGCTTTGGCTTTGCATATTGGATCAGCATGGCTGGGAAAGGGAAAAATTGTTCCTGGGTTTCTGTGCCTTGATATGACAATTTCTGGAATGAGAATGGGAAACAAAATCAAACTGACGTATCTTGTTTGAGTCCCTGCATATGGAAGTGCTCCCTACCATGCCGTTCCTAAGACAGCTGGGTGCCAGTTTCAGCTGGAGGCATGCAGAGCAGGCACGGGATGTTTGCTGGGGCTGAATGCAGAGCAGGGCGTGTAGTACAGCGACAGCGGTGTCCCAGCTGCACCAGAACATGCACAGTGATGCTCAGTCTGCCAGAAATCACCGAAATCAGTCACCAACCCTTTCTGGCTGGTTTAAACTCATCAGGCTGCAAATTTGGAGTTGCTGAAGTGAGCAGGAACTCCTGGTCAGGGTTATTCCTGAGAAGCCTGCAAAAGGGGTTTCTCCTCTGCAGTAGCTGTTAATCATGTTGGGAACCAGAAGAGGATGGGTCTGATCCAAGCAAGTTGCCTCTCAGTGGGAAAATCCAGTCAATTCCCTGCAACTGTGCTGCTCTGTGTAGTGGGTTGGAGCACGTACCTGATCCCTATGGGAATTTTTTTTTTTTTTCCGGTGGTAGGGTTGTTTTCAGTCAGATTGCTTCCCTGATCTAGCCTCCATACATCCTCAGGGACAGCAGACCTGAACGGGGTTAGACAAACAGCTTGGCTGAGCAGCAGGGGTGAGGGTGCCCTGGGGCAGGATTAATCCCGGCTTGACACATTTCCCACACACCAGAGCATTCGAGCTGAGATGGAGATGCTCCAGGGAGCCGGGCAGGGGCTGGTAGGCTTCAAGGACCAGGACGTCCCCTCTACCCAGTCACACAAACTGCAGCATGTCCCTGCCCCACTCTAGGGGCATGATGCAGATGGGACAAGAAGCCAGCGACTGCCTGTCTATCCAACCAGGTCTGTCAGTCCAGTCGGGTTCCACATACCCAGCAGGTCAAAGAGAGATGAAGCCGTGTGTGTGAGGACTGGAGAGCACCGAGGATCCACCCAGAGCCTGACTTCCCCATCCATCAGAGATCGCACCCTGGAAGCCTTATTCAGCCGTCATTAGTATGCAAAGACTGTGATCCGAGAGAGGGGGAGAGAGAAAGGGAGAGGGAGGGAGGGGGGAGAGAGGGAAGGGAGAGAGAAAGAGAGAAAAAGCCAGTTGTTTTATTCATGGCTGGTGATATTATAGACTGAGTGAAAATCACATTATCGTAATGGGAAAGTTAGAGTTGCCGTGATGATGCCCTGAAGCTTGTGTGCTGATTGGGGTGTGATTGCTATCTGTATTTATATGTAGAAAGCAAAGTTCACTGCCAGTTCAAGATGGTGGAGCCTGCTTCTTCATGCTACATAATTCTTCAGTAGGGAGAAACTAAGAGCAGCCGGGACTGCTGAGCAGGCGTGGGGGCTCCCGCCGTGCGGGGCCGCGGGCAGAGATGGTTTGTGCTGCCCAGCGCGCTCCCGGCGGCGTGGGCTGCTGCCGAGCTGGGAGCGGGCTGGGGGCAGTGATGGGATGAGATGGGGCAGTGGGTGTGAGCACCCGGGTGCGTTTGCCTGTGAGTCAGTCTCACAGCCCTGGTTGCTCGTGATGCCGGGAAAACTGAGCTGCGGTTTCAGTTTTGAGGATGCAGAGTGATGGAGGGTGCAGAGCAGCGAGAGGAGAGGATCAGTGTAAATGTCGTGGTGCTGTCTGCAGGCTGAGGTGGGCTGCAAGGGTTTTGGGGACGTGAGTTATTGATGCCTCTGGTATTTCTGTGAGATGGAGAGTCAGCGTGACAACCTGTGGGCTCTGCATGTCCCATCCATTAGCCAACTTTCCCCCTCGTACCCCAAAGACTTCTTGGATGAAGGAGAAGCCCTGGACCTTCCTACTCCAAACTCCAGCTTCAGCTCTACAGCTGGGATGGTGCTGAATTTCTGTGCAGAAGCAGGTAGTGGGAATGTAGGTGAGTCCTTTCAGAATAAATCTATGCAAAGAAAAGGGTGATGCTCAAAACCCTCCAACTTCACTCTGCTTCTGCCAACCCTGTCACTCATGCCTGACTGCTGTAGGTCCCAGTCCCATCCTGCCCCCAGCATCCTGGAGAGCCTGTAAGCCCAAGAGCATGTTCCAGTCCAGGAGCTGCTATCCATCATACATCAGCACTCGGGAAACATCCTGTGGGATAAGGACATTCCATGATCACCAGCTTCCCCCAGGCAGTCACAGAGAGGAGATCCAGGGGTGGAAAGTTGCTGCTCTGCTTGGGACTCAAGCAAGTGCCCTGATACTGCAGCACAAGGCGACTTCCAGTCACCAGTTTGAGTCTTTAGATCCCAAAGTGACACACATTAAAAAGATAGTCTATGAACTGTGCATCTGTCAGCAGTAACACTGAGGTTATACTGGCATCCCGGTGTCCCTGAGTTCTCCTCCCAAGGACACACTTTTCAGCAGGCTCCTGCATCTGCACAGATGTGTTGGCATCCAAGGGGTGCATTCACCTTGTATTTCTGGGTACAGTTTGAGAGAATAACAAAAATCAAAGTTTGAGGGAAACAGAAGGTGAGCTATTAAACAACAAAAGAGGGAAATAAATATAGCCAGTGTTGCAGAGGTAAAGTGAGGCAGATATTGGAGAAGTGGGAAGAGCAGAGAAATATGCTAAATGCTCTTCTTTCTTTCAGTAGGGTTTATAGCAAGCCTAAATGTGCTCCACTCCCACTGGAGAGCCTTCTTAGTCAGCTCAGCTATGTGCCTCCCATCTCGCTGTTGCATTTTCTTTTGAAACCCCCATGAGGACCTGCAGCACTGTGGTGGGAATTTCCTGTCCCTCTCTAGACTCCTCACCCTTTGGTGTGCTCTACAGTCACTTGCAAACACACCTCATGTATGAAATGCTCTTCCACTCACATTTTGCACTGATGGAAATGGTACAAGGTGCAGTGCCCAGAGCAGTGTCCGCCAGATTACTCTCACAGTTCAGAGCACGACACAGCCTGGGAGGAGACAGGAAAAGTCTGGATTGTGCCTGGCCTATGTGGAGAGCTGCTGCAGAGAAGAGGGACTGAGGGATACAGTTGCTCCACAGGGCCTGCTCAGCACCAAGGTCAGAGGGAAGGACAAGTTTTCCATTCCAGGCAGAGCTCAGACCTGGCCCTTCCATGACACGTGGTGGCAGAGCCAGCTCCTGGGTGCCAAACCCCCCGTGCCCTCAGCACACCAGATGGATGCTCATGTTCCCGAAAGAGCAGCCATTACCTCGTCCGCCTCCCTCCCACTGAGGGAGTCAAATGCAGCTCCAAAATGTGCCATGCTGCAGAGCAGAGACTGCCTGTGACCCCACCTGTCCCCTCCACCAGCCATCACAGTGTGGCTGCCAGCCAGGACGCCCCGTGTATTGGACACGGGGTAGGCTAGGACCAAAGGAAGGTGAGCTGGGATGGGCAGGAGGCAGCAAGGGGCTGGCTGGAGACACTCAGAAATGGGAGAGCATGAAGGCTGCCAGCTGGGCTTGAAAGCAGGAGGAGAGGAGGCTGCAGGGCACTGTGGAACTAGGGACAGGGACAGCAGAGGCAGAGTGAAGGTCAGACCATGGGTACAGGCAGCCAGGGAGCATCCCTGGGGTAAAATGCAGCCTGGAGTACCTTGTGACTGCCGGTGCTGATGGCTCGTGGGAACTGCCTAAATAGCTGCTCGTGAGCTGCAAAGTCAGGTCCCCATGCCCAGCTCCTCATCACTGGGCATGGCAGTGCCAGCTGTGCCTGGGTCTGCCACCAGGCTGACATCTCCTCCTCTCCCTAGCTGCGGGAAAGGCTGTGCCAGGGACACAAGGAGAGAGGGGCTGCTGTGAGCTGCCTTTGTGCCATGTGGGCTCTGCCACGGCCAACAGCTGGAGACCACAGCCCGCTCACCTCCTTCCTAGGGAGCCTGCATGCAGGCATTTGGTTGAACGTCTGTGGGGCACACACACAGTCCCTGCACACATGCACTTGTCATTAGGGAGAACAAGCACACACACACGCATGCAAGAAGCAGGAGCCCAAGTTCCAAAAACTTCATTTCCCAGTGCTTGAGACATGGCACCCCTGCTCTTTTTTTTTTTTTTGCTGGTGCATGCAAACAAATGAAGAAAATGACATCTCACAGACACAGACCTCAGCAAACACCTACATGAAACTGAAGGTCTCCTCCTGCCAAACGCCCACACAGAGCTCTGTCACACACAGGAATACGCTGTTGTCCCAACACACCCACGTGGGATCATTGCAGCCAGCACTGACTGCTTCACAAACATCTCAGCCCAAACCTATGTGGGGTTTGTTCTGTGTGTGGAGACATCATCCATGTGCTCAGGCACTGCCAACCCATGTGTGAGCCAGGTAGTGGGAGCGTGGCAGACCCAGGCTGCGCAGCCTGGTCTGTGGTCTACAGTGACCAAAGTGGTACAAACATCGGGATATTCCCATATGAACGTGGGTGTGCACGCACACACACAGATGTTTTGTTACCCCACCTGCCTAGGCCAGGATGCCCGTAGCTGCCTGCTTCCCATGGCACTGCCTCTTTTCTGTCCCTAGCTTATCAGTTTTTCACAGTTTAACCAGAATCAGCAACTTCTGTCACCTGCTGCTACCTGGTGCATCCCTTCCCATGCTGGCTAAGTCTGTTTGAACCCACAGATGTGTGATTAAACACAGCGAGCGTTAGTGGCGAAGCACTGCTGCGCGCTCCCCGTATGGCTGATGAGCGTGCAGCTGGAGCAGAGCTCCCTGGGGTACCCTGCTGCTCGCTCAACATGCACCAGGTTGGGGGGAGGAAGGTGTCGACATGGCAGGGAGGGTATTTAAGCATTAAGCCATTTCTTTTCCCTACAAGGATTCTGAAAACTGCAGCTTTTCCTGCCTAGGTATGTCTGGCTGAGCCTCTGACAGGGAGACTGGAAAGACTTTCCTTTGTAGAAAAGCTGGAGAGAACAGGGAAGTAGTGAATGTGAAGAAGAATTTGAGGGACAGGAGAAAACAGTGTACAAAATAGCAAAGGCAGCTGCTGTGTCTTCTCCCAGCCTTGCCACACAAAATTCAAAGGGCTTCCAGGGGAAGCAAACAGCAGAGCACATGGGGGTGACACAAGGAGTTTGTACCTTACTGCCATATGATGATGCTGAGAGCAGAGAAGAACATACCAGCATATATATTTCCAGAGGGGAAACTTGGCTTCACAGGCTCCAGCACATAGGCCACCCTCCAGCTTCTCTCAGCATGTGTTCCCTAGATCCTGGAGGATTTGGTTTCCAAAGAACTCTCCTGGCTTATGCAGCCTGTCAACCAGGAGGAGTGAGGCTGACCCCAATGTGATCTGTGCTGCAGGGGAGAGGAGTGAAGAGAAAGGTGCCTTGATCCAAAGCACTAGAAAAACGTTTGTTGGTGACTTGCCCAAACAGAGCATATCAGGAGCTCAGAGCACCTGGTCCCTTTTCCAAGCTCATCAGTGTGAAGCATTTTGGGTCAGATTTAAGATGCATCAAGAGGCATCTGAGGATAGATCCCAGAGAAAAAGGACAGAGATGTTTTACATTTGCCTCAAATAAGTAACAACTCAGCTTTCTTTCAAGTCTAGTCCAAGCTGCAGAAACACAGGGACACACTTGGGTAATGCAGTAAAAAGCCTCTCACAGCAAAAGACAGATCCATTGTGTTCTCACTGGTCTTTGCCATGGTCCTGGCCACCAGACCCTACCCAGCTCCTCCTCTGCCCTCCCTAACTGCACACAGCATCAGGGAAGCTTTCCAGTGCCACAGGAATGGGATATTCACCTGGGTCAGGATGCTGTCTTCCTCATTCCTAACGGATGTGACATGTGGCTCACTTTCAGCATGCCAGCCACAGCAGTTCCAGGGGTGTGAAGGGTGGATTACTATGAACATACCACTTTGGAGTGTGCTCTCTAGCCATTTTCCTGCTGAAATCAGGGTTTTCTCTGGGGAGAGAACACAACTGGAAAACTGCTGGTGGAACAGCGTGAGACAGAGCAGCCTGCCAGGCTGGGGAGCTACCACCACCCATTCCAAGGGATATGGGCACCAGGTCTTGTTGCTTCTCTTATTACCTCTCTCAGCTCAATCTTTCCCTGGAGGACCCCTTCAAGACACCTGTGCACAGCACAACTCTCTCTGCTCCCAGCACTGCAGCTGCTGACTCTTTGCTCCTCTCTCTCTTGCTTTTTTTCCTGCAAATAGCCCCTATTTCTCCTGTCCTCAGCTGTCCCCACTGGGTATCTCCTATCAGCCTGCTTCCAAACCCTGCCTCTCTGCTTCCATCTCTTCTCTGTTTGCTCCAGGTCCTGCTGGCCTCACCACCAGCCTCCTTGCACCTCTGTGCCCTGATATAAGGGGAAGATTGGGTACAATGCTCCTCTCAGAGCAGGCCCTGCACCATGGAAATGCTGAGGTGGTTGTTCTGCTACACACAAAGGCTAATGTGTAGAGGGCAACTCAGAAGCCTGTAAGACCATGGAGCATCATTCCTGGGGAATTAGTACCGACACAAATTGACATTGTGCTCTGCAGCTGGTTTCCTCTGTGCGATGCCTTGTGCCAACAATTACTGCAGGCAGGAAGAGGAAGATAAACGGATGAATGGGTGGTTCATGGAAGATCCCTGGGTGGAGGGATAGATGAAGGACAGCCCAGATGGATGGTAACTCCAGTCAAGGTTACGGTCTAAAATCCCAAATTCCTTATATTAATTTACTTTCCCATCTGCTGTAGTGAAACCAAACACCCCCAACTTTTACTTATTCCACAGTTTCCCCACTTTCTGACATCAATTTGATGCCATTCTGTTGGTGCTTTGCTTGTTGATCCCTTTCTCCACAGTATGAAGCGCTGCAGCAAAGTAGCCAGGATTAACATCCTTCCCACAAGAGCATCCTTCCTTCAGGGCCAGATACCAGATACTCCTGACTCTGTATTTCCCCTGTCCCACCTGTGACACTGTGCAGTCTGATCAGCCACCAAGACCTCCACACTGATCTTCTGCACCTAGAAGTGTTCAAGGACAGATTGGATGAGGCTTTGAGCAACCTGGTATAGTTGGTGGCATCCCTGCCCTTGGCCCAGGGGTTGGAACTAGATGAAGTTTAAGGTCCCTTCCAACCCAAACCATTCCATGGTTCTATGAAACAGGTATGAACATTCCAGGACTTTGGGAAAGGGAGGTTTCTAGTCCCTGTGTTCCCCAAACACCGTGTGATTTGCACACCTTCAGGAAAGTCTGTAGACCTCTGTGTTGTGAAGGTTATTTTCCTTCACTGGTCAGCAGGATGGCTGGAGTTACCCAGGGACACAGTCCATGGGCACAAGACAGCAGCAATCTCCCTCTTTACTAGATTTCAACCCCTTGGCTCTCCACACTTCACATCTGCTGCCTGCTGCAGGAGCCAACTGGTCAGAGGGCACGCAGAGATCCTGGGAGGGTGGTGGTTTGCATTCTACGAGTGGTTTGGGGGAAAGCAACAAGGTGTTATTTGGGCAGGCAGTGGAGTCACAGCCATATTTTCCTTGTGAGATGAGAGACAACAGAACTGGTGACGCTGATGATTTAGCAGGGAAGGGCAAAGGATAACCCTTCTCATGAGCTCTGCTTGTCTGCAGCAAATGCTGATGGAGCTGGGTGACGAAATATTTTTGGACAAAACATTTTTTAAAGCAGACCAAACCCTTCGCAGAAACTTTTCACTTCAGTAGAACTTCCTAGTTATTGTTTTGTTTATTATTCTGCAAAGCCCTTGTGTCTAATTTGGGTCTTAGCAAGGCAAAATAAAAAAAATTACAACTAGGGATTTTTTCCCAATTTTTGGAAAGCCAAGAACATTTTACAAAATCTGGCTTTGAAAGTTGATTTTGGAAGAGAGGGAGGACAGGTTGCTTCCAGCCACTCACCCATAGGAAGAAAATAAAAGAGGAAAAGTGAAGCCATTGGCAGTTGCACACAAACTTGGAGAGGCAGAAGGAAAATGTCAATGCTATGTCACAACTCTAGCGGGTACAAGACAGCTCTTAAACAGAGATGTGAAAGGGCTGTTTGGGATCATGTACCCTCCATTCCATAAATTACAGCTGAGTTGACGGGGGTAGAGCAATGCTGGACTGGTCAGCGGTTTTGGGAAGAGGTCCCAGATGGTTCCTATTTCATCCAAAGTGGGTCACCTGCCCCACCCCCTGTTCCCTCTCAATTTCAGACCTGGTATCGTCTAGCCAGATCTTTGGGTGGTAGTGGGCACCTTGCTGTGGCCCTTTGATCTCGCCCCCTTGCCTTTCTGAGGAGACATTTGTGGGGTGGGTAGAGCCGGGGGGATGGAGACAGCCGCCCCCCTTGTCCCACATCGTTCAGGATCCCATCAAGTCCTGCAAGCCAAACAAGCACTGGCACGGTGCAGCCGGGCAGGCTGTCCCATGGGCTGTAAATCATGCCTGCACATTCCTTCGGTGGCATTTCACTCAGGACATGTTCCCCCCTCCAAAAGTATGGCAAGCCTGCACCCCCCACCTCCCCACTCCTGCCCAACCAAGCTCTAGCAGTCCCCATCCCGGGGAACAACACTCAGCCCCTTCTTGTAATTTTTGAGCATGAAGAAGCATTAAAATGTAATCTACCTTCTTGGCACTCTTTCTCCTTCCCTCCTTGTTCTTCCCCATCCCCAGTCTCCTCATCCTTCTGGGTCCATAAATCTTAATTTTGTCTGTGACTTGGGTTTTCATTTCCCTGTTCTCTTGCTCTCTTTCAGTCTTGATCTTTCTTTTTTTTACAATGTTAATTAATCATATTTAGGTCTGGTCCCAGCTGTTACCGTAAGGAGAGTCCCTCGCCAGCCCCCTCTCCCTGCCCCCAGCCCACATGCATGTCACTTTTGGATAAATCCAACCAGTTGGAGAAATTCGTTGATTGTCCAGCAGCAGAGACACTGAGTGATCCGTCGCGCTCCCCACACCACCTCTGTGACATGTCATTTGCAGCACTGCTCCCCTGGGCATGGCCCACCCTATCCCCATCTCTAAGGAGTTCCTGCTCCAGAGGAAGAGTGTCTCTGTTCAAAGACATGCTGAGGGGTTTTTGCAAGAAGCAGGACCTGTCAGCCCAGCCGTATATGGATGGGAGCAAGATGTGATTGAGGGGCTCCTGTCTCTGAGGCCTCATCCTGCCTGGGAGGGATGCAGGGGGAGAGACAGGGCTCACAGAGAAAGCAGATGGGGGCAACCTTGGCAGAGTTTCTGGCAGAGCCAAATGTAAGGTCAGGCCCTGCAGTCAGTCTTCCCCTGTTCCTCCATTCCCTCTCTTCTCTGTGGCTGGCACTGCTCACTTGGAGTAGGAGCAGTGTTTGCATCAGCTGACAGGGCTGGCACATCTCTGTGCCACATGGCACCCCATCTCCAGAGGTGACCTTGTATCTGACACTGCTAGGATACATGGGGACATGCAGGGAGGTGGCTCAGTGTGCTCATGCTCTCCAGACCCTGCTGCCAGTGGATATTCAGTATCAAAAAAAAAAAAAGGAAAGATCCCCCAATGTGCTACTTAGGATGGTTGGGAATCCTTGCCTTGGAAAGACAGAGGGCTGAAATGACAGAAGTGGGAAAGGTCAGGCATTCTATGACATGAAGGATGTGCAGAGGTCCCTGAGAAGGGGCAAGGAGGAAAGGTGGGATGCAGGGAGAGCCCAAGGATGCAGGCAGAGCCCGAGGATACAGAGAGAGCAAAGGTGAGAGCAAAGCACCTGAGCCTGGTGCCTGAACCTGAGCAGCAGTGGCAGAGCTGGGGAGCTCTGGGAGAGATGCAGAAGGCATGGAGGGCACCGGCAAAGGGGACATCAAAGGCCTGGACTTTGTACCCCAGCTGATGTGTGAGTGTGACTAAGGCATGGATTCAACTGACTTCCAGCCATGGCCAGCTGGTACTGGCTCCCAGAACTTCCACAAATGCTTGCCTCTAGTGCCCAGCACTTTGTTGCTCCAAAGCAATGCACCAACCTGTCACACCAGGGATCACATGGGCCAGCAATGTGAAAAGCCCATGAGCTTGCCCCTGTCTTGCCCCTCATGCCAGGTGTGCTCCCCAGCACACATTCCAGCTCCTTGTTCAGGCTGTTCGTAGGTCCCAGGTTGCTTCCAACCATTGCCTGAAAGGCACATCCGATTTCTTAATGCTCCTGGTTCTCTGGAAGCTATCTTGAAGCTCCTTCTCTGCCTCCCTTCCTTGATGCCTGTCCTTCTAAATTATACCCTTTCAGTCCCCCAGGACAGGCTCCTAGTGCTAATACCCCTCAGATATTTGCAAGCTATCATCGTGTCCTCAGTGTGTCATCATTAGCCTAAGCTCTTGCAGTTAGCTCCTTCAAAAGTTCCTTGTAAATCTTTCCCTTTACACCTCTGCTTGTTTTCATAGCCTTTTCTGAATGTCTTCCAATCATGCCAATGGCTTTCGAGTCATAGACCTGGAAATGACCCTTGGAACTCTACTTGGGCCAAAGGCAAAGCTGCTACGGGGTTTTCCAGGCTGATCCTTCCCTCTGTGCATCTGTGCTCAGTCCCAAATCATATCAGCACCTTTCCCATGACAATCTCATCTTTACTGGCTACTCGTGGCTGTGCCTGTGTTCCAATACCAGCTGAACCAACATAGACTGGAAAAAAGAAAGAGTAACATTCCATTCTGCTTATTCCATTTGGAAGAAAGCCAGACTGTTTTCCTTTAATCTCATAAGGGAAGAGGTGGCAACTCACATGAAAAGTGGAGCAGGTGAAAATGGATCAGGATTCCTTCCCCCAGTGAGAAACCAAGCTACCAATGGGTATTTGAGGTTTGGGGCTGGAACAAACCTGATGGGGCCCATCTGTTACTTTTCCCTTTGCAGATCAGCTGTGTTTTCCCAAGCTGACCTTCATCTGCTGTTTCAAACCCCAGGTCAGAGTTCCCATGGGCTTCATCCAGCTCCCACTGGGAATGAAAGTGGGTGCTAAATATTTTGGTGTCATTTCACTATCTGCTCCTTTCTTTACCACCACCTACAGGCTTCAGGAATGAAACAGCCTCTTCCCAGATCACTAACAGGGAGCTTAATTAAAAGCTGTCATAACACCAGGTATCATTGCTGGAAAATGGCAGTCCACTTTGCAGTTGGGTGACAGGGTCATGCTGTTCTCATTTCCCCATCAAGAACATGCTTTTTTTATCACTGACTCCAGGACTCATTGTGGCTCCAACTCATTTTAACAACTTGTACCTCCTGCAACTTTTTCTGCCATTCTTAAAGTTTTGACCAATTTTTAAAATTGAAATTGCCCCTTTGAAATGAAGAATGCAGAACTGACAAAACAAAATGTTGCAGCTTATTTCTGTCCCATCACTATCTCCTCTGGAGTATTTACCATGGTGAGATATTTTGGGGTTTTACTCATTAGAGGGTTTGGGGAAGGGATGAAGTGGTTTCCCAATATCCACAAAAAACTTCCTTGGATTTAGATGTCAGGCAGACAGAAATGTCAGGCACAGCCAGGCCAGAAAGTTCCATATGTTTTGTAAGAAGAGGGCTCAAAGCAGGCTTTGTTCTTATCTGAGGTTATTTGGGTTCCAAAAGCACTATTTCACAGTAACCCTACATCCAGAAAACTCCCTCTAGAAAAGAGAGGTGAGAATAATCAATGGGTACTCTTGATTTTGCTTCACTTTCATTCACTAGGAAGAAAAACTCTTGACAGGGGCCTGTGCAAGGTATTTTGGGTTTTACCTGATTGCTTCACCTTCCCTGCTCCGTGCTAGCCACCCTTTGTGGATTTTCATACCCCATTTTCCTGGGATTTTGCAGTCCGTGAGAGCAGCCATGTCCCTGTCCCCACTGACACGAAGAGATGAGCCACTGTTCACGTGTACCCTAATCCTATCCAACTCTCTGCACCCTGTAAGTAGGTAAAAGTCTTCACAGAGATTGGTTTATGTCCTGGCCCTTGCTGTTTTCAAAGCTAAGCCCCACTGGGACCTCAACTCATGCAGATATTGAAGCACACACTCAAGCCATGACCACATGAGCTCTGCCACTGCTCCCAGAGGACTTCAAAGGGCTGGTCCACGTGCTTAAAAGTGAACAGGTGTTAAATAAGCTGCTGGATCAGGGCATCAGTCATCAGCGAGGCGGGGGCACTGGATATATCTTGTGATAATAGACCACTTTGCTACATTTGCACAGGCCTTTGCAACAGCCAATAAATCAGGCAAAACAGCTGCTACTAAACTATGCAGAGACTTCACCCTTCGACGCAAATTCTCTGTAAAGATCAGCCATGATCCGGGCGGGGGAATTTGAAGCTGGGCTCCCACACACCCTGAAGCCAGACAAGGGATGGTCAGGGCAGCCCACCCTGCAACCCCACAGACTAAAGAGCAGCTGGAGAACAGGACCTGTGGACCCACACACCCAGCCAGCTGGACTAAATTCTGCACCACTCGCAGCATGGGGAGTCCAGTCCAGCCATTGCTCTAAGAGCACCAAGCCATCCAACAGCTACAGTACCCATGTAGCTGGAAGGGTTATACCCCCAGCCCTGATACTGGGTCTCTTCTGATCTGCCTGGCTCTGTTAAACCAGGCAGCAGCATCAGAATTGGCTCTAAAACATTTTGGGATCTGCTGAGCACGAGGACAGCAGGAATTTGGGGCATGGGTCCTCAGTCTGACTCCACTGGCTACTCTTCAGTTTCTGTGATTTCAGCCATTCACTCAATTCCCTGTTTTGTTAAATGATCCTCTCCAATTCAACCACCAGTTTACTGGGCACAGTTCCCCAGGGTGTGTTCTCTTTGGGCTTTATCACCTGCAGCTATGAAGCAAAAGTGAAAGCAACCCCCAGCAGTCAGTGAGACCCCAGGGACACACTGTTGTAGAGACAGCAAGAAACAGCTTCTGAAGCAAGTAGCAGTGGATGAAAAAGGCAGAGAAAAGCCTGAGTACAACAGAAAGAAGAAAAGAGGATAAAGATCCTATTTGAGAGGAAACCCCAAATGAGACTAGGCTACAAGCTCCTCTGAGCCCACCTTGGGCATAAGGGCTAC
The DNA here is from genome assembly GCF_041296385.1 of Aphelocoma coerulescens. Taxonomy (NCBI): domain Eukaryota; kingdom Metazoa; phylum Chordata; class Aves; order Passeriformes; family Corvidae; genus Aphelocoma; species Aphelocoma coerulescens. The sequence continues at coordinate 23,714,906 of NC_091020.1, forward strand.
TGCTGCTCTCCATCCTGATCCCAAAGGCTCCTTTCTGCTAATAGAGAGCAGTTTGGATTGGCAAGGAATCTCAAGGTGATGCCAGCTCACATCTGGTTCCTACACTCACCAGACATTCCAGGGCATTGCAAGTCTGGAATCCATACATTGTGCCTCAACTATCAGCAAGGCACTGGGGGGGCTGACAGAGCACAGCTGCTGGACCAAGCACAGTGGTTGGTGCTAGCACACCATGTTCCGCAGAAAATCTCTGCTAGGTTTTCTAGAGCTGGCACAATACTTGTTTGCAACAAAATGGGGAAGGGATTTTCTTTGCAGGACAGGAAGTATCACGTCCCTGTGTCGCTCCTTGCAGGAACTCAATCCAAGGCCTTTGGATTTGAAGGACAATCTTTACTCTGTAAAAGACCAAGCAGACAATCTGTGAGATAAAACCACCAGCAGTGAGAGAACTGCATTATATCAATCTATCAGGCAACAAGTTTACACTGTATTGGACTCACCACTTTCAACCTGGGAAAGTATGTCCAAGCAGGAGAAGGCAGCTGAGAGAAGGTCATTTACGCCTTCTGCAACCTCAAGCCAGGGATTCAGAATGCCTCCTGGAAGCTCCTTCTGGCTTTTTTCTTCTTCCCTGCTGCTTTTCTGCCTCTGTCTCCCCCCCCCCCAAAAAAAAAAAAGGAAAAACCAACAATCTCTGCCTCATTCCTGCTCCTCCTGCAAAAAATATGCAGGGGGATTTTGCTCCACCGCTCATACATTCTTTCACAACCATGGGTTAGAGCAAGGTTTTGCTCATGGAATGAAAGTCTTGATGCTGTGGCAGGGTCTGGTTGGGAACAGAGTGCTGTAGGCTTAGTGCTGTTTGTTAAAAGGCATAACCGAGCAAGCTACAAATTGTTACCGTCTCACTGTGCAGACTCTACAGGATACAGATAAGCATTGGGGCTTGTTGATAATCCAGGCAAAGTGGCAGGAACATCGCTACACCTGAAACCATTGTTTTCCATTTGTCTGCACTGAGTTCAAAGTTTCTGCAGCACAAAGCCAAACCTGGAGGTGTAACTGGCCAAGAAGACCAGGCAGTGGACTGCCAAGAGAAGGAAAGGTGGCTGGAAGGGCTTGTTTGCCTAACATTTACAGCTGATCATGTCCAACATATTCATTTTAGTGTGAGACCCTAGAAAACTTTTCCGGAACTTGGCATCTACCTATATTTTAAATAGTCTCTGAACCTTATTTTTCCATGTCTCAGGAAGCCTGATACATCTATCCTCTATTTTTAAACGTGTTCCTGTCAAAACACCTGGTCCCATTCCTCTCTTTCCAGTAATCCATTCATGAGCAGCCAAGTGCCACCCCTTTACCTGTCCATTCCCACACAGCATCTCCCTCTCCAAAGTCACAGGTCCATCCTTCTCTACGTGTCTCTCTGTCTGACAAGGGAACAAAGGACAGTGAGTTTGGTTAGGATGGAATCAGATGGCAAAACCCAATAGCACGTTGTCCAGCTGTCTGTTCTTACAGAAGGGAAAGCATTGAGATGGGGCAGGAAGCCCCATGAGACAGTTTGGAAAGAAAAGCAAGCAAGACCAAAATTTGGAGAAGATAAAAGTTGATAAATGTCCATCTTTTCACCAAACTTTTCTTCTTAGCCCCTTGCTGAACCCAATTACCCTAACTAAAATGAATGTTCTGTCATATGACAGACTTTTCTCTTTGATTAAGGACTTCCAGGCTTCTAGCAGGTGATGCACTCTATAACTCATTGTAAAGGTGGCTGCATTTTATAACCAATGAGTTGCGTGGAGTTTAGGGCTTTTTTTTGCCTGTCTCCCTGCTCTTCCCTGTTTCCTTGCTCTCCAGTTCAGACCGAACTGGGTTTAACTAGGCCTGAATAATTTAATAGAGTCATTATGCTCCTGTGTTTTTCCCTTACTGTCAACTGTAAAATCCATACAGTAGCTTCGGGAAATGGGGCTAATTTGAATTGATAATAGGAGACTCTGGAAAAAGTCATCTATTGCCGTGCAATGGTGGAGCAGATGCATGCTAAATCTTGTATAATGAAAGAATATGCTGGTGTCAATTATGTAAGAAAACGACTTTACAGTGGTTTGAGGCAATGGGTTAGCATTCTGCTTGATATTATCACATAAAGAAACACCCATCAAAACTTCTCATAAATATGGAACGGCAAGTAAGATTACATTATAAATTTGAATGTTATGAATGTGTATGAGAGAGACAGATCGAAGCAGGATACCCACCTCTCATAACTGGAAGTACAAAAGAGTCATATTTCAACATTTACACAACACTGTCGTCAGGAGAGCAGACCAGGAGAGGGACTGGGGCTGTGTCCCTCCCTTGCCTGCCCCAGAGCCACTGTCACAACATTTGCTGGGGAAAAGACAACTACTGGGCATCATCTCTTACTCATGTTCCTGCTTGAAACAGCTATTTGTCATCAGGCAAGGTGCCTGGGAAGGTGCTGCTGCTGCAGGTGTAGAGGTGGCTTTCACTTCAAGAGATGTTTGCACAAGGATCTAAACTTCGTGGCAGTCATCAGGCTCAGGGGAAGCACTGCTGTCAGCTTTTGAGGTTTGCTGCTGCCTGGGAACTTGTTTGGAGAAGAGTGTTATGGATGCCAATTACAGTTCCAGTTGCCATCAGCTGAAATCAGTACCACTGCCCGGATAAGAGAGGACAGCACATGGCCAAGCATGTATTTGACTGCAAGAGGCTGCAGCAGTTTCTGTTAAGCAGGTCACTGGGGAAGGGTCTACTCCCCTGAGGGGAGAGCGGTATCAGCTCAGCTCATGGTGGTGTGGAGTGAGACAAAAAGGATTAGCCAATATCAGAGGGGATTTGCTTCAGAGCAGATTCCCAGCACATGCTGGAGGGAGGAGGTACTTGGGGTGAGGGAATTCCAGGGCACAGAGTCAATGAACCACATAACTAAATTCAATTTGTCATAAAACATGAGCTGCACTGGGTGTGGAGGAGAAAAGGGAAGCCTGGCCCAAGCGGATAGCAGGGAGTGGAGGAGCTCCATGGCCAGTCACACAGTTCACATCTAGCCTGGGGCAAAGTAGGTCACCCAGTGCAAACGTGCTGAGCTTGCACTGCCCACTTCAAATCCCCTTGAGACCCAAACACTGCCTGAGCCACTGACATCACAGGGCCTCCAGCAGAGCTGTCGGTTATCCCAGCTCTGGGACTGGACAGAAACTGGACCAAATCCAGGTTCCTTGTGCCCAGCTGATGGCTGAAACCTGTCAGTTTGCTGTCCCTGGGCTCCAGCTGGCTGGCTGCAGCCCGAACACTTCAGGCTCCGTCAGCACGGTGCATTCGAGCTCCCAACACAAATGGGAGGCATGTGTGATACATCAATCTGCAGCCATTCCCTCATGCTCTCCCAGATGTTGCTGCCCTCTGCAGCCGGGACAGCTGAACACATCACGCATCCAGCCCAGCGCCATCCCGATCCACCACAAGCTTTTAGACACCACTGCTTCAGCACAGAGGGAAATCTGCAGACAGGGTTTAGGCTGTGGCACTTTGGGAGCAAATATGCAGCCACTCAGCTGCTGTGCTGCAAAGGGGCAGCTTTGGAGCTAGGCCCTGTAAGAGGGTGAGGGCTACGACGTCTGACCTTGGCCTGCAGTACTTGGGTTGTCCCAGGCTGTCCCTTGCTGGCTGCCCTGCCCTTCTGCTGGATGTTGCTATTCTTGGAGCAGAAAGGGCAGAAGAGAGCATGGCCTTCACTGCTGCCACCCCAATCATGAATCTGCAAATTCATCTTCAGCAGTGAGTTACACTGTCAGTGTCAGTGTCTGCTGACCACCCCAGGGCTGGTCTCTCCAGCAGAGGCATGGAGGGGAGCAGGAATAATGTTGCTGTGGCTCAGTCAACCCAAGTTTAACTGTGCTAAATGATGTCAGTGTGGTCTTGATAGCACAGAGAATGGGCACAGCCTAAGTTATGGGTTGGATGGGTTGGACCCTGTGTGGAAAACGGAACATTCATCTGTCCTTTGGGGCCTGGAAGATGGAGTGCATCTCAGTAGAGAAGCTGGTCCACCTGGTTGAGAAAGGGGGACTCCCAGTGCCATCATCTCCAGTGAGAGAGAGAGACAAGACAAAGAAATGTGCCTCTCACCAGCCATACCTGACTTGCATATAAAACATTTCTGGGGCTGGGGAATAATGCCTTGAGAACATCCAGCACAGCAGCTCCTTCATGGACTGAGCAGGCTCCGTCTTACACAAACATTGACTTTGGCCCACTCTGGCCCTGTGGGATGCCTATTCCAGCCTCTCTTTGCTGGCTACAAATCTGCTGCTAATTTCCAGCCTACATTTTCTTTCCTTCTGCTTTAGCCCTGTTTGCTCCAGTGCCAGTGTCCTCTTTTAGCTTCAGTGGCTCTTCCCTGCTGTTAGCCCTGTTGACGTATTTATGGACAGCAATCAGATCCCCTCTCAGCGGGTGTCATGCTGGGCTAAACAAGCCGAGCTCTCTCAGCGTCGCCTTTCCAGAAGTGATAAGGACATCCTGCACTGAAGCAGTGCAGCTGCTTTTCTTCTGCAGCCAGGTGGGAGCACATCTGGGTTGGATTCATACCACCCCAGCCCCTGTGCCTCGCTTGCTGCCATGACCTTGCTAGGAATGGGACAGATGCTGTGCCTCACCTGTCTCCCCCAGAACAGAGAGGTATGTCCAGGAGTCACCCAAAACAAGACAGGCACGTCCAAGGTCTTCTCTAGGGACAGTCTGAAGCCTTGTTTACTCCTGGGGCTCCTGGGGAATATTAGTAGGAAAATAAGGAAAAACTGGATAAGATAGTGTCTGTCCACCCAACAGGTGTGAGGAGGATCCCTTCTCTAGCTTTGCAGAGGGGCTTCACGGTGTGCTTCCCTTTTATATCTTCCCTGCTTCTCCCCCTGGATTTTTGAAAAGACCAAGGCAACACCCTGATTGAGGTCAAATGAGTCAATCAATGTGTGTCATCCCAAGTGTTAAGTTTTTTGGTGTTTTCCATTACTGGAAGACTTCTTAGTTAATTATTTGGGACAACTATCTGGCTGTTATGGTTTATTTCTCCTTAGAAATAACATTGTTTTCCACTCACATAAGATTATTTTTTAGACTTGTCAGTAAAGCTTTACAAGAGTAATAAAATAATGTTTTAAAACACATGATTTCTATGCCTACTGAAAGAAGACTTCTTCCTCCTGACAGTTTGGTCCCCTGAACTTTAAGGAAAAGGACAGAGTGGCACCTAATTTTACCAGGATTTTCATTTGAAAGAAAATACAAAAGAAACATTTGGTCAATGTTTAAAGACCTCCCTTCTGTTTGTTCAAAAATTACTGTGTTTAGACACAGCTTTTTTTATTTTAACATTTTAGTGGTATGATGCTTTTAAACCTTGACATTAAAATGCAATTAATTAATCTGATCTGAAAAGAGTGTTCCTTGAGGACTTTCCTTTGCAGATAATTTTGAGATCAGTGAAAGGAGAGAGGGAACAAGATGGACATTTCTAATTAAGTGTTGAACATCTGGAACTCTCAGCATTCTTTCTCCCCTCTGGATTTTGCAAACTTCTGCACTTTGCAGAGCTCTGTCCAGCTCTTTATTGTGTTCGATGCTATAGAAGCATTTAAAAATGGTAGTCCCAATGTCAGTTCAAATCCCAGAGCTTCAGTTCTTATGTAGCCAAATGTTTTTCATTTACAAGCATGGATTTTCTCCTCCAAAGCTGTTTCTTGCCATATCTTTGTGCAGCATCCATTGCACTTTAGTCTGCCATCCCTAGTTTCCTCCAAAAATGCCCTTGCTCTGTCCTAGACCTTTTGTATAATCCCCCAATTCCTTTGCTGTAAAATATAGACACCTTGCCTAAGCAGAATAGTGGTTTATTAATTTTTATCTTTTAATTTGCTGAAGCTAAACTGTTCAATGGGCTGGTTTAGACATGTTTCTTATTTTATTAAAAAAAAAAAAGTGGAAACATTTTTACAGGCTCTACAATGAAAAAGTAGATGTTTTCTGCTTAAAAGGAGCTTTTACATTTACACTGTAAAATAGTTTGATGAAATGTTGGAAACTGAAAGCCAGTGTTCAAATTGGCACATACAAAAATATTCATTCATGTTTCTGACCACACAGTTCTGGGGATGGGAAGGGGGCTGCTGTGACTGTTGGTGGGTTTTATTCTGACTTGGGGATGGGCTATTTCTGCAATTCTCAGAAAAAAAGCAAGACTTTCTAATCTTAATTCCAACCACATTTCAAGGCCTCAGACTGTAAAACTCATAAAGATATAGAACTTTATCCTAACTTTCTCTCTGTCCCAGCTGGACAGGCCTAGCCCAAAACCCTGGAGTGAGAATTCCCAGCCAGCTGGTTTCCTTGCAGTCTTTTGCCTCTTTTGCCTTGGCTTTTAAGTGAAGAACAGGGGAACAACCTCCCCAGCCGGCTGGAAAGCTCTCCTGGGGGTTTGATGGCAGGGCCCAGTGTGTGTGTGTGTAGGATGGAGCCCGTGCTGCCTGCAGTCCCTGGGAGCCTTGCCCACATGCTGTTCTCATCTACAGGGGGTTATTTATAGCTGCTGATGCCAGGAATTCAGCAGGGACGCTGCCGGGGAGGATAACAAGTTTCTCTTTAGGAGGAATGTTCCACCCCGACCGGAGGAGCAAAGAACAATAAAAGATGATTGATTTCCTCGCAGTCGCCTCGGAGCATTGGTGCTATACCCACACCAAGCATCCCAGTGTGCAGGGCTCCCTTTCCCTAGCTGCTGTGTTTTGTGTCCAGACACAGGATAACACCAGTGGGCAGTCAGGGACTGCAGTGTGGTATCCACATTCGCTCACCAAACTGGACATCTCCCATCATCTTCACCTGACATGAGTAAAAAGAGGAGGGAGGGGAGGGAGGGCTTGTGAGACTGTCTCTCTGGGCCTTCAGGCTCTTTCTATTTACATTCTTTGGAGTGAATTACTGAGGCTTAGAAATTTACAGGGAAATCACTTTGATTCTTAAACTATATGAATGAAGCTGCAGATGGAGAGAGTAATGGCTTAAATTTATTAGTGTTCATAAAAATGTTGATGCTAATTTTCAGCTGTACACTAAGTAAACAGTCGATGGGATTAAACTGGATCCCTTATTTAAACAAACTCACAAAATGTAATTTACATCTAGTTATTGTTTCCTACTCTTCCCAGGCCCCTTCCCAAAGCTCCCTCTAATGTTGCCAGGTCTGTATTGCACCCTCTGCCTCCGGCTCTTCCATCACCTCGGGACAGCCGTGAGACTGCTGGGGGACCTTCACGGAGAGAGGTATCTATTTAGACAGAGCCGTACTTTCTGAGCTTTCTTCTCCAGAGGAACTGGCCTGGATTTTTTTCCACTAGAGATGCCATATTTTCCACTAGAGATGCCACTAAAGGATGGGGTTTTTTCCACTTCCAATGCCAGCTATGAGCCTTTTCACTTCTCTTGGATTAAGCCGTCACCAGTGGGCTCTCACAATGAAGGGAAATCCCTGTTACAGGGCAGTGCCACGCTGTCATGTCTCGAGAATTATGTGTACAGCCTTGTCTCCTGCCCTGCAGCTGGACACCTGTGCAGAGCACCAAGTGTCTCCCCTGCTTTTTGACCCCTACTGCTGACACAGCCATGCCTGACATGCAGTCTCCTGGATCAGGAAGGACACTGGAGGGATACAGCAGGGAAACAAAGCTCATGGGGACTATGAGAGAGAGTCTCCATGCCAGCAGTATCCCCATGCCTTGCTCTGTGCTCCAACACCTGATCTGACATCACTTGCCATAGGAAAGGAAAGCTCAGCAACTGCCCCTGAGCCAGCAGAGAAGACTGGACAATCAAAAGTGTTTCTTCTTCCTGTAAAACTCACCAGGTCTTCTGAAGATCCACTGATTAGGTGCAGGGTGCCTGATCTCAGTGGGGTCTCTAGGTGCTGCAGGGATGTGAACTAATTAGATGGAAAAAAATCTGTTCAGCTGCAGCCCTGACCACATGAACTAATCTTACAAATTTATTCTCTGCTCTCTGGTGCCTCCCTATGAGAGGAATCTGTGTTACACAAGGTCTGGGTGTCACTGGAGGGTGGGAAGGCTGCAGAGGAATAAGAAAGCTGACAGTGCATGTGATAATACAGGAATACGACAGGAGCTGCTGATCCTGCTCCCTATGGCTGTTAGGACCCTGCCAGCAAGACCCATGTGCTGGCATCCTATGTCTGGCAGCAGCAGTGGGGGTTACAAGAGTTGGTCCAGTGTGGAGCACAGGAGTTATCCAGAAATGCCTGTTGAGGGGGCTGTCTGAGGGCAGGAAGAAGGAGAGGGCAGAGCAGGGGGATTACAGGGAGATGCTGGAACCACCTGTGCTTGGAGGGAGAGCTCTCCACGTGGCACAGCTCTTTCTTTGGTGTCTGCCGATGGTGGCAGGGTCCCACAGCGTTTCTGTGTGCCTTGTGGGGGGAATATGACTGTGGTAGAACAGACCCGCGGTGAGGAAGAGGTGATCAAAATCAGTGAAGCTCACATCTTCAGCACAGGGCTGCATTCAGTGATCTCCCTCCCTAACAGCCAGGCAACATCCATCCTCAAGCCCCTGGGAAGCTCCCTGTGCTGAGGGGTGCGATGGTTAAGCTGCTTGTGGGAGCTGAGCTGGTTGGGTATGTCTGGCTCCTGTGTCCCTGCAGTGGAGCAGACACAGGGATGAATGCAGGAGCAGGTTTGTGCTGCAATTCATTCCTCGTCTTCTGAGCAATGCTGAAGCCTTGCCACAGGTCTGTGAGGACAGGAAGGAGACAGAGATCTGCAGAGTCCATCCCATCAAATTGTCGCACCTGTGCTTGGACAGCATCTACTTGCCCCCTTTCATCTTCTGCACCTCCAGCTCCTGGAGACACTCCACTGGGAATGTCACTGCTTAGGACATAGAGAAGAGATTGGAGGGACAAATCTTTCCCCCATAGAGAGAAAAGGGCATAGACGTAAGGTGTGAAAAGTGGGTGAGAGATATAGGAGCTGCTGTTCCTCCAGCAGGAGGACAGACTTCTGGGCTTGGGTAGTGACTGGACAGGAGACAGGGAGCAGAGATGGAAAGCCACTTCAGCATCTCCCCTCCCACCACGCCACTGAGAGCTGATCAACCCCGTGTCACCTTACAAGCCACTTAATCCCTTCCGTCATGCTTCTCAAGGAAGGGGGTGTGCGGGCCAAGGTTTAGCTGCCACCAGCTGCCCCAAAGTCATATGCTGAGCGTCTGCAGGAGCATGTGCAGGGAGACATGACTGACACCTTGCCAGTCTCCTGCACCTGGGAATTGCCCAGCCCTGCAACCCCAGGCCCAGCTGGCTCTTTGATCTCTGTGGGGGCTGAAAAAGTTCCCCTCCACTCCAGCTTTGGAGAGGATCATTCTGATTTTGTCTGGACTTCTCATATCCTGGCAGGTGTCAGTCTTGACTTCCAAGACACCATGGAGGGGGAGGTGGGAAACTGTAGGATTATAAAAATAAATAAAGTGTTGAAAACCCACGAATGTGTCTAATCCTTCCTCTCAGTCCATGTGTTGGGGCCTTATTAATCTAAGCAATTGCTCTCTCCTTCCTACTAGTGCCATCAGCCTCCATAAGAGCAGTTATACACTCTCCCACAGGAAATACCATCCTCAATGTTTTTGAGCACCCTGGAGGTGGAGATATGTGTAAATGGAGGACCTGGAGACAGCCTGTGCCGTGTTTCAGTGCTGGACAAAGTCATCCATGATCTTTACTAAGGAAGGAACCAGAGAGACCACCAGGCACATGCTGGGTGCAGGGACAGGGCAAAAACTCATGTTCTCCTCAGCTGCCCTGTTCTGGGTCTCACCAGATGCTGCTCACACCACCTGAGCTGTGTGATAGATCAGTCTGCACTGTTCCCTGGAAGGAGCTGCTGTAGAAGTAAACCATTTACAAACCAGGGCCCTCTAAAGCCTTGAGTGTGCTCTACCTGCAAAACACATCTTTCAATCCATGCCAGAAGGACTTTAATATCGAGAGAGATCTCCTGCTCTTGAGTACTCCAGTACCAAACTTGATAGAAGTGAAAAAGGATGAGAGTTCCCTCATGAAGTTTTGTCTTTCTGTCTGCTCAGCCTTAAATTACAGACACAAAAGCTATGACTGCCAACAGCTTCAGCCTAGATGGGCCAAGACACTGCTTTGCATTGGCCTGCACCCTTCAGGATGGTTGACCTTTGCTCCAGTCAGTAAATTGATCTCACACCTCTCTGGGATGGGATGTGTGAAATCTTACTGCAAACTGCCTTAAGCCCAGGGGCAGAAACTTAAAGGAAGCTGTGGCTACACAAGGCTGCAAGGCAGGTCAGCATCCTCCCACCTCAGTGTCCCATATGAGCCCAGCAGTCACTTTCACCTGAGCAATATTTTCAGGATCACAGTGAATTATGCTACAGGACAAATTCCTAAATAGGACCAGTAAGTTTGGTCTGCTCTCGTGTGAGTTTCTGCAAGACGCACTGATGCCCTTTTTTTCTCTCTGTCTTCATGCTCCTCAGGTCTCCTCTCTTCAGCTATTGAGAGACTCCAGATGACTGAGACAGCCAAGGTGCCTTTCTGACAGCTGATGCTGAACCCACTTTTTAGCAAGGCCTGTTGTTCACTAAAGTAATCAGAGTTCTGGGATGCTCAACAAAGGCATGGTGGGAGCCAAAACAGGAGAAGGCCTGATCGGGTCATATCTAAGGTCCATGCAATCCTGCACCATGTCTGAGAGGATACCTAATGTGTGAGAAGGGGGTCATTATGCTGTGAGGTTTCTTCAGAATAGTTTCTCAGTCTTCAGTGATCTTTGATGGCGGACTTTCTCAGTCAAACATTGTGGCTTTGTATTTAACAGGGGTTGTTGTGGATTTTTTTCCCAATAAATTTTTTGAGTTCCTTTTTTAATTTCTTCAAACAGGTAATCTCCACATATCCCAAGGCAAGGAGTCTCTCAGGTTAGTTGTAAACAGCATAAAGAGTTTATCTTTCCATTTGTTCTCCTGCTGCTTTCACTTGGCAGCCTTGGTTCTTACATTGAAAGAAACAGTGAGCAGTTATTCCTTATTTACTTGTTCAATAACATTTGCCTCTATCACCTAACCTGCCTCTAGTCTTTCACCAGCTGAAGGGTCCCAGCTCACACTTGACAGTGTCAACCCTCTCACCATCCTTGTAGCCCTTCTCCATTTCTCATGAGGTCCCGTTGATGCCCTGTGACGGGGAAGACCAGGAGTGTACCCTGGAGCTTGCTATTCCTCTTTGCTCACAGCGGGTGGGACATCCACAGCACTGTGTGTCACTCCTGGCACCACACTGTAGCAAAGATAAATGCTGAGAATCTGACCTTGGAAGGAAAATTGAAGGAACTGGGCTGATTTTGTCCAGAAAAGGAAAGGACCAGAAGGCAGCAAGTAAAATATTTTTCTGTATATAAGGTTTTTATGCAAGGATAAGGATGAATTGCTCTCCATATTCAGCATGGGGGCAAGATAAGGAGAGCAAGGCCCCATTTGCAGCAGACATGATTTAGGTCAGATGTTAGGAAACTCCTCCAGTTCTGAGCACACACAAACCCTGGAACAAGCTGTCAGGAAGGGATGGAGCCTCTTTCACTGGCAGTATTTACAAGCAGGTTGGACACCCATCTGTTGGGAGGGTTTCAGGAGAGCTGTCTTGCAAGATTGTCTATTAGGGTCCCTTCAGCCTCACATTTCTCCCTTCGTGTTCCCACTGTCGAACCATTCGGCTGGGACAGACCGTGCCATCCGGGCGCTGGGGACGCTCTGCCAACGCCCTCAGGGGAGGAGCAGCACTAAGAGGAAATCTGTGCAAGTCTATTATCTGTACTCTGCCGAAGGCAGGGAGGGTCTCAGTATCAGGCACATCCCCAGTGGGAGCTGCCTTCTCACCTCCCTCTGCTCCCCAAAATGTCACTGCTCTCATTACAGAAGACATCACAAAGAAAAACTTGCCAGGGGCAGTGTGGATTTTGGTCATTTGCAGCCCCACTGGCTTTTCTTTCTCATTTTTCAGGGACATTTTGGGAACCCATGGACCACAGGCTGGAAGCTGTGACAATTGCATGTCATGGGTTCATGTCCCTTCCAGGGTCACAGAGTCTGGAGCCAAGCTGAGAGACCCCATCCTTCTCATCTGCCTTGAGGCAGAGGTGCCTGTTCACAGCTCTTCATCAGGCCATGTAAAAATGCCTCCAGTTTTGTCACTTCACAGAGCAGTGCTGCTGCTAAGGCACCCATTCGTCAGCTGCCCAGGGAAGGTGGAGTGGAAGATGAACCTCCAGCTGCCCAATGGATCTCACCAAGGACATTGTTAGAAATCCGAGGCATGAATTTTTGAGAGTTTACATCAAAGGAGGCTGCTGATGGTCACTTGTTCCTCTGTGAGAGCAGGGTGAGTTGCCTACCAATGTGTGCTGTGGTACAGGTGTGGTGAAGAGGCGGATTAGTTGGGCCAGATGTGCACAGGCCACCCAAGGCCATGGTGTCCAGGCAGTCACTTCCACTCTGTGTCCCTGAGGACAGTCACATTCTGGCTGAAGGTACCACTAAACAACATTGCATTCATTATGTGAACCTTCATAAGTGACTGAGCTTAATTAATGTGTCCTCCATGGGCTGTCAGGACATGTGTTAATGGTGGAGAATCATTCAGGTAGCAGTAACGATCCAGAGATGATGCTCAGCTCCCTCTCCAGATTTGTCTGTGTGGCTGATGCCACACAGTCACTGTTGTGTGCTCGCCCTTCCCTCTCTCCTAGCTCATGCAAGGCATGGCCACAAAGCAGCCCATCTTTTTGTACTTGTAAACGCATTTTACAGAGTTGTAAATGTTCTTATTGATTCCTCAGCCTTATTATCCTTGCTGTTCAGCCAAGAATCAACTTCCATTTGAGGATAAATTATTAATCAGACTTCTTCAGGTCTATTTCATAATCATTTCCACCATTCTGGCTGTCACATAAGAAGGATTTGCATATTTATTCTGCCACTTTTCCCCAGAACAACACATGGCAGCCCATGTTTACCTGCAGACTCTTAAATCACTTTCCCTACCTTATAAAAGCTTTGCTTTTAGACATAGCAGGCCCTGCACAGTTCAGTCCATGTCCTTCTGACTTGTTTGCTTTGTAGCATATTTTTGTAGACAAATACTTTTCCTTTTCACTTCTCTGCTTTTTCATTGCTTATTTATGATACCCTGTGGGGTAAAACTGTGTGGTTTGTTCAACAGCCCATAACAATAATATAGAAGTTTCCAGCCTGATACTGACTGTCTTTGGTCGCCAGCCTAGCTTGCACAGGAGAATGTGTTGAGCAGGTATTTTAGCTTTCAGCACCGTTTATTCCCCCAGACAGCCACAGATGAGCAGGCCTCATGCCCCATTCAAAGTGTGGGTGTGTTTCTCTGACAGGGGAGTGCTGCTCAATGCAAAATGTTTTGGGAATGATGAGGAGAAGGGATAGGAACATGGTGAAGCTGATGGCACCTATCTAGGAAGGGACTATGTTTGTGGTCACAGTAAGCCAAATGGAGGGGACTGAGCCACACAAAGGGTTAGTGTTTTAAGTAGTAACAGGGAAACTGAGGTACAGACCAAACCAATGCCTTGTTCCAGGCTGTGGAGAAGGATGGTGTCAGAGTCAAGGAAGCCTCCAAAACGGCAGTCTTTGAACAGCACTAGGAGAGATACATGGGTGTTCTGGTCTCTCAGAACACAGGGTGGGAAGGCAGAGAGCGGGCAGATTCACCCCAGGACTGCCCTTGTCCTTGTGCTGTCCATGGGCAGATTCACTCCAGCGCTGCACTCGTCCTTGTGCTGTCCCCATCATGGCTCCCAACAGAGTTTCCATGCGGCAGGCAAGCGCACAGGCTGATTCCTTCCAGCAGATGGTAGCAGGAGTAAACAAGGGGATGGGCATCCACACCAGGATCCCCGGCTGGACACTGCAATATTGCTCCTCGTGTCCAGAGAGAACGGCTGCCAAGCAAGCAGCACCCACAGCCAAGGCACCATGGGGTGCTACAGCCCTTCCTTATTGACAAGGCCATGGGCAGCGTAAGTTTAATGAAGGACTTGTCATTCCCACAGTGAATTCAGATACAAAATGGCAGGGGGATGTGCTTGTAGACTCAGTGGCCAGTTGGGGTGGGTTAGCCAAGGGGCACAGGCCAGAATGGTTGCCATGGCATCGGGCAAGATGTCAGCCACAGCTCAGGCCAAGGCAGCTGTCACAGCACTGGGCAGGAACTGATTTACAGCCCCATTGTTCCCAGCTTGCTTTTGGACTGTGGTTCTTCCATTTGAGACCTTGCAACCCTGTTCTCTCAGGGGTGACAAGATAGCAGACCTTGACTGTCCCCACAGCTCCTCAAGTTCACTCCAGTGGCCCTCCCTGTTTCCTTCCTTTGTTCTTTCTCCTGTTTTATTGCCGGTGACGATGACTTTCTTCAGGCCTTCAAGATCCAAATTCTTAACACCGGGACACTGGAGGGAAATTTCCCTTCATTTTTTTGATAGAGGAAGTTTGAAAATATGATGTTAGTGTAATGGGAAGAGTGGAGGCCAGTTAATAAGAAATTGAAACAAGCCATTCAGCACTCAGTTAAACAGAAGGACTTGGATGGTTGAGGTGTGCATGGTGCAATGAAGACATGGCTGTAGCACGTCTAGAAGTGAAGCCAAGAGATGTTTTCTCCAACAGCCCAGGCTGTGTCCAGGCTCCTGTAGAGCTTGCAGGCTGGTTTGCAAAGCTGTGTTGCTACGTCCTATCTGCACCATTTCCCACCTCCAAGTGGTCCAGTTCCCATTACTCAGCTCACTTTCCCAAGACCCCAGCATGGGACTGGATGTTTGGGGTGCTCCTCTCATGAAGGTGTGGAGTTTACACGTTGAGTGCTGCAGTATGAGGAGGGGGTGGCAGAGTGTTGGGAAGGGGAGAGCCTGTTCCTGCTGCGGAGGGACCCATGGGGAAAGTGTTGCTCTTTGTGACATTTGACAGGTCTACAACATATGGTGCATCCCACTGCAGGCTGAGGCTGTCCTCCAAATCAGCTTCCAGCCTGTCTCAATGTGAGGTTAAATCCTTGCTCAGGAGCAAGAAAGTAGAGAAGCAGCAGATGGAACCAATCAATTTGCCATCCAAAAACCGATCAATTTGTGGGGACCCCTTCCCATCCAAAGGCAGGGTGGGAACAGGGTCCAGCCACTGCATGCATGTAGGAAAGATCAGTGGGCAGCCCATAATAAACCCTAAATGTATTTCCAGCCATAAAATGCTTGACGTGCCTTCAGAGAGGCTGTTGAAATCCCTGATTTGCAGCTGGCACTCATTTTCCATTGCAGGTAATAAAAAGACTGAGCCAGAGTGCTCAGATATTTCATCGTCGAGGTCCATTGCCATTCCCCAGCCTAATGGCCAGATCACCAGGACTCGCACACCTCCTCCTCTTCCTTCTCAGGGCTCTCCTTTCCCTTCAAACAGTATCCGGACCCTGCAGGTGATGGGAGGGTGAGATAACAAGCAAGAGTGGTGATTTCAGGAAGTGGTTGGGACTTGTAAATCCTCACAGGGGCTTCCTCTGTCAGAGGAGCTATCCGGGCAGCGGGGCATGTGCTGGCTGAAGTCATGCCTGTTAGGGAGGTATTTGTTCTTCTGGCCCCCACAGCCCAGGCCGGTTGTCGTAACATCCCTCGAGCCGGGATCTGGTTGCAGCAATAAAGTTGAGCGGGTTGGGTTCCTGGCTGGACAGGAAAGAGTTATTGATCAATGCCATTAATGCTTCCCACCTTCCTCCTGCCCACGGGTGCATACCAGGAGAAGTGAGGAGAGCAAAGCTCAAAAGATGCTCTGTTTGGGAGTGAAGGGTGGCATGGCCAGGGCAAGGACATGGGGAAAGGTTAAACACCAGCTGAGGACCTTTTAAGCATCTCTAAATCAGGGCTGGGAGCAATTTGAAGACAATTTTTTCTGCTCTGGGGCTGGAGAGACAGGCAGGACCCTGATCCAAGGTGGATGTCTCACCACAGTAGGGTAATACCAAGGAAAACTAACTAAAGGAACAACATGCTTGTTTCTTGCATTTTACAAGATCTCCAGGGCTTATTTCCTCTCCTACGGTGAGCCTGGGATCACTGGTGGACAATCACTATGTGTTCACCAGGGAAATGTGGCCTGAGACCCAGTATTTCAGTCAGCTAGTCAAGCTTCATAATTTCTGATCCTCACCAGATATTATGTCTATAGTAAGATTGATATTAGTAATACCACTAACAATTGTGGTAATGCTAATAAAATAATATTGGGCTCCAACACCCAAGGAGCTCAAAGCTTTTAAAGGAAATTAAGTCTCATGGCATCTATCCCACTTCAAGAAAGCTTATTTAGAGAGCAGCAAAGCCTTCTCTCTTCTCTGTGGCATGCAGTCTTCTCCAAGGTGGAACACAGCAGCTATTTATGAGTATGCAATAACAGTCCACAGCAATCTAGGCCAAGCAATGAAAGTAAATACCATATTCAGAACAATTACAGGGGTTATAGAGGAGACTGTACCCAGACACTCAGCTCAACCACTAGGCTTTTAGATGTACTAGGGGACTTTTTGTGGTGTTCAGAACCTACTGTGGTCAATCACAAAGACCTTCGACAGCAGTGTGGTCTCTCATCTGGCTCTGGGCACCATATGCTCCTGATGAAAGCAGGGAAAGCAGGAGCCTTGTTGCCTCCTCTGTGTGACTCAGCACAGCCTCACCTGGCACCCTGCGGGAGTAATTTCTTTCTGTGCTAGCTTAGGGTTTTCCACAGATACTGACAGCTCAGAGAAGCAAAGCTCACTGTCCTTTGCAAGCCATGTTCCCTTCCAGAGCTGTGTCAGCACAAACCTGTCAGGAACTGGCAATCCCCAGGAGTAAATCACATCCACAAGAGAAGGTTCTTGAAGACTAGGAAGACTCTTTGAACCACCCCATTTTCTTCTGTGGCCTTGAAGTCGCAGACACCAACAGCCTGGCCTGAACATCTCCAGTGAAAACTGCTCTGGGACTTAGACCCAGGAGATGATGGTGGAAAAAAATCTGAGGAATGTGTGCTGAAAATCCAGGGCATTTGTGCTCATCAGCACACAATGCTCTGCCCCCTGCTCCTGCAGGCTTTGATGAATGCAGAACTAGTTAGCAGCACTGGTGTGAGTGGGTCCAAGAGGTCATGCTGAAAAATGGCACTTTGTCAAAAATGTCATTTCAGCAGCGTTTCATTGCCTTTTTCTTTAAATGAAAAAATTCAGAAGGAAATGAAGCCAATGTGTTATTTTACTGTGATTTGAAAATTTTTGCTGCTGATTTTTAAACATTCTTCCTCTTCTGACCTTCTTTTGGTCTATCACTTGCAGCTCAAAAAGCAGATTTTTGTCATTCTTCAAAAGATGCAGGGTCACATTATTCAGTATTTCCTTTACATGAAAAAGATGTGCAAAAATCAAGATTAAACCCTGTGATTTTTTTTTTATTTTTAATGAGCCATTTTCAGAGAGCTTGACCATCTCTTTCTACAGAACCTGGATGACTGTGCTTTGGGGTCCCGTTTCAGGAGGCCAGACCTTTTCTCATGGCCACCACTGGAAGCCCAGGACTGATGCAGGATGAGGGCAAACACAAAGCCTTACTTGTCCTGGACTTCCTCTCCCCATCCCAGCCTGCCAGCTTAGCACTGGAAGATTTCGGGTCAGGATCAGCCACATCACTTGTGCTCAGCTTCCCAAAAAACATCCCTCCCAGACTCACAGATCTCAAGGAACATAACAGCCATCCCTGCCTTAGGCTTGAGCTCCAGCAGCTCATCTCTTCTTTCACTTGAAAATGTGGATTTTGTTGCTCATTCAAAGCCATTTGGCTTCATCTCCAGCACTGCCTTCACTGCCAGAATAGGCAATAGGCTGTGGGGGCCCTCTGGCTTCCAGCATCATGGAGAGAAGAGGTGTGAGAGCTGTGGGAGCCCATTCTACCCCTCCTCACTGCCCTCCCCATCTCTGCCTTCTCACTGCTTGGGGAAGAGAGAGCAGGACCTCACCTAGGACCCTGGAGACAGACTTTCAGCGAGGAAGAATCTGCCACTGTGCATGTCAGGAATGATTTGATCAGCCAGAGAGATGAGCACCTCTAGCACTGACATCAGGGGACGGACAGAGGAGAGTGCGAAAAAGCTGGTGATGGACAGTGGGACTGCAGCACATGGCAGGGTGCAGAGACCCAGGGCTGCAGAGCAGCACCCATGGATGTCACGGATCTCTGCTGGGGACAGCAAGGGGTTGATGAGACTGTCTAATGCTGTGCTGAATTTCTTCTCCTGCAAAACCATCCCTGCTGCTTCCATCTGGGATAACAGTTTAAGAGCTGTTTGTTCAAAGCTGTGCTCCCATGCATCCCGCACTAGCTGGGAGTAAAACCAATCAGATGGTGCAAAGACCTTTGCTCTTACCCACGTGCATGAGTATTTACCCACATGTGCAAACACCCCACATGTTGTGTATTGCCTATGAGAAGGTAATATAAAACATGAAAAGATGGATGAACTCCCTAAGTGGGGAATGAGCTTCTCCCAGGCGCTCCCTGGCAGACCCTACTTTAGCCTGCTGTTCTTGGGAAAGTGATCCCTGATCAGGCACGTCTGCCAAACCTTTCTGAGGGCCACCCCACAGCCTTCCCATGTACTCACGGAAACTGTCAAGGTTACCAAGACCCTCAAGGTCCTTCTCTGGCCTCCCTGGCTCAGCAGTTTCTGAGGGCAAGGATACCAGCTGCAAATTGCTTTGAAGGGCTGGATTGCCACCAAGCTCAGCCCAAAGCCCAGCATTGCAGTGTGTATGAAAGGACCATGAGTATATTTTCACCTCTCATATAACCACACACCTCAAGGTGTAATGCTCTTAAAGGATGCTCATGGAGAATAGGCCTATGGGCAATATTCCCTGCCTGGGAAAAATTCCTCTCCTTTCAGAGCCCGACAGTTTCCAGAGCTCTTTTAATACATCTTGCTCTCCTCTGCCCTCTCATCTTCAGAGCATTTTGCTCTCTCTTTGCCTTTCTTTCCTTTGGGAACAACTCCCTTTAATTTTAAAATTCCAGGGGCAAAATGAAGCCAAATGGCTGCAGGTGGACACGCCTCCACCTTAAGAAAAACCTGCAAAACATGAAAAGAGAAACCAATAGCAACCTCAAAAAAAATTCAGCTCAGAAATTGTGCAAAGGACTGCCACATGGTATTACCACCACATCTACCCTTTCAAAACCTTACCCTACCCCTCTGTATGTGATTCTCACCCATACAGTCTGCTGGTGTCTCCTTGCCTCTGTTTATACTAAAGCCCTTGCAGAATAAAACATCCATGTAAAATCCAATTTCCTCTGAATCTCTCTCTGAGAAGAGGCCTCGAGATTGAGTAGATAACCTCTGCAGTAATTGCCTGAGCCACTCCTGTTTGCTGGAAAGGTGAGATCCATTTTTCAATTATCTATCTGCAGTGACAGCAGCGAGCAACAGAGCTAAGAGGAAGGAGAGAGAGAGAGAGAAAGAGAGAGAGGAAATCCAGCCAACAAGAGCCGTCTGTGTCAATCCTGGCAAACGGGAGGTACGATAGATGTGGTCACAGTTCCTGCCATCAATATCCTCTAATATAAATGTCAGCGATGCCATTTTACCCACAGTCATTTCCCACAATGCTGATTACATTATCGTATAATAGAGGGGCGCCAGCCGCACTGCTTTCTCTCCTAACCCTCCTTGCGGTAATGTGTCAATAGCCTGCCTCCATGAAACAAGTCAATTTTCTGCAGGCTTGGCAGCGGAATAAATCTGCCGACTATCTAGAGAGCTGGAGATATTTATACACACCGTGTCCTCTCTCTCTCTCTCTCTCTCTCTCTCTCTCTCTCTTTCTCTCTCTCTCTTTCTCTCCCTCCCCCCTCCCACCTTCCCTCCCTGTGTGTGCAAGCATAGATGTGTGTCCTCAGCAGAATTGAGTGATTTTCAGCCCAGACTCAATAAGAAGAGAATTTAGGGCAGTCCTACAGCTTGGCTTCCAGTAACAGCCCTACACGTTTATTTTCTTTAGCTTAACAGGAAAGAGAGAATTATGTTTAGATTTATATGACAAGGGCAGTTCTACCAAAACGCTTGTGATAAGCGCTGTGGAAGGGGGAGGAAGGTGTGTGCATGTGTGACAAAAACCAGGCAGGCCAGTGGCAGAGAGGGATTGCAACACCTTGCAGGTCACACCAGGGGGGTCCTCTGGGAGCTGGAAAAGCAGCTCTTACTTTAACCGACAGCTCCTTTTTTAGTGTATGTCTGAATCAAATGCCAGCAGAAGAAGGAGGAGGGAGGCCGTGCGCTCCTCCATCCCTGCTGACGGATGAGAGTGAAGGCGTTTGGCTCCAGTCTCTTGACTCTTGCAGATAAAGAGGCTTCCAAGGACAAGATGTGATGGCCACTGCAGTGATGCTCGTTCTCCTGGGGATGTCCCCAGGACACCCTGTGGTCCACTGCCCCGTACATCCCTGCTATGATGTCTCCCTTTCTCCAGCACAGATGGTCCTCCCTGAAAGCTCCAGTGACTCCCTCTGCCAGCCAGCAAAGGCTGCTCAGGCCATTCTGTACTCCCAGGCACAGGCTAAAATGGCAGATACTCCTCATGCTCACAAAGGAAAAGCGTTGCCACCTTAGTGAGGCACAGCAACAACTCAGACTGCTCTGGAGAGTCTCTACTCCCTCTGGATGCTGGACAGAGAAACAGACTCTCAGCAGGTGATCTCCAATCCCTCTTAGACTAAGCCAAGAGAATGTGAAGGGTTTCTCCTTCCTCTCATCTCTGCTCAACACAGAAGACTTTATACTTAATTTTCAGTGGGGGATTTTTTTTGGTGATGGAAAATGCCGTCAATTATTTTTTGCCAAGAGGGAAAAACAAAGCCTGAAAAGACTAATAGCAAATACAAGATTGCTTTCAAATTTTTGGGCTTTGATTTTTTTTAATAAAAATCTGCAAATGTTCCATCTGTTTTCATCAAATTTTGTGCAAGAGGCAAATAATGCTTGGATCATTGCTTTTGGCTTGATTTCGCCATCCTCCTGCTGCAGAACATGGCAGTTTCTGGGCAGGGAGATTGTGTGTCCTCCACTAGCCCTGGGAGGAGTGAGTCCACCACCTCCCAGTGATGGGGAAGGCTCCACCAAAGACAGTTTGCAGTAAATGTTGTCCTGCTGGCTCCCTACAATCACTCCTGTCAGCTTTCAGAAAGTAGATCTGGGAGAGGATGGTGACCTGCTATCATCATGAGGAGACCTCAGGGACCTCATTCAATCCCTGGGCCAGCAGAGCTCTGCCCATGTACCCACAGCCTTGGTGAGCATCACACTCTTCCTTGCCCAGCTCCACTGTGACTTTGTAAAAGGTCATTTGTAACCCACACAATCACCACAAAGTTAATTGCAAACACAAATCCCCTCTGGGCAAGAGCAGGCGCAGAGGATGAAGAGCATGCTCAGCATAGTGGGGTGTCTTGGCCCCAAGGGAAAGCCAGGGAGTGGGTAGGTTGCAGGGTACTGGGCTTGGGCTCTGGTTCCTCTCCACAGAGGGAAGACACCCAACTCCCCACCCATCACTCTGCTTCTGTACACGCCTTCACAGTGATGCCAGCAGCTTTAGTTTTTTGCCCTGGCAGCTGTGTCAGAGATTGACAAGAGCTTTATAAAATTGGGAGGGAAGTGGGGCTCTGTGTCTTGATGAAAGTTTTATTTAGAAATCAATGAAATCCACAGCTCCATCACACAAACTCCAGTCCTTCTACCCTTTTCAGTCCTGTCTGCCTGGTCTACAAGTCATCAGCACCTGTCAGAAAGAGAAGCCTGTGCTGAAGGTACATGAGAAAAAACAGGCACCATTCACCCAGAGGAACCTAGAATTCCTTCCATGCTATCTAGAAAAGACTCTTTAGTAGAAGGCTTGTATTGGGTCTTTGCTGGGAAAGACTCTCCCCACATCTGGAAGGGACAAATCTGTCCCCAGTGAAAAAGAGCCAAATTTTTATATAGTTGGGGCTGCCCAGTCCAAGAGCCATCAGAGCCAGTGAGAGCCTTCCTGTTGACACAATCAGCCTTCAAATGAGTCTAAAATCTGGACACACGCCCTGGACCGCAGCCTTAAGAGGTTGGTATTTGGGCTGTTTTACTGCCAAGCCCCAAGACAAACTGCAAAGGAAGGATACTGCATTAAGATACATTTCTCCAAAGTGAGGAAGTAGGGACTGACTCCAGAGCTCTGATTCAGATCCTTTTCTGCATATGTGGAATATCATTAAGGGAGAAAAGCTGGCAGCAAGCTTCAGTCACTTACTACTACACTGGCAGGAAAGACAAATGCAGAGCATAAGATAAATGAGGCACTTCCAAGTGCGAGAAAGTCAATACTATAGAGACCTTCAAACTGGAGTCTGGGGAGCAGCACGCAATTCAGCTTGCTGCTACAGGGAGGAAGACATCTCTGTGAGCTGAGAGCTTATCAGCAGTTCGGACTGGGACATCCCAGTGGGGTGACAAGACAGGTGGCCACATGGGACTGGACTGCACAAGTCCTTAAAAAAGGCCCACCGGGAGGGATTGCTCATGTACCATCTGTGTTATGGGAGCTCCTGAAGGAAATCAGAGCCCTGCTGTGCAACATAATGTTCCAGTAAAAGAAGACTGAATCCTGGTTCAGACAGTCTCCAGTGTGACCAGGCAAAACGCAAGACCGAACAGAAAATAGACTTGTCCAAAATCTCATTTAAAAGCCATGCTGATCTCCCTGGGACTTCTCTTCAGGATGCTCAGAGTCACCCAGAAACGCCAGGCACCCAAAACACTCTGCCATGTCAGACCAATGTTGTGTCATTCCCCCTTCCCTGCTGTGGTGCACGGAGGGGCCAGACCTTCTCCATGGCACAGCAATGCTGGGCCATGCTGGGTACCAGCTTCTCTGCTGTGCAGCATCACAGCACGGCTGTGTGTGAGGCTGCACTATATATGGCTCTGGGTGCACATGCACATGGCTAAGTCCGATAGCTGAAGGAAATGCAAACTGATACACTGAGGAAAGAAAGGAAGATGCTGCCCTCCTTTTTTCAATTATATCCAGGTCCAAGGTCAGCCACCTCTTCCCTCCTGCTCTGCAGTATCTTGTCACACAAAACCCAGAGAGAAAGGGAATGTGATAAAGATGAAAGTGATGTGGCAGACTCGTATGTGAAAACAATCACCCTTCAATTAAGTGTGATTGATTTCCCAAATCAGAGATGCATTCAGCTTCCAACAGATAGATATGGGCGAAGGCCAGATGCTGGGGAATTCAGCACACGTGCTTGGTCTAGGACATCACACAGAAACAAAATGGAGATGCTATAAAGTACCAGGTGCTTTGAGATGAGTCTGAGATGGGCATAAAGCTGAGCCAGGAAAATTTTCCCCCTCAAAGAAAAGCTCAGTGCTGAGAAACAAAATGCAGAGGAAGGTGGTGTTTTTCTAAGCAGTAAAACTACAGCTTTGAAAAAGATTTTTTTTTTTTATCCAGACCAGCAACCAAGGACAGCCCAGAAGAGAGTGGGGATTTTGCAGATACATAGAAGACTCTTGCTGACATAAAGCTGTTTCTGTACAGGACCGACAAGGGACACAGCCTGTCTCGTGGGGGAGGTGGGTGCAGAGTGGAGCAAGGCACTTTAGTGACATCTCACAGTGTTGCTCTAAAGCCTTTGACAAACAACTGAGAGGTTCAGAAACTCCATTTGGTTCTTCTAACGTCAGCTGTGTCCCTTTTCTCATTCAGATTCACAGGGAGCCCTTCCAGCTGTTTTACAGACCCCTGATGCTTTGTGAACCAAACCCGCCCACCCACGTCCACACTGCCACTGTCGGGGCAAAGCGACTCCGGGTGTTTCACAGCAGGCAGGCAGCGGTATAGAGGACATCAGAGAAGCCACTTTGCCCAAAGAGGAGAGGAGTCTGCTGTAAATGTCTGCAGCAAGCAGACTGAAGCACTGCAGTGAGTCAGAGGAGCAGCATCCAGATAACCAGCCTCTGTTGATATGGCCATGCACATCAGGGCTGGCCAAAATATATGCTGTGCTTTAGGGGAAGACTGGATACTCCAATGCTGGTCACCACGACTACTCTAGCTAGCACCCCTCATCATCATTTTTCAAACCATGCAAGGGGAGCTTGCCACCCCTTCAGAAATTTACCCCCGCAGTTCCTATACAAGCACCCATCACTGCAGCATCCGGTCACACCATTCTTCATAGCCTCCTCCTGCCTTTATCAGAAACAGGCAAGGGAGACACTGGCAGCCCCAGGGAGGTGTTTGGCTAGAGAGAAAGGAAGGCAACACTGCAGATTTAGCACAGTTCATGGCCGGAGAGCAGCTCCTGTATGTTAGTCTGGGCTGTTGTCCCGTTTTCCCTATCACGATCTGCCTCATCCATCTCCCCCTCTCTCCCCCTTGTCCCTTTCAGGGATTTCACATAAAAGGTCTGCACTTGACCCATCTCCTCCCTGCAGGGAGAGGGAAAGGCCGTGAATAGAGAGACCCTCATGTTTGCAGAAGTGATTTTCACATTAATGGCAGCATATGTTTGCATTGATTCCGAGCTGCGGGGCTGAGCGCGTGTGTGTGCCTGCGCTCGCTGCGGGCGCGGGCGGCCGCCGGCTCCGCGCGTGGGGCACCAGGTGCTCGCTGTCAGGCTGAACAAAAAGAAGTGTCAGCGCTCTGCGCCGGGAGGCTGCGCTGGCAGCTCCCCCCTGCCTGCAGCCCCGCGCTCAGAGCATCCTGCCTCTGACTCGCAGCAGCATCCTCTGGAGTCCGCTCCTGAGCTGCCCTCCTCTCTCCCCAAATTGTACGGCACAACGCTCCCTCACTGGGGGCTGTCTGCTGTCACCCAGCCCTGCTGCCCAAAGGCTCTGATGGTGACTTTGGGTGGATGGATGCTTTGCCTCGTGCAGAGGGTGCTGGAACATATTCTGGAGTCTGCTCTGACATCCTGGCATACTGGTGCATCCCCATGTAAATTCCCACTATACCCAAAAACAGATCAACAGGGTCGCTGGCTGGATTCACATGTCCAGCTCATGCCTGATGGATCAACAAGCTCCCCAGGCCATCGTGGCTGGCATCCCCAAGTTTCTCCGGATGAGGAGAGCTTCTCTGTCCCCAGCACCCCATCTTCAGTGTGAGTGCCACCCACACTGCCTGCATGGGGCTGGACACCCTCCAGCCAGCACCAGCAAACCCTCAGCTCTGCCCTCCGCAGGGCAACAGGGAAGCTGGAGTTGCAGATTAAGAGCCATGGGGACAAAAAGCAGTTCTCACATCTCGGTGCACATCCAGGATGTACTAAACCCAGGTATTTCCCCATGACAATGGAGCCAGAGATAGCAAAGGGGGAGGCTTGACCCTGCTGCCTGGTTCACTCACGCCCTGGGAATTTACTGGTCCATGGATACACTCAAACTTTCATCCGCAAAACTTTCTAGGGGAGCCCAGGCCTTAATCTTTTTTTCTGCTCCATTTCTCCTGCCTCTGAAACAGGAGTCACTGTGTTTCTTCTTGCTGCACTGTGCAGCCATCTTCCCTTCTTAGATCCTGACCTATCTCGTGTCCTGGAGGTATGCAATGGCTCCGGCAGTCGGACCAGCATCTCCCTGGGGTTGTCCAGGCACTGCTGCAATCACAGCAAATTCATGAGGAATAAGAGTTTGGTGTGATTCTATGTGAACTGTGAGGACCCTCAGAGGCATGGCTGGAATGAATGGACAGAGCAAGTGTGTAAGCAGTGCTGCTGCTCAGCACCCAATGACAAAAAGTGTCTTCTCTTTCCAGGTGAGCTTGGGCCTATGCTCTGTGGGAGAGTTGGGTAGTGCCCCCAGGTGAGCTCAGCTGCTGAAGAATCCCACTCTGAGAGCAGTAGAAATTACTCATCTTGCTGGGTAAGCCCACCTGACCTCAGGATGTTGCAGACTTTACAGCCTGTGCCACCTATTTCATCACCTGATGAAAAGTACGTTTCTTCTATCCATGGTTTAATCTCCTTTGCAGGTGGCAAACAAACAGGGACACTTTGTGGGGTTTAGAATCTGGAAATTGTTCATCTTCTGCGGAACAGCCCTGTGCCTTTGCAACAAAATATTCTGCATGCAGAGCTCCCAGGGAGAGCTCTTGTGGTACTTCCACACACTCACAGTGCTCACTAGGGACAGAGTCAGGGTCTTCAAGGCAGCCAGCACCAAAAATCAGCATTCATACACAGAACCAAGACATTCTGCCTGGATCTTGGAGCAACTTCTGTTTACCCTCTGTCTTGTCAGCCTGGCAATGCAGGAAAATAAACAGAAACTTTCACTTTGGAAATCTTGGTGTTTCCAAGTCATTCTCAGTGGGGAATCAGAAGGAAAAGTTGAAATGTCAGAAAGCAAAAGAAAAAAATCTCCAATCTGCAGATTGCAGCTAAATCACGAATCTAGAAAGTGAAAACACTGGCAAGAAAAATCTCTTTTGCCATTGGAAATGTAACTTGGGAAGAGGAAATTTCTTGTCATATTTTCAAATGAAGCCTGCTGCTCAGCCTGGGAATTTGAAGCTGGAATGATTTGTATTGTTGCTTTGCTTCTCCTGATCAGAAAATAAAAAACCTGTATCAAAATATTTTCCTCAGAAGGAACTTGATGCTGGAATAACCACATTTTTCTCCATAAGAAGTTCTCAAGCAAAACACATCAGCTTTGTCTATTTAGATGCATTAGGACTCTAATCTTATATTTTTCTTTCTGGCATCTGATTTGTCTTTCTCAAAAAAAAGCCAGAACTGACCATGTAATCCCAGAATCTGGGAGCCAGGGCTTTAGAGAAAACACCTGATACCACAAAGGGGCTGATGCTATACATAGCCCAGACACTACAGTGCCATAGACCGGAAGACAGGGAAGAATTTGGTGGGTGCAATAGCTCGATGCCTTATTTATAGTGTGAAGCTGTGAAGCAGTGGTGGGCCGAGCTCCGGTTGCCATTTCCTTTGCTGTGCTTGCACCCAGCAAAACAAACACATGTGAGACAGGCTAAGCAGGTGTCATCCACACTCAGAAGGATATCTCCAAGGCAGGCTATTTTAATCTGCCTGGGCATACTCTATCCCCTCCTGTAACCACTCTCTTTTTTTGCTTGTGCTTTACATAAAAATATCTGCTGCAGATTTATGATCAATTCTTTTGTGTGCAGGCCCATATGAGTTTCTTTATTTCCTCACTTACTCTGATGGGAAGGGTTGCAAAGCTCTTCTTGATGTACAAGAGATCTCCTAGTGTAGCCTTGTAAAACTGCAAGAGAAGTGCCCAGGCCAGGTCTTGCTAATGAACAGAGGTCGTTTGCACCCTTCCAGACACTGAGACCACTGACTGTGAGAAGAGCATGGGTTGTAAACAGCTTAAGTGTTAGAAGCACTAAGTACAGCAGTATTTCAAGTCTTGAAGGCTGTACTCGTACTCAGAGAGCAGATGATCCTCCAGATCCACCAACAGTACATTTGGTGGATAGACTTCTACCAAGTCAGGACATGGGAATCAGACAGGTGGCCTCATGGCACGGAGAGGTTTCCTTTGGTTGTTTTGTGGGTCGGGAAGGATGAGAGAAAAAGTTAAAAGCATTATGCCTTTTTTCCCCCACATGCTGTAAGATTAGCCATTCATGAAATGAAGGGTCCCACCCAAACTTGAACATTAAATACTCAGATAAGGCTAGAGACCCGTGCAAAAAGCCCCACAGCTACCATCCTCTGAGACCACACTGCTACACCCACTGCTCCCTTTCTCCAGGATAAGCAGGCAGTGGGAATCACAGGCTGCAGAGCAGAGCAGGGCTGCTGTCACGTTCACAGCAGGGCACAGCGAAGGGAAGCCCCATGCCCTCAGGGGAGAGAAATCCCTTTGGATTTTTAAAACTATGTTTTTCTTTTAAGATCTCAAAGCAACCAGCAGCCCTGATGTGCAGCCACTCCAATCAGAGCAGAGGCGCGAAGGTGTCTCACACAAGGTCTGCAGGGCATAGCCAGCTTTAACTCCACAATCACAAATGTGTGTGTAAAATTCCCTTGCTGAGCACCTTCCCCCCAGCATTCCTGCATCGTGCTGACAGGATCACACATTCCCAGTACATCCCTCATGCAATAGCAGGGCTGCAGGGATGAAGACTGATGTGAGGGCTTAATTAATCAGTTAATTAATCCCAAACATTTTAACCCTCCAAATCCCTGCTGCGTTCTAGTTTGGCAATTTGTTCATTAATGGAAGTTTTTTTGTTTGTGTTTGAACCTGGACCATTTGATTTTTCCCCCAAGACAGAAGCAAGATATAATCATGTCATTACGAGAGTGCATGTGATTTTGTATGTGTTTGTGTGTGTCTCCTGTGTTAGAAGCAAGCTCTGCTTGGGACTTTTCTCTCCTACCTCTATCCTCTCCTTGTGTTTTACTCTGCACTGGACCTTGAAAGGCTCAGGTCAGGCTGTGCAGGGGTAGGAATGCTCCCTTGACCTCTCTGCACTGTTTAAGCCACACCAAATGCTCAGGCTGTGCTGATGCAAGCACCTTTGAGTCTTTCTTGGGAAATGGGCTTAGCGGAACTCATGCCCACATTCAGCAGAAGCAGAGCACTGACAGGGCCACCCTACACAGCAGAGGTGTGAAACACAGCTCCCAGCTTGCTGGAGAAGCAGCAGTTAAATGTGTGGTCTCTGGCTACCACATGAAATGGAAACCTGCCCTGCTGTAGAGCTGCTCTCCTTGTTTTGGGGTAATGCTCTGTCTAAAGCACCAAAACAACCTGTCTCATCCCCCGGCAGGTTAGGACACCTGGATGTATCTTATAGACTTCCAAACCTTTCTTCCACCCTTTGTCCTGCTTCCATCCCTGTCCCTGGCTGAGCTAGAGAACTGCTGTCTTACCCAGGCTATCACTCACACCTCTTCACTGACACCGTTTTCAGACCTTCATTTCTCTCCTGTCCTCTGCTCCCCTGAGTACACACACTCACTACCCTTCACTGTGTTTGCAGCCTCCCATCTTGAGACAAGCCCAGCTGCTGGGCTCAGGTGCCAAGCTCCAGCCAGCACCACCCAGGAGAAGGACCTCTGGGCAAGTGAGATTTACTGCTCCAGGTCCTAAATACCCCATCAGTGTTGTCACTCTGCCGGTGCACATCCCTGTTCCCCGGGTTTTTACAGCACATATTTGTGCCACTTGGCTACAGTAATGAGACCCCACCTAATTGCTATTCAATAAACTCCAGTTAAATTAACAGCTCCATCCAATGATCACCAACATCTGCTGTTCATCAGGCAGCCTTCCCTCCCCTCCTGCTCCCTGCGTCTCCTTAAATCCCAATGCCCCAAAATATAGTGTGTGTGTGATGGGCATGAGCTAGGTGTAACTCAAACACGCTGTCTCTGCTCTCAGCTGTGCTGGGCCTGTGCATGAACCCACTCACCTGTGTGGGAGCACACACTTAGCTGCAATGATGGGACTAGGTGAGCCAGAGGAAGATGTAAGCACACAAATGCACAAGCATCCCTGTGCCTTTGTCTCACAAACACCCAATATCCGAATCTCCGGATCCTTTGTTGCACTGGCAATTCTTTCCCCCCACATTGCATATGGAAGGACTGGTGAGGAGGGGAGGTGACTTGTGCAGCTGACACTGGCAGGGACACTGACTTCACAGGAGCTTCACACTCCTTTGACTCACCATTTCTGTCTGAGGATTTAGTCCAATATCAGCACAGTTCTGGCTGAAAATCAGGTCCTGACTCTGACTTCTGTAAGTAGGTTCAGTCTGTTTGTACACACATTTGTGAAGCCTGTGTGTACCTCATAATCTCCATCAGCTCCACAGTGGCTGGGGAGAGGGAAGGTCACCTCTCTGATTCAGAGGTTAACAGGGTCACGCTTCACTTGTGGAAAAAACTCCTGCCTAAAATTAAGCCTCAGCCTTGCAGAAAGCCAGGCCAGACAAGCCATTAAAAAAAGGTCAAAGATATTATCAGCTCCTAATCCAATTAGGTACTGATTATCTGTGAATTCAGCACAGCCTCACTGTTAGAGCTATGCTTAGGAAAATGAGCATCTCCAAAAAACCAGCTGGAGATCAAGGGGGCTCTGAGAGCTGAGGCAGCCTTGTGAGAGATTACGCCTCTGCCTGGGGAGCACCGGCTGCAGCAAGAACTACGTTGGGTTTTTCATTGCTATGTTTCTTCATATGTGTCACTTGGTGGGTGACATTACATTGCTGGTGAAGGAGGCAGACAGGTCTGTAACCATCCCTGCTCCTAAATATAAGTTTAAGAACAAAGGGAAACGAGAATTTCTAAATTCGATTAAAATCAGTGATGCAGCAGCCTGACTTGTTGGGAATTCTCCAGCAAAACATTTTTAATGGAAAATATCATTCTGGCAAACCCAACAGTTTCCATGGGGAAATAACAGTTGTACCGTTTACTTGTTTGGGGGTGATGTTATTTTTTATTTTTGGCCAGTCCAGCAAAACCAGTACATTTTAAGGAGGTTTCCTCCTAGTGATGTTCTGGAAAAAAACCTTTCAGCGGGGTAGAGATCTAACTGTTTTTAATCTGGGACTTGATTGCTTTATTAAGGGGATTATGTGATACAGTCCTGAGCTACCAGGCGAATGGATTTGCTCCCCTGGCAGGCGGTCTGACTTTGAGAAAAGAGAATTTGTGTGCTGAGTGGCGGCTGAAAGAGTTATGGAAATTACCCCCTGTGGTTTCATCCCCCTTGTCTCTGGACAAGAAGGTCTTTGAGTTTCTTATTTTTTCTTGCTGATAATAGGACTGAACCACGGCAGGTTTCTCTCCCTAAATGGAGCACCTCGCAGATCTTGCTGTAGCAAACTTCCTTGTAAATGTGTGAATGGCTTAGGGTGGTTTCTTCTGTGAAAACAGGGAGAGATGCTCTGGACAGGGCAAATCCTGCTGTGCCAAGTCCTGGATTCATTTTTAAGTGTGATGCACAGGATGGGTTTGGGGAATGGCTCCCTGTGCCCTTTGTGGCCCTCCTTCCTTGAAGGCAACATCAGTTTGGTTCCTTATTTGTAAAAGGCAACCAATTTAAATCTCTTCACATGTGTTTTACAGTATCCCATGCCTGGCTGGGCAGACCCAGACAACTTTGCAATACCTAGCTGAGCAGCTCTATGGATTTCCACTGTTGCTGTTTGGCTGCAATGACACTTTGGTTGTAGCTTGTGCCTTAGGTAAGTGATACTCTTTCAAAAACAAATCTGCCTGTGAGCGTAGCCACCCCTGGGCAGGGGCTTGCAGATGCTGCCAAGCAGGGATCAGACCAGAAGGGCAGCACTCCTGATGGGGCTGGGACTCTGGTACCACCTCCTAACATCCAGGAAAATGCAAGTTCTGATCACAGGCTGGACACGCCAAGGTTGTTGAGCACTGCAGGAGTTGAACTGATCTGGATCTGAGTGTCAACAGTGGTTTTTGCTTCTGACACAGATTTGCTGTTCAGCCTTGGGAAGATGCAGTTTTCCTTCCATATTTTAGATGTGAGAGCAGCTTTTTGGCCAAAAAGTAGCAGTCAGAGCCTGTGCTTTGGGTTTACATCTGCTGAACATCTGGGCTTGAGGATTTAGCCATGCAGCAATGGTCACCAGCGTGCACTTGTAAAGGGCATCTATTACGCTGCATTAACCCCACGTGGACACATGCAGGCAGGATTAAGAGGCCATAATCACATTCAGCTTGGTGGGCTTTTGAAAGAGAAATCAAATGAAGGCTGTGAACAAGGACGTCCCTGCAGGAGCTTAACACAATTTGGCTAATCCACTTGGCGTGTAAATGGTTTGTTCAACTTCATCTTTCCTGCCAGCATGTATAGACAAGGTGGGAGTGAGAACACGTGGGCTTGAGACACTCAGGTAAGCTGAGTCAGGTCTTCTGGGGGGGTCTGGCCCTGGGGTTCCCCTTAGAGAGGGGCCCTTTCTTGTGAGTCTGAAACAAACTGGGGAGAAAGCGCAATGGGCACAGCTGAGGGCAGGGCAGTTTCTCTGGCTAAGTGAAAGACAGAGGAGGAGATGTTGGTAAATAGGCCATTAGCACCCAGTGTCACTCCATTAATTTCACTGAATAAATCTGTCCTCTTTTCTTCCTCCCATCCCCTATGGCCCGAGGTGGAGGCTATTTGCTGTACTGGAAGGAGTACCCAACAAAACCAGGGCTCTTCTTGGTTCAGACCCTTATTAAAAGCTCGGCGAGCTCCAGGACCAGCACTGTCCCTTTGTTTTGACAAAGGTGGACAACAATGACAAATCTTCTCTCCACGAAGAAAGCTGGAATTGGGTGATATTTTCTGTCTTCTTCCCTCTGCTGAAAAGGCATATGCCTTCCAGACAGCACCTGTACAGCTATGCCCATCCTGCCACAAGGGCGCCTCTCCCTCCACATCTGCATCTCCCCAGCAAGGACAAAGGCCACAGAGGATGGGAGGAGCTGCTGGCCTGTGTCTGAGACAAGGTCTTTGCTGATAGAGAGCAATGACTCGAGGAAGGCAGGTGCAACAGCTCCCTGGACTGAGTTGAGAGCTTATGGCCAGGGAAGGAGTTGCAGCCGGTCCCCAGCTGGAGCAGCTTGCCCTATAGCCAGGGCCTGCAGCACTGAAACCCAAGGTGCTGCCACCTGGTTAAAGAAGCAGCTCTGCTAGGGCATCAGATAAATTAGGGGATTTTGTTCTCTATGTGCCACTCTTGGAGTCACAGCGCATGTTATACTGCAAGACTGTTACCCACGTGGGAGACACTGGTGAGGGCCCCAGAGCCCGTGGCTCTTCCATTCCATCCTGCCACTGCAATGGTTCATGCTATCAGTAGCTTCAAAGGCCATCAGAATCTGGGCATTGTGACGGGTGTTTCTCTGGCAATCAGTACAATCAAAGCAAAGAGACTGAGCACAAGCTGGAGGAAGAAGGAGAGGCAAGAGGTGAAGCTGGTGCTGGGACTACAGCTGCCCTGCAGGAAAGTTCAGGCGTAAGGACATTGAACATCTCCTCTCTGCCAAAGTGGCAGTGGATATGTCCCTGTCTCTACCTTACTCACCTGTCTGGGTTGTGGCTGTAATGAATTCATACCTATAAAGCTCTACTTAAAATTCCTCACAAGCTGGCATCAGAGACATGGAACAGAGTGAGACTGACCTACATCCCTTCACAGCAATCCCAGACTCTGTCTCAGGCCTTCCCAGACCACGTGCAATCACATCCAGCCCTTATCTCCATGGATCAGTGGAGATTTCGGTTGCCAGGTAGAGATCTTATTGATTTTTTTTTAATTGATGTTGCTATGGCAGGAAAGACTTTTGCCCTATTGGAGACTGCACGGCTGCAGGTAAAGACTGCTACAGTTTGTGTAAGGCTTAATTATAGAAAATTATTCAAGTGACCTGCTTCGGCACTAAAAAAAACCCTGTTAGGACCAGCCTTGCCTTGGGAAGATGGGCCAGTTTGGCAGGCATTGACAGGAGAGAGCTCCCCATCTCTAACCAGCCTTGTTAACCAGAGTCCCCAGCAACTTCTCCTCCAGTACAGGGCAGCTCATGACTTGCTTTTTAAACAGCTACTGAGGTAAATACCTTTCCTCATTCCTTTGCCAATGGAGCCAGCACACTCCTGCATGGTTGTGACACTGCTGCCTTTGCATGCCACAAGTTACCCCACAGGTCTTACTGAGGGGGAAATAGGGTGTGTGGGGATGACTGAGTTGGAGAGCAAAGACAACAAGGGGTGCTTTGGTTTCAGTTATGCCTTGTCCCGTGGGAAGGCAGGGAAAAGGTGAGAAGGGACCCTTGCTCTGGCATGCATCCCTGACATCCCCCTTCCCACTGGCTCTTGGGCAGCTGCAAAATTCACCACTTTCCCAGCACTCACTCAGGAGGGAATAACAATAATAAAAAAGAAATCAGAATTATTCCTTTCCCCAGACTGGGGGGACGGGAAGGGAACAAGCTCTTGGGAACGTCTTGGATTTCACAGCCTGCCCTGGCAAACGTGACTTTTCAGAGAGAAAGTTGCCGCCACTGGCTTGTCCTTTGTGTCTGCAGAAAGGGGGTCCTCTCTCAGCTTTTCCCTTGTCATTGGATCTGGTCAGAGGGGCTGCGGACCTGCCACTTCCCCCATGCAAAAGAAACAGATTTGTCATCCCTGATGGGCTCTGCTTTCCCAGCCTCTCTTGCCTCATTTAAAGAAAACCCCCAATCCCTCAACAATGTAGAGTTTGAAATCTTTTCTTCCTACTTGATACTTTATTATTGTGATTGCTTTTTATTGATTGACAAGAGCTGCCTTTGCAAACACACGGGACCCTCAGAGAATTGCAAGCAGCCAGCACAGGCCTGGTCTTAAACATGTGCACACAGCTTCTCCCACTGAGCATGGTGGACCTGCATCTTCCCCTGCTCCTGAAACACAGCTTCCTTGGAGGGATGGTGGGAAGATTGGGAGCTGGTTTCTCTGCCAGGCTGTGTAACACAGATTCCCTGGTCCATCAGGGAAGGCACAACTGGGCAAGAGGCTGCCACCAAGAGCTTTATTAATAATAGCCAAAATGATCTTTCTCTGAGCTCCAAGGGCAGATTGTGGCTCTAGGGGAAATCACTGCACAGAGATGTGCCATTGCATCAGTGATACAGAAGTCCTGGCACAATCTTTGGTTTACTTCTCCTGAAAACCTCCCTGCTTCCTCCAAACCCATGCTGTGGCTCACCACTGGCTTCATGTGACAGGTGACTCTGTTTTTCCATTCATGTTTCACATATGAGGGGTGTCACCCAGTCACCCCAGACACAAGAGACCAAACTCTTATTATGCACAATGCAACAGTCAGGGCTTGTTAACACTAGGTCTTGGCTGGTTTCATTCCTGGTGGCCAGCAGGCAGGAACCCAAGCAGAGGAACGGGTGAGCCAGCAAGACCACTCAGCAAAGCAAAGAACTGGCAACATTCTCACCCTCCCTTGATAGAATTTAGGAAGACAACAACTCTCAGCAACCAGATCTCCTGAGGTGGTCTGGAGGATGTGCCTGCCTGCCCTGGGTCTTCAATCAAACCTGAGGATACTTTTGCCTCCTGACTTTCTGAGGGAACATTGCTCACAAAGTAGGAGACAAAATGCAACTGTCAGAATACAGATCTTGGCCATGATGTATGGGGCACTGAGATGGGCTGCTGCTTGTTATCCCCTGCCCTGTGCAGCAACAGACAAGGGGATGATGCAAGAAGTCGTTGCCAGCCGGCAGGCAGATCACAGGGAGCCCAGCCATAAGAAAAAAATGACCTGAAAGGATCACTTGTAAAGGTGAGGAGAGCACTAGCTGTTAACCTGCTGCAGACACTGATTAAAGACACACTACCCTATAGCTTACATTCAAGGTTTTCTAGCCACTCTAAGAATAGCAATTATTCTTAACTAGAAGTGCTTCCCGTGCATTTCCAAGTGTTTTAAATTTTAAAGCAGGTCTTTTCTCTCCTTCCCGCAGGCTGGAAGCTGTTGGGCTGCCCCAGCAGTGCTAACCCAGCCCTCACTTCCATTAGACCAGCACTTCAGCACCACTCGCTGAGATGGCTTCACACAAACACAGGTTAGGGTTGTCTTGCTCTGCCTGAGAAAAGCACTTAACCAAAGCTGCAGCATAAAAGCCTGGAACGTGAGCTCAGCCAGCTTGCAAAGCAGCCTGCCCTCACCTGCCCCAGCGTGTCAGGGATGCTTTCCTTCCTGCCTGCTCTGCGGCACCCAGCAGTGGGTGGGATCCCTTCCCGATGGCAGATACCAACAGCAAAGGAGCTCCCTGTGTGGGGAGCAGCATTTTCCAGTGTCCACACTGCTGCTGCTCTGGCCACCAGCTGCCTCTATTCCCACCCCATCCTCTCTGCAGCAGTTTCTACCCTGCGTGGTGTTTCTGCAGCGGATTCTCTTTTTGCTGGCATAAATTTTGGACACAACCAAGATGTCTTTACACAGCTGCAGTGTGGGCTGCTTGGTACTAGCATACAGCCCTCTATCCTCAAATTTGCTTTGACATGAGACCTTTCTGAGCCTCCCTGGTATCTCCCAGCAGAGGGAAACACCAGCACAAGGACATGACCAGGTTACAGCAATACTTTGATGCTACTGATGGACATTAGCACCCTACTTCCCTCCTGGGAGCCAGGGCACTCCTTGGCCACATCTGGGAGCAGGAGGGAGCCCCAGGGCAAGGGGGCATGGATCAGCTGCCATGCCTCTGTGTTGGGGATGCCTGGCAGCTTTGCCTCCAGGAAGATCTCCCCTGTGATGAGGACAGCTTTAAGCAGTGCCCCAAAGCCCTAGCATCTTGGAAGGGTTTTTCCCTTTGTTTCATTTTCCTTTTTTCCAGATCTGACTTAAAACAGAGATCAGGATGACTCTCAGCAAGTAAAGATCCTATGACTGTTTCCCCAAGAGCCAGGATATTAGTCCTTGTATTCTGGCCATATTCCAGCTCGGGAAATTACCTTCTGCCTCCCTAAATCCCCCCTGCGGTTTCAATTGGATACAGGCTTCTTCACTCTCTTGCCGAAACTGCTGCGCCGCGTTGCTGTGCGCGGTTAAGCAGCTGCTGTCGGAGGTGGGTGACAGGATTGATCCCGGGGGTGCTGGGGTCAGCGCTGCGCGGGGGCAGGAGCGCCGCCTGCCGAAACACCGCCACTTTTGGGGTCACGCTCGGCCCCAAACAGGGCTCCGCTCACAGAGCTGCCCCCAAGGGCTCTGTTCCCAGGCTTAGCCCCCTCTCTGCCCACTTGGCCTTGCAGAACCACAACTTGCACACACCGAGATGGATTTTGCTTCATTTTCCAGAATGTCAGCTGCCTGGCCGAGCACCAGCTGCTGGAGCATCGATGAGCTCACGCACCTGGAGAACACGTGCTCTTCTCACAGGCATGTGGAGGCACGGGATCCCTCTCCCCCTGGCTAGCTCTCATGTCTTTGCAGAATAGCTATGGACTTTTGGCCATTCCAGGACTTGTCCCTATGGGAGCAGCTCTGGGGGCCCCATGTAGGGTGCTATGCCTGCAGTATGAGGTTCTGAGCAGAAAGGCATCATGGACCCTGCCCAGAGGAAAGGTCCGGTTCTGCCCTCAGCCCAGGGCACAGCCAACAGTAGGACCCCTTTCACCAGCCCTTGTGCTGGGGAAGGCACCAGCATGGTCACATCTATGCAGTCACCCAACACTGGAGCAAATCCCAGGAGTCAACAGCCCTGGAAAAGGAATCCCAGAGGTCTTCAGACTGAAGTTGTTCAACCTCGAGTTAAAAATGCAACACTGTCAAGCAGCCAGGCTTTGTGTTGTTCTTGTTGCCAGAATCTATATAAGCAAATTACTTTGCTGTCAGGAATACAACAGGAGACGGAGAGAGAAATCCCCTGCTCGGGCACTCTGGAGACAGGACCACAATATTCTGAGTAATGCAGCTGTATCACTGACATCCCCTGACATCTAGGGAATACAAAAAAAAAAAAACAAAAAAACAAAAAACTAGCAGAAAACCTTTAGTCATTTAGTAGATGTGATTTGTGGATGAACTATAATATACAGTGAAAGGTGGGGATGAGAATGGCCTTTAATGAAGTGTCTTGGAGGAAATCTCATGTTTGCATGTGCGTGTCAAGGGGAGGTGTTTATATAAATATACACACATTTGCACACACATCTGTTAAACATTCTTCCTATGTGTCCTATGTGTGCATATAGAAATATTTGTCTGTGCATGTGCCTGTGCTGTGGGCAAGAGAGCTGCCAGGAGCAGTGAAATTTCAATCCAGTGTACAGAAAGCGGTGGGGCCCGCGGACAGGAGCTCAGCCCTCTCCTCTCCCCATGAATCACAACCCACGGATGAGGATCATTGCGGACGTCAACTCTGGTGCCAGCTCTTCTTCTCTGGCTCCTCTGGGCTGGATTCCCTCCCCTCCTTGCCCCGCCCCCCCTCCACCGCCCCCTATTCTCTACCCCCCTTTCCCTTCCCAGCAGGATGACATTCATCCATCATCCAGCATTTTAAGTGCTGGCATGTCATTGAGGCTGTCAGCCGCCCTCTTTGCTCAGTGCAAGGAGCTCCGCTTGGCGGCTTGGTGCAACCGTTTCCATTTGGAGCCTGTAATCCTCCTATTCGGGTTAGTTCCACTCGGTTTCCCAGAGTGCAGAGTGAGGAAAACCCAGTGGGATAGCAGTAGATTATATCAAATAATAAAGAGAGGGTTTACTCTAATAACTCCAACCACGGGATACTCAGGCTCCGATACTGCTGGGGGTCGAGCACTGAGACCTGCCAGGGTAAATCCTCTATAGACTTTACCCCCTTCGCTCCCAAAGCCAGAGAGTCTCCGGGTCCCACCTCAGTGCCACCGGGTGTAAATCTGGAATTAACTCCCCTGACTTCAGTGGAACTACTCCAGATTTATGACTGAAACTGAGCTTGGGATCTGGCCCCAGCTCAAATCCTGTGGGTGTAAACTGAGCTGTAGCAACTTGGCCCCACAGCTGAAAAATGGATTGACATAAGGAGAAGAGAGATGGAGACAGGGTTACTTAGGAAAGTCAGCTCAAGGTGCCAGGGAAAAGTCATTTCACTATCCCTTGCCCAGAGGGCTGGCATTCCTCAGAGGTCTGCCTGTATTTCATCTCACCAAATGAACACGTCCTGATGTCAAACGTGCTCTTCAGAGAAGATGGACTGTCCAGCAGCGGGTACCACTATGGGGACACTGTCTCTCATACCCCATAATCCCACTACACTCCCAGCCGATCCCCGATCCCCTTTGAAGCCCACACTGCCCTAACCCACACATGTGCTTGCCCCAGCTGTTCCAGGTGCCATTGCACCGAAAGGCAGCCTGAGAGATGGCACAGCTGCCATCCCAACTCCGCTATGTCATGCTCGGCTACTCAGGTTTAAACTGGGAGTTAGAGGAGATGCTTATTTTAGAAGCAAGTTGTTTTTGCAGCATGCTTAGTCAAAGCAAAAGTGGGAGGGGAGGCAGGGGGATTATTTAAAGGGAAAACCCCTCAGCATGGACCCAGGCACTGGGCTAATTTTAGAAGTCAGACTATCCTGGAGTTGTGACAAGGGTCTCTGTGGGACTTTAAGAAACGTGCAGCACACAAGAAGAAAGTGGGGTCCAGGACTGGCCATGTATGGACTGGTGCTGAGAGCCTGGGTGGATACACTGAATCAGCCACTTTGGCTGGAGCAAGCAGCTTATGATCAGTGCCTCAGTTTCCCCACCACTATATGGGATAGAGCTTTCATGTGAGATCGCTAAAAGAAAGAGTCAAGACCCTGGGTGTGCAGATGGCAACTAGAAAAGAGTAATTTGTTTCAATCTCTGAGAAAACATAAAAGGAAATCTCTGAGGACTGGTTTGTCTTTGGGGTATTTTTATGAACTTCTTGCAAAAATGTTGGGATAAAGGCCCCCAGGAGCTTCCTGCCAGTGGTGTGGGCATTTGCAGGAAGGATGCGAGCCATGGGGCCAGGACTGTATGGAGCCAGCTGACGAGTTCTCATTCCACATCTGCAGACTCAAGATTGGGTTATAACATCACCTCTGCTGCTCCTGAAACGCTGTCCCACTGTCCCAACAACTGCAAAAACCAGGAGCAAGTGTTCACCTGCCTACAATGCTGGAGTTCGGCAGCACTTTGTAGGGCAGCAGTCGCATGCCTGCAGAGCCCTGACACCCTCCTCTCCTTGCTAGGTGTTAGAGGAGCGCGCTGGGGGATGTGCGTGTGTGCATGTCTGCCTGTGCTCCTTCCCTGCACCTGCCAGCCTGCTGATCTATAAGCTAATCCTACCCCAAGCTGATCTATAACTAATTCACTTACAACACAATTGCAATATCGATTCCCAAACTCCTTTGCAGACAGTGCTAAAATGTGTGTGTGTGTGCAGCAGGGACAAGGGAGCCGGCTGACAAAAAGCCAGAGCATGGGGAAGGCTCCACTCCTCTCGGGGGAGATCAGAACATGCTGCAGAGGCAGCTCCGTGCACGCCTTTCCAGTCCTTCCCTTTGTCTCCACTGCCACCAAGGGCTGTGATGGCTCTGGAGAGGTTTGAACATACCTTTCTGCCCAGATATCCTATGGATCCTATGCATCCACCATCTTTGTGCCTGCATGTCACCAAGGACGGAGTGCTTTTTGTCTTTCCCCACCATCTCAGCAGAGCAATCCCAGTCCCACGCTCTCCCTTACTATGGGAGCCAGAGCTGCACAAGCAGGTGTGTGTGCTGGACATCCATGTCTGGAGGAGAAGCACATGAGCAAAGACCAGCTTCTCCAGGGTCACATCTAGGGCAGAAGGTGAGAAAGGCTGTTTCCAGCCTGCTCCAGACCTCTCTGGAGGTGGATTGAAGCAGGAATGACCCCTGCAGCTCCTGGTCTATCCCGAGATGACAGGGGAACTCACCCCAGCAGAGAGAACTACCTGCCCTCCTGTGTATATGGATCAACAGTATCTTGAGGGTGGGCTTGAGCTCAGTGCCTGTGCACCTGACCTTGCTCACACCAAGCTGGTTTGGGATCAGTCTAAGGGGTAAAAAATCCTGCACAGCCTAGACCAAACGGTCTTGGTACCTTCCCAACCCCTGGGGCAAGCAGATGCTACTGCAGTGTGTTACCTCCTGCATTGAGCAACATGGCAGAGCATGCAGGGGGAGCACAAAGCTTAAAACTCCCCCAACACCTGCAAGGGACACCTAATTTCCATGCTTCTTCTCAAAGTTTGTACCATTTACACCAGCAGCACATGGTAACTCTGAAGCCACCTAGAAAAGCCCCCATTTTGGTCAGTGGTCTTTGAGATCAACCCTTTACTCCAGGAGCCAAGTTTGAAAGGTTGATTTATGCAGCACAAAGTAAAGAAGACATATTTAATGATGAATGGAAATGTCGTATTGATCCTATGGGCAGGCTGTGAAATATGGTTGTACACGGGCTGTTGCCGAATCCACTGAGCAAGTGGAGGCATTCGACAGCAGGGCAGTCGATATGGGGATCAAGCTGCCCCCGTGCATCTGCCTCCCTGATGAGCAACGCCAAACTGGGATGGAAGTCAGGAAAAAGCTCCTAGGTTTGAGTGAAGAGAGGATATTGAAGGATTCTCCAATCCATCCAACCAATACTAATACTATTAGTACTTTTGGGGATGTTTGCAGGTGTGCACGTGCAGGGTGACAGGGCTGCCATCGCATCGCACACAGCACGGCGGGGCGCTGGCGGAGGCCGTGGCAGTTCCAGCATTAAATAATACTGACAAGAGGCAGGACTGTGCATGGTGGAAGGACAAAGAGGTGTCTCTGACCACATACAGCTGGGTGATAGGCAGCCCACGCAGTCTGTAGCAGGAGCAGCGCTACCCAATGCCTGAGATTCTCTCCCCAAGGGAAAGGCAACTTACCCAGGGCTGTCAGAACTCAGGTTGGAATATTGAGAGAGAGTGCTACTGTTCAGTCTAAGGAGGGACTGTAGCATCTTTGATCCCCTTTGGAAAAGGGACCCCACAACCACACTGCCATGTGGGGTGGCCCCAAAGGGACTTTGGTGGCCACCTTCATCTCCCTGCCCTGCTCACATTTCAGCCATGAGGATCTTTGCATTGCTGTAGGAAAGACTCAGCTCAGCTGGAGGAAAGTTCCACTTGGACAGAGCACAGCAGAGGGGTAAAGTGATCTTAAACTGGCAAAAATAGAGCATCAGCCTCATATAATTTCTCTGAAAACAAGATTTATTGAAGTTCTGTCTGTGGAAATCACTGTAGTGTGGAACACTCACCATATAGATTCGATCACTGACTCGTACCCTACTACATTTTTCATTAGGAAAAATATTGGCTGGGAAAGTTTGACCCCATAATCTCTGCATTTTAAACAATAACCAAGGAAAATAAAAGTGATGGGCTAAGGAAATCTCTTCCACTTCAGCACTCCCCTAGGTAGGAGCCAGGAGCTGTAAATCACTCCTCTGGACTAGAGCTACTTGCCATGACCCTTTGTGTCCAGACCCCTCCATACCTGATGCTCTTTGGCCACATCTACCCAAGGGGTCTCTGGGGTGGGCACAATGCACATCAGTACCTGCTGGAGGACTGAGCTACACCACTGTGTGCTTAGAGGGCAACATTTCAGAAAACAGGGCTCTCACCATGATTTGGGGTCCTGATATGTCCAAGGAGGGACAGTCTCCACTGTAGGGCAAATCAAAGATAACATGCTTCTGAGACTCAACTTCTTATCTTTCTGTAATAAGATCTCCTTGGTCTGCAGTCAGCACAGGGCTGAGACAGAGGACAGGCAAAGCTCTACAGAGTAAGAATGTGGTCTCCTCCTTCAGTTTGGCCAACGTGTCCCAGTTGCTCCACCAGCATCACACAAGGGATGGTTGAGGTCTCAGCTGCTGCTCCACCACAGCCTCTTTCAAATTAATTCCTGGTTTATGGTCTAAATAAATTAACCTCCATCGATTAGAGGTTCGCAGTGCTTTTAATGTCAGTGTCATAATCAGACACCATAATGGATTTGCCTTTCTAAATCATAGCTCCAAAAGGCCTTCAATCTAAAACTCTATTTTATGTGTGGCCCAATTAGAGACCACAAGGCTTTGGGCCCCAGTCACTTCTGATATCCTGATTTACACATGCTGCTTGTTGGTGGCCTTCAAGACTGGAAGGAGACCTCACCCTGGACCCTATCCCTCTCTGCTTCCCACCACCTGCATTCCTCGATTCTCACCTTCTGACAGCCAGAAACACACCCCACTTTGCAGCAAAAACCAAACTCAAGAAAGCCAGAAGCAGGCAGTGCTGCTCTGTCTTTAATTCATGCACTGGATCTACATGAGAAGAGGTCTTCAAATGATCTATAAAGATGGACTTGCCTTGGTGAGTCAGCGACAGCACCAGAACTCTACTAAAGCACTCACATTCTTGTTGGGAGTCTCTGTGCCAACCCAACGCCAAAACTCATAGGATCAGGTTATTCATGGATGTCAGTCTCTTCTCCCAAATAGCAAATGACAAGACAAGAGGTAACAGGCTGTGCCAGGGGAGGTTTAGACTGGGAAAAATTTCTTCTCAGAAAGGGTTGTCAAGCACTGGAACAGGCTGCCCAGGGCAGTGGTTGGGTGACCATCACCAGAGGTATTTAAAAGATGTAGGTGTGGCCCTTACAGACATGGTTTAGTGGTGGACTTGGCAGTGATAGGTTAATGGTTGAACTCAATGATCTCAAGGTTCTTTTCCAACCTACACAATTTTATGGTTCTATGATCTTACATAATGTATCAGACAGAGCTGAAGTGGAGATTTTGGAGGACTTTGTCTCCAAGTGTGACTGAACAAAACCTTTTGCCCATGGGGAGAGGAAAGGGTACATCACAGGCAGCCTAATCAACTTGGATCTGTGAGAACAGCCACCATATTTCTAGGGAGGGCTCTTGTCTTTCCCTTTATCACTGTTATCTCAGGGCCCTTTCTAAGCATCCATCTGATACCAGGGAGGGAATCCTCTCCACCTCTTCCCCTGTGCTCAGGATCTCCCTTGCAACTTCTCCAAGACTCTTTGGTTTGATTTCCAAGTTCTGACACAGCCATTAGTTACAAAGAGCGATTAGTTTGGTTGTTGTCGTTAAGTCATTTTTTAAATGGCTCCAGGCAGCATCAGAGAACAAAGAAACAAAATACCCATGAAAAGAGTTAATCACAAATTACTAATTATTTCCCCCCTCCCTCTTCACTCTTTCCTCCCCAAATCATGAAATATTATCCCCATGAAGAAAGGAAAAGGTCTGTCCGTTTGTGAGCCCTTCACGGATTTTATACACCTAATTCATCAAACGAGAAACACTTCCTGATCGTCCAGGATTATTTTGAGAGGTGAGCTTGTGACCCCTGACCTCGCTGCCGAGAGCCACGGCGAAGGGCAAAGGCTCTGATTTACGTGTCCCGAGATGCAGCCCCGGGCTGCGAGGTGGGGAATGGTGGAGCCTCACTGGCTCAAGGAACGAGCCCTGATACCCCGGTGAGGGGCAGCCGCTGAGCCGGGCCCTTCATGTGGAGAGATCCCGTGACTCCAAGTGTTTCTGAACCCATTCGGATTTTATGGGGCTGCTGATTTCAAACAGGCCGAGCTCTTTGAACAAGGCACTGTGCATGCCATTTGGAGGTTTGTATTTATTTACCGTGAGGTCTTTTATTCCTCTTTCCAGACAAAATGTACGTGCCAGAAAACAGGTCTTTATCTCAAGAGTGCTACCAGAGACACAATCTGGAAGCAGTGGGAGTCTGGGCTCACACAAATTTTATTCGAAAGGAAAATCCGGGGGGTGATGAAAGCTGATGAGTCCAAGCCATGGAGAGACCCATTGCTCCCAGGTCTACATCCACTGGGACATGCTTGTTAAAGACCCCAAATTTGCTCAGTCGAGGTGGCAGACCTGGAGAAAGTATTGATGAAAATAATGACTCTTGCAAATGCCAAATTCCCTGTTTTCTCCATTCTGCCTGTCCCATAGTGCCAAGTATTTACAGTTCCACTGGAGATAGACCTTTGGCTGGGATAGGGCAGAAACTGCTGTTGAGGAATCTAAATGCATAAAACCTCTGTTTCAGATGCCCATGCCCTTCTGTCACCCTTTGTCTTTGACCATCAGCAAAACAAATGTGTTCATATCCCCAACTCCACACCAGAGCTTCTCTCTGGGCCTTGAAGATGTTCAGCATTCAGCTGCAGATACAT
This sequence comes from Aphelocoma coerulescens, assembly GCF_041296385.1. Taxonomy (NCBI): domain Eukaryota; kingdom Metazoa; phylum Chordata; class Aves; order Passeriformes; family Corvidae; genus Aphelocoma; species Aphelocoma coerulescens. The sequence goes on from NC_091020.1 coordinate 23,759,902, forward strand.
CTAAATACCAAAGCCGTCTTTATAAACAGGCAAGAGTAAAATCAAACATCTCCAAAAGATATGACTTCCAAATCTGTACCAGCAGCCAACACAAAGCAGAAGGCAGCAGTAACACTGGGACCTCTCTGCAGCAGAAGGCTTGAATATATCTGCTGGCTAGCAGGTATGTAAATCTCCACCTCCCAATATATTTGCAGCCTTTAGGGATGGCTCCATTCACAGAGACATTCTGCACTGCACCAACATCACTTCAACAGGCTCATATTTTGCCCTTTGCATGATTAAAACCCTCTGACCTTTTCTGTATGCATTCAGAAGCACACCCTATTTTGCACGAAAATGAAGCTACTTGTCTAAAAAAGATAAATAAATAAACCCCAGTCTCCCAGGCCAAGGAGGGCAGTTTGGGAGAAGCATGGTCCCGAGGTAACTTTTTTTCCAGGACAGAAAAAGCCCATCCTGTTTGTCTAAAAGCTGAAAGTGATGCAAAAGGGGACCATAAGGGAGTATGAAAATGCATTTGAATCAATAGGATAAAGTTAACAGGATCAGGAATAAATAGAATGAATGAAATAGGATAAAAATGCCAGAGGAGATAAAAATGCCAGACTTAACATCGCTTCAGAAATCACTGCTGAAGGAGTAGCAGGGCCAAGTTCATCCTGGGTGTAATTCCCTTGGCTGTTTCCTCCTGCCATTTTAAGGCTTGGTGGATTTAGGAGCTTTGGGTTGTTGGGGTTTTTTTTCCTCCCTGTCAATGATGTCTCAATTCAAATAATGTGTGACATTCTTGGGTTTGCTCCACGCCTGCCTGGCACAGCTTAGGGTCTGGCTTCTATAAATGGCAGCTTCCCATGACCCAGCAGCTCTGCTTTGGCTACTGGAGCATCCAGAAAGGTGCCTATATAGGAATTTGGGTGACGAATTTAAAGCAGCCATATTTGCAAACCAGTTTTTATGTTTATATAACAGATTCCATTCTGATTCAACAAGCATGCTGGCAGCCAGGCTTCGCTCCAAATGCGTTTAAATCTCTCTGGCTTTCAAGGAGTTTATGCTTGTGCTTTAAGTAAAGCAGGTGTTTTGTGGATTGAGTCCTGCATCCTTTTCACAGAAGCACCATCTTGCTATGGTCCCTGGAAGACAGCAGTGAGAGGCTTTAGAAGAGATACTTGGGTATTTGCTGGTTGTTTTGCCCAACAGCTCCCTACTGTGCCACAGCACAGGGCACTCCAGCAGCTCCCCCAGTGTGCCTCGCTCCCACACAACCCTTGCTACACCACCAAAAATATAAAAAGAAAGGAAATTTAAATATGATGAAAAGCATCTTTTCTCCATACTGTTTCCCAAGGCACCTCGTGAACAGATGTAAGTTCTGCATCTCAGCAAAACCAGGGACCTGATTCTTTTCCTGTTTTATAGAAGGAGAGAGGTGCCCCTTCAGAAAGCAGCAGTCCCACATAAGCCTCATTCATAAGTGAGTGAGCGGAGGGACCCCAGTTCCTGGAGCAACCTCTGCAGGTGCCTGCTGGGATCCCCTCACTGGGACATGACACTGAAGCTCACATTCCCATCATTACAAAAACAGACAGGGAAGCCCCCAGCAACAAAGCTGCATCAAACACCGTGGTGGAAATGTGATGCCCTTGGAGGTGGCAGTGCCCTGTAGCCCCACGTCTCGTCTCATAGCACCTGGCTCATTCACGGTGCTGCTCTGGGACCAGCCCTTCGTCCCACCACCTTGGCTTTCCAACCCAACTCCCAGTCCCAGGCTGAATTTTGCTTAGTTTAGGAGACTTGAGTGCACCAGGCAAGGTGGCTTCAGGCCATCAGCTAAAATAGCTACTTGTCATCCTCTTTTTTGTCTGGGCTTCAGACTGACAGGACCTGTCTCCACTCCCTTTGAGACCCTTTTACACCCAACCTCTGAAGGTCTGATTGACTCCCTTTCCTTTGCTATCTGTTCTGGTTATTTTTACCCTGTGCCTTTCTGGGGTCTTTTTCTTCATTCCTTATTGTCTCCTTTCCCCCTCCATGGATGTTCTTCCTACCATCCTGGGTGGAATAGACTCCAGAACAGCCCTGCTGTGATTTAGGGTGTCATTCAATCCACTGCTGTGTTTACCTGCTCTGGCCTGGTGGGATGTGCTGGTGACCATGGGTCTCAGCCTGTGGGACTGAGCTAGCACCATGTCGCACCTTGGCAGGAGACAGCTTGGGGAATACTCCACTTCAGCATCCTCCCCGAGAGAAGTGCCCACCCTCTCACACCGTGGGGCAGGTGAATCATGTGAACCTCACCAGAGTCACGTGGCTGCACCAGAGAGGGATGATCAGAGGGACGATCAAAGGATACACAACAACCTGCCCCAGGCTGTGCTGTGGATTCCCTTCACAGCAGGTTGCCCCCAGAGTCGGGTGGCCAGTGCAGCCCAGAGCACTCTGACAGCACAAACAATTCCTCCCGGGTCAAGGACCTGGCACGGTGCAGCGTATCACTTAACTCCCAGACGTGGATGGTACAAGCTGGGGGCATTTGACTCATCTCAGTGGGCTGGACCCCTTCCCAAGGAGCACAGAGCTCCTGAGCTCAGCCACTGCTGGGAACAGCATAGGGAAACAGAGCAAGGCAATGACTGGCCCTGGCGCTGATTGTGCCCTGATGTGTTATGCCCCAGACTGTGGTACAGGCAAAGTCAAGGTGTCAGGGCTGTCCTCCACCACAGCCCCTGGGGGATGATCTTCCCACCAAGAAGGTTGTTAAGTTTGCAGGAGGGAGATGCTTTTCCTTAAACAGTTACTTTGATGCTGTCTACATTTGTAAAATCAAGACTCTAACGCTCCAGGGGTTAAATTAAGCAGCGCTGGCATGAAAGAACAGCTCATGCTGGAGCATCATGCACAGCAGTGGCCTTCTGCAGATGGGTGACTCATGCTTCACAACAGACAGCACCCCAACCTTGCCTTGCATCCTCTAAGCAGGGCTGATGCACACCCTGCTGCCTGGCTGGGCTGCACTTTACAGTGGGGAAGCCCTCTGGCCTTAAGGAGTTCCTATTCCAAAAGAAGCAAAGTCCAGGCATGCAAGCTCTTACAGGTGAGAGACTGGGGCTGGAGTCCAGGCTGGCATCCAGCCCCCCACCATGGCAAGGTCCTGACCCAGCCCTCTCCAGCTGAACTGGCTCTGACCTGAATCAGGAGAGAGGATCCAAGCCCAGCTGATATGGATGGGTTGAAAGAGAAAGATGTCACTTCCTAGAGCTCTTAAAAGGGGTGAATGTCAAACATGGGCTCATTAACAACACCACGTGCTGCCCCCTCAAAACTCAGTGTGCAGGAGCACTTCCTTTGCAGATCTGGGAGTGCCGAATTTGGCACACCAGGAGGTCTGGAAGGGAATCAGGCACAGTGGTCTGTGATCGCACATCAAGCAAAGCTCAAGACTTGTGCTGCTGTCTTCTCCCACAGCAGGGAGATGGACGCCAGCAGACTCTATCAGTGTCATCAGGTCACTCTCTTTCCAGTTAGAAATGAGTTGTTACACTGAATATAATTGACCCTTAATGCCAGCTGCAGGGACCAGAGCATGCATTGCCACGAGGTTATGCTCCTTCCAATCCATCTGCTGTCCCTGTGTTGAGCTCAGATGCCTCTTCTTCCACCCCAGCCCCCAGCTCTCTTCTCAGCTTGCAAAGCCACCCTGGCTCCTGGGATGTGCATTTAGCCTTTCCCTTCTCCCACCAGCTTCAGTTCTCCACAAAGATGAGCAAAGTCAGGGATGGCTGATACATCATCGCCAGTTGCTCTGGTGTAATCCAGGAGAGACCTGTAATCCCTGTAATCCAGGAGGGACCTGAGAGAAGACTTGGCTACCCAATATCCATTGGCTTCTTGGGACATCACTCATGTGAACTTTGCAAAGGTGACAATCTTCTCACTTCATCTGAGCTAATGCTCTGGTGAAAGCATCAAGAGACCAGCATTTCCAGAGAGAGTTACTGACACTGATGGAGGATGCTGCTGCACTTTGAGGGTCCTTGTCACTGACTACTCCCCACTTGTGAGCCTCAGCAGGCTGAGAGATTTGCTTTCTCTCTGTCCTAGGTCTTTCCAAAAGGACCTACCCCATCCCAGCAATTCAGACATGTGTTTTGGTGAAAATAAATGGCCAAGGGGATGATTTGGGCTGGGATATATGCTTCCTCAGCAATGGCAATAACTGTGGCTGTTGCTGCACACTCAGGCTTTCCTCCACCCTGCAGGTGCTAAAGCTCTCCTTGCCCGCCCACATCCAGCCAACATAGACTGGATACTAAGCCCATTCAGGACCTCAGTAGGAGTCTGCTAGATGCTTTTGTGGATCTCTGAGCATGGACTTGCTCGTGGGCATGGAAAGCCATAGCAAGAAGGTGGAGGCAAGGTGTGCAGATGTAAAGCAGCTGCTGCTGGGGTGCAGCATGGCAAACAGCTGTCTGCCCCAGCAATAGCTCCCTGTAGCTTTCAGGGAAGGGAAGTCTCAAAGATGTGAAAAGGAGGGAACTGGAAAGCAACACTGGAGAAGCCAGAATTATTTTAAGCCCATGGAAATCTCCTTATAGCCATAGCAGTGTCCTGTTGTCCCCAGCATTTTCAGGGAGGAGGCAGTAGCTCAGCAGTGCTCCCACCCTGCTCCCTGCCTTCCCCTTCTGGCAAAGCTGTGCAGGCCCACGTAGACAGCAAATGGGCAGCACAAGGCCAGGCTGGCAGGGAGCAGGCAGGTGGGCTGTCCAGGCCTGTGCAGGTGCAGGGCTATACAGACAATGCATCTGCCATGCTTGCCTCCCACCCTCTGCACTCTCTCATATGCTGGTCCCATCTTCCCACGTCTGCTGCCTTTTTATCCTCAGTTCCTTTCCTTGATGGGAACACCCAATGCACTATCATTTCCACCTGTACTGGTGGTGCAGCAGGCACAAGGCAGCCTGGCTGCCAGCCTGGGCAGGGCTTCCCAGTGCAGAGAGGGTAGCAGGACCAGGGGTAAACCCTGGGCACAATGCACTGCAAAATTGACGCTGGCCTGCTACAGCAGAAGAAGGAAAGGCTGATTTACGCCCCCACCATCTCCATGCTGCTTGGCTCCAGCAGAGCTAAAGTGCTGGTTTTGCCTGTACTGGGCCCATTGCGGTGCAAGATCCTGCCAAAGTGTGAGAGGGATGTGCGGTGGAAAGCGTATCAGGGGTGGAATTGTCTACACGCAAATGCTCAACTTTATGTACTTTTAACTAGAGGTGTAACAGATGGTTGCATTTCGGTCCAAGCAGCGGAGAGCCATGCCCATTCCGGCTGGAGCCAATCAATCCCGCCACTCTGGGGAAAACAGCAAGCTGGGTTTGGAAGCACGGCTGCCAGCAATCCAGAGGAAGGCTTTGCACAAGCAAACATGGGCCGCTGCCATGCGAAACCAGGGAAACAGGATTAAAGAGACGTCGAGACAGACAGCAGAGCACGGTGCTGGTGCCGTGGGCTGTTCCCAGAGCAAATGGTAGGAGAGACAGCAAGCAGCCAGGGCTCAGCAAATGCACATTGGCCCAACCCTCCAACAGGGAGGGAAAAGGAAAGAACCTTCCTGGGGAGGGGAGAGAAGTTTTATGGGATGGGGAGAGATCTGCTCCCATGCAGTGATGCCATGGTAAGCGTCTGCCTGCAATGCTCTGCCTGCTCATGACACTCCGCCCGATACCCTCATCTGTCTCCACAGCCCAGAGTTGTTTCTGCATGGGATGGGGAGAGTCCCCCACTGCCACAACTCCTGCTCTTCATGGCCCCACAGCCAGGGCAACATCCCTCCTCTGGACTCAGTTACCAGAGGGGATTGGACATGTAGGTCTGCAAATCCCACCTGGCTCTGCTCCATGAGGGAGCCTAGAGCAACACAGCTTGGGGTTCAGGGGAAGGATGAGCCCTGCAGTGGGAAGATGGCCTCCCCCAGTACAACCCACGTCTGGGGTATAAGGAGGTAGGTGATGGAGAAAGATTATCCAGTGCTGGTTATGGGAAACTGAACTGGGAGATTACAATGAGGAGAAGTTTTCAGCATAACAGCCTTCAAGATAACCAAGAGCTGGGGAAAGAGCACAAAAGGAACACCAGTATCATCACCTCTCTGTGTCTCAGGGTCCTCACCATCTAAAGCAATAGCAGATCACTTGCTGGGAAAAGTGCTCTGTTTCCCACAAATCCCAGTACAACCGATTACCATCACAGGATGAAGGGTTGGATAAGCACATGGGTTCTTCCAGCTCTTCCAGACCTGCATTGTGGGGTAAAACACCTGCACCACATTTTTGCCTCCAGAGCATGCAGATTTGCTCCCTTCATACTTCACTCTTCATCGACAAGGAGCGCTTGAAATTCAGCTGAACCTACAGTTCATTTGCAAGGTGCTCAGAAGACAGATGGGGTTTGGAAGTCCCCTGGGGATGAAGCCTTGGGAGCTGTGTGTTACAGCACTGCAGATCATCAGATCAGGAACTGTAATGGGAGGTTGCAGGAAAGAAAGTGATTCTGTTTAATGGCTTCTGGAGACTGAGGGATTTGGGAAAATCACTAGAACTCTGGATCCTGGCAGGAAACCCGTGCTCTGTTTCTGTGCAGTCAATGCCAAGCAGCCAAAAAAACTGGGAAGCAGGTTCAAAATCACAAGAGAATGCTTAAACCAATGAAAAAAAGGGTGGCTTATCCTTGTCCCTTGCGCTGGTTGGTTTGTTCTTAACATTCACTCACCTTCAAGGATATCTCTGTCACCACAAATCTCAGATGAGCAAACCCACACGTGCAAGTTGAACTGTCCCCAAGTGCCATTTTGAGTGAAATGTTAAAAACTTGCAAAAATCCAGTGAAGCAATGAGACTGGGTGACCCAAAGAGTCAGGCCCAGCAGGACAGTGGTCAGAGTTTAAGTCCTAGAGGACTGTCCAAACACAGAGAGATACCTACAGAAAGGATATTTTGGTCCTTGCCCATCAGTGGCACCATTCACCAGTCCAAAAGTCTCGTGCACATGACTGAGACAGAAACACATCCCAGCAAGGCAGCGGGGAGACGGCAGGCAGCCTTCTGCAATTAAAATGAAGTATTTCAAGCAAATCTGTCTCTTTCCTCACTCCTATCACATTGCAAAAGCCTCAGGACGTCTCCCCAGGGGCTTCCTCCTCAGCCTGGCAGAGTTTGTGTCCCCCACAGTGCCATTGAGCCTTTCACATCACCCCCACAGGGCTGGTGGCTTTAACCTGTTTTAAAGACCTGTTTTCCTTCCCCCCTGCACCTCCTCATTCTCTCTCACAGTCACGTTCCCAGGTACCTCTCAGCAGATGTTGATGGTGTTTTTGTGAAACATTTCCACATTCTCAAGCTTACCAAACTCTTTCTGTCTCTCAGATGCTCTTGTCTGGAGAGTGCAATGTCATGAAATGAGTGCTGTGACAGCAGGCATGTCCTCCCCCAGCTCCTCTCCCTATCCAACAGTGCCACGTCTAGAGAAAAACCTTGTGAAGGCTGAGTACACTTGTCCTTACACTTCTGTTATAACCTCCCAAAGCATGGTAATTTCATAGCAGGGCCAAAAAGTCCCTTGGATTTCATTTTAGACCTGCAAAGCTCCCCCAGCCCTGGGAATGTGGGGTACACAAAGGCACCAGACCTTGGATGGGCAAAGGAACAAACCCAGAGCATTGTAGCCTGTGGTGGGGTCAGGCTGAGGGACAGTCTTTTGTCTTAACAGTGCTGTCTTGGGTGCTGCCAGTGGATGCTCTGTTCAGTGCAGTCATGCCCAGCTTAGGTTCATTACAAGAGAGGATGTGTGAGCCCCAAACTCCTGGTCTGCTTTTTCCTGACTACTCAGGAAGCGCTGGAGATTTTGGCTGACTGCAATGAGGTCCCCGCCCCACTGTTTCTGTTCCACTGTGGCCCCAGTAGCCAGCCCTTCACATTGACAGCCATCTTCCATCATACATCAGACAACCCCATGTATCAGCCCAGAAACTTCCTCCAACTCATCCTAGTGGTCCAACACTTTCCTTGGGTGTTTGCTCAACCAGGGACACCACAGGCTGCCCCACTGCCCACCACACCATGAATGTCATCCTCGCTCTGAGGTGCATCTTGATTTTCCTTGTTCTTCTCCATTGAGTACTCAGTCCTGAATGACAGGAGGTTCACCTCTCCCACGCCATCTCCATGCAGGCTGACAGGCTCTACCAAAGAACTTCTGTGCTGTCAGACAGGCTGAGGAGTGGGTGAGCAGGGATTAAATATGTGCCACCTCTTCCTGAACAAGTGCAAGAGGATGTGGAGTTATCAGGTGGCAGATTCATAACAAACAAAAGGAAGATCTTATCTGCATAGCTGGTAGATCAGCCATGAAACTCCTTGCCCTGGGATATCATGAATGCCAAAAGATTATATGAGTAGAACACGTGGTTAGATGGTTCCATGGAAGAACAATCTGTCTGCGGCTATGAAGGTATCACTTCTGGCTCAGGACTCTCTGAACCACAATCAGCTGAGGGTTGGGAAAGTATCCCTGGGAAGCATGACATATATTTACTAATGTTTGTATGATGATAATAATATACATAATTATATAATACAGTTGGGTGTCTTGCTCTCTCAGGATGACCATCATCAGCCAGCAATGGAGTCAGGATATGGGGCTAGGCAGAATTTTGCTAAATCCTTTGTATGGCTTTCCTCAGCCTCTTGCATCCAGTGACTATGGATCAGTGCCGGGCTGACTGCCATTAGCACTCCTGCAAACACGTAACGCTCACGTCACTGAACTGCCTCGTTGCTCTTCCAAGGGATAAAGTATCTGATTCTGAGAGGGTTCACAGACCCAGATCTACGTCAGACCCCTGCCTGTGCAAGCATGGTGGTAAACGGTGTGTTTGACTGAGCTCTGGATCTAAAACCAGACTGTCTGAGTCAGCATTGTCTTGGGTGTGGATGTCTGAGTCTTTCCTGGAAAGTTATCAATTAGAGAAAGACCTTTCTGAAAGGTCTTTCTGAGAATAGCTTTCTGTTTCTCAGGAACAGGTTCTTTTCCATTGCTCATCTTTTCTCACCTGATGCAGTAACATTGACTTTTCATCACTATTTTGCATGATTCCCTGAGTACCCCCAGAAACAACACTATCTCCTGTGCTCCTGGTCCATGGAGAACCACCCCCATTCCTGGCACAGCCAAGTGCTGTGACGTGGAGATCTCAAAAACTGTCCTGCTCCATGTCCATGAGCAAACATAGACCCTCTGCCCCTGACCACCAGCTTGTAAAGCAGAATAAGCCTGGCTTACCTCATGCAGGCACTTTTGGGTGTGAATCAGCATCTTCGGAACAGGAAAGCACCTTGTGCTTGACACAAGCTGGTCCAGGTTCAGAGAGCAACCATAACTGTGTTCCTATCAGTGTCCTTCCCCACTTGCCTTTGCCCTAACTCTGCCAAAACTCTTGCTTGGGAACGAGACCTGGGGATAAGGGCCAGATTTGACCCCTCCAATCTCAGGGGAAAGTTTTGAGGACAAAAGGTAAAACTTATTTTCCATTCAAATACAACTAATATAAAACTAAGGAAGAACAATGCTGGAAATATGCTAAATAAGCAGAAATCTGGCTAAACAGAAGTTTTCCACAAGGAATCAGGAAATCTCTGAATTGCTATGAGTGCCTTATTTAGTGGTGTGTGTGCTTTTTGTCCACACAAGTTCCAGTCACTGCAGCCATCAAACATTTTTTAATAGGAGCATTAACTTAAGAACAGCTAACAGTAATATTCCTAGCTGTGTGGAAACAGCATTTTATTAAATGCTTCACACAGATTTTGTATAATAAAGATGAATATATTATATCCTCTGCCTCCCCCAGAGTGAAACAATAATAGGAAAATAAAAAAAAAAAAGCCAATAAAGTGAAACATAAATAGAGCATAATGGGACTGGTAGCGAACTGAACTGACTATATAACATCTGCTATTGTTTGCCTGGCAAACGCAAACAAGGGGAGAAACCAAGAAAGATTTGAGCAGCCCTAGCCTCTTTCCCCTCTGCTGTAAGGAAGCAGCACTGATATCCCAAGCAGATTACAGCTGACAGAACAGTACAAGGGCAACTTGCAAATTTGTCCTTAAACAAATGTATGAGATTCCCTTCGCTTCTGTGCATGGCGCAATTTTCACGAGTCTTTTGATGCCAGACAGTTTATGTGTGAAAATATTCCGGGGTCTGGTGAGTTCTCGATGCACACATTCATTCAATTCAAAGCTCAAATTTTGCCGTGTGTTTGCCCCTCAGTATCCTCTGGTTTCTGAAGTTACCCCATCAGCTGAGCCAAAACAAAGCCATGGGGGCTGGGCAACAAATCCTGCCAACTGAGGGGATACAGAAAGAACTGACATCTATGGGCAAGGCCTCAGCTGACTTCTATATATCATAACCCAGGAACCTGTATCCATCACCTTTGGAGAAATCAAGATAACTAAGGGATCACACTGTGAGCAGAAGGGAGAAAAAGGAAGGATTTTTGCCAGGCAGCTCCTTTGCAGCTAGTGATCTGGCCAGCTCACAGGTGCAGTAAACCCAGGACTCTGCATCTGCAAAAATCCAGTCTGTGTTTGTCACCAAACTTAAATCATAGCCATCCTGACTGATAACAGAACTGGCTGGAAGCTGGGGGAAGGAAAGAAGAGCTAAATGCCTATAAAAGTCATTTTCTCTTTTATTTGTTATCTTGCTTGTAATGATCACACCATGTTTCCTATCTATTTTTACAGTAAGTTGTACTCTGGTCTCAAGAGGCCCCTGGATGACTTATTATTAACGATGTCTTCTTATTATGGATGGTGATTTATTATCAGAATGATTCTATTTGTACTGGGTATGTTGTTCTGCTGCCAGCACAAGGCTGTTGCCATCTTCAGAGCAAAAGGTCATGTTCTTGCAGCACAGCATGCCCAGCTCTGCTAGGCTGAGCTGGTGAGTTTGCAGACTGCACACATGTTCAGGGCAAAAGGACAAAGACCAAAGAGAAGAGAGGCCCTGGTGCACCCACAACATTGCAACTGCCCCACAGCCATGCTGGACTTCACACCTCCTTACCCACTGCCTACACTCCTGTATGCTATGAGGTCACCATTTCGGGATCTGTACACATCTCAATAAAAAATCATATCTTCTATAATTTTTACATTGCATTACCAGTCAACAAGTGTTTATTTAGCACTGTGAAATTGAAATCATTTTTCTCTCCTGTCCTTGGAGTCCATGTGCTCCAAGATTCACAAACACTCCTTTCCCTATAAATAAAGGTCCATCTGGAGTTTGGCAATAGGTTCGCAGGGCACAGGAGACTCTCAACACCCACTGCTTCACTGAGACTGCAAAAAGCGGCAGGAGCAGGTACACAGCTTTCCAAGAAGAAAATCTTAAGATTTAAAAGGAGGGATAGGGGCTGCTTCTGGGAAGTTAACCTGTGCTCTGGGGCAGACGGAACTAGCCCCTCCATGGCTGCTCTGCCATCTCTAGAGAGGCAGTGAGCCCCAGGAAAGCCCCTTTCCCACTTCCTGGCTGAGGGGTATGGGACCCATCGCTGCCCTCGGTGCCCTCCCTCTAGCGGCGGCTCCCCGGCCACAGACCCCTCAGGCCCCACCACTTCGAGCCTCTCCCGAGGGTGAGGGATGCCCACAACAGCCAACCAGCCCCTTTGCACATCCAGACCAGGTTACTTCTGCTGTCTGTAGCCTTAACCTCCCTTGCTCAGCCCCTTAGCTCCTACTGAGGAGTAGGTCCTTGTGAAGTTGTAACACCAACGCAGGCAAATGCAGTGAACCTGACTGGTTTTTCCATGTGCAAGCAGAATCCAGACCCACGTGTTGCTGCATATTTTGCATTAGTGAAGACCCGCTTTCCACACCTGTAAAAAACAACAGAGCTAAGCGGACCCCAAGGAGATTTCAAGCAGAAAAATTGATGAAATCTTGAGGCTGTTCACCACACAGGCTTTACTCAGTGCCCAGAGAAAAAGTCCAGGCTGTAAAGTTCCACAAGTGACAAGGGATTGTACATCAGCTGAAAATGGGTCCTGAGTGCCAGGCAGGAAGATGTGAGAATTTGGTGCTAAGAGACGTCACAAACTGAACAAAATAGAGAAGGGGTGTGGACAGGACCCCAGAATGCTCAGAGGTGGAATCACAAGAGAGATTTTTGTAGTGATATTAAACCTCAGAGTTCAGAGTCTGAATCTGAAGAGTGGAAATCAGGAAAGTGCCTAACAGGAGAGGTTTTTTTCCACTCCAGCCTCCTCCAGGAAGCTCTTTTCTCTCTCTCCCCATCGTACCTCCATGCAGCACTGGAGACAGGGAGACAGCCCGATCTGACAGCGATCGGTACAGAAACGCTGTAAGCTGACAGCAGCTATTATGGAGGATGGGAAATGCCAGTCACCATTACAGGATGCTAAAAGTACCCATAGAAAGAGCCCTGCCTGAAACGCGACCATCTGAGGAATGTGTCTGAGGTTCCTGAAACAGAAAGCACAACAAAACAAACATACATGTAAAGCGTCTCATCAGAGGTGTCTGCTGGTCATGGACAAACTGTTGGGGAAATGTTCCTTTATGAGGCAGGTCTGAGGATGCAGAGAGCAACTTGGCACTGGAGAGCAGTGCAGTGTATCCTGTGTCCAGCAGCAGAGGCTGGGAGAGGTTTGAGAATCATCTTGTGAACCCCAGCTGGAGATGGAGGCCAAGAGTACAGCCTGGCCTTTGGTGAGAGGAGCAGGGGAATGGAGAAGAGGAAAGCTGCAATACCCTGCCTAGATCTGGGGGATGGGTCTGCTGCTAAATGGTGCTGCAGCTTGGAAGAAAAAGAAGAAGAGTCATCTGAGGCCTCGTAAACTCACCTCATGTGTGAGTTGAAAGACAAGTGAACTGCTGTTTGACCCTACCTCTAGCTGCTACCCCTTCAAAACAGGACTTGAGAGGGACAAGAGGAACAAACATGACAAGTCTAACAGGAAGAGATGTATTTTAGGGAGAGTTTTCTTTCCAGCAGCACTTCTCTGAGCTTGGAGGGCTCCTGCAAGGACAGATAGGGCAGGATGGAAAAAAAAAGAGGGATGAAAAAACAGGGAGACTGAAAGAAAGAAGTGAGAAGGATGAGCAGCCTCACAGCACTGAAAGCTGGAAGAGATCACAGTCAAACTCTGGCTTTGCATCTTGCTGCTGCTCTTGCAATGGATGAAAATATTAGTTTTTAATTAACTTTCTTACTGCAGTTGTTGGAAGGGGAATCACCTTCAAAAAAGAAATACAAATAACTGCTTTAACAGGAAACTTTTGCTGTTGTAATTTATTGGAAGGCAAAATGAGCTCCGATTACATTATCCACCCGCACTGTGCCGGTAACGTGTACTTCGGATATTGCGCTATAATCCAATGACTGCTCCTGAATTATTAACACCAAGTTGTTATTAGAAGAAGTTGCCTGCCTTATTTCCGCCATTCTCCCCCCGCCCCCCCAGTCCCTTTATTAAGTTTCAATTGATTCCCCACACCTCCTCCTGCCCCCCAAAAATGAGTCCTCGCCTCCCCGGCTCCTTCATAGCTGCCACAAACGTTACTTGCATTTGGCAGCCTGGTGAATTATTCACGCGTGCCGGGAGCGGCAGAGATATTACAGGTCTCGGAGGAGCCAGAGCGGCTCGGCTGTCACAGTCCTGGGTGGCTGTGTCGCTTGTCCCCCCCCCCCCCCCCCCCCCGAGCCAACCAAGCAAAGTTTTGTGGAGCCCCGAGTCCGGAGCGCAGTTGCGGGGCAGGGAGGAGTCTTGCGGGCAGACCCTCCGCGGCTTCTCTCCCGGGGGAAGCGAAGGATCCCCGGGGCCAGGGTAAGGTGGGCATCGCCTCAGGACTTGGCAGCCCCAGACCAGCCCCGGGAGGCTCAGAGGCGACAGCGGAACCCAGCGTTATGCGCGATTTCAGCCGCCTCCGGGCGCAGCTGCGCGGGCCGGGCGCTGCCTGCCCCCGCCTCCCCAGCGCCCGGCCCCGCCGTCCCAGGGTTAGCTCCGTGGCCACGGACCACCTCTTCCCCACTTCCAGCCTCTTCTCTGGAACCGAGGGGGACTGGAGAGAAGGCGGTGGCTGCTCCCTGTCTCAAAATGAAAGTGACCCAGGTGACAGACAGGCTCTGGACAGGCCGGGGGTGCACTGGTTCCCTCTGAAGGGTCTTCCCCGCTTATCCCACGGCTCAGCCTTGCCTCTCCTGGGACTGGGACGGTTTAGGGAGGGTCCGAGACCTGCTAAATCTCTGTCATCCACAGACCCTGACACGGCCAGGAGGCCTGAAATGCCCCCGACCAGCTCCGTCCCACCTCCCTGTCCTCCTGAGGCGTTCTGCAGATGGCATTTATCGGAGTATTCAGAGGGTTTTAAAACTATAAATTGATAAAAATCAAGTTCTCGCCTTGCCTGGAGCTGGGACAGGCACGTCCAAACTGTTCTTCCCAGGCAGCTTGAGTCTTACTGGATTTCTTGGACTAGAAAATAAAATACTGGAAGTTAAGAGATTAAATACGTTCAGATGCTCCTATTGGCCCTCCTCTCAAGGAAACCCCTGGAGCGGAAACCCGGGGGTCTGGCTGGGGAGCCGTCAGCTCAGACTGGTTCTCTAGCCCCAACAAACCCCAGGGAATCCCTAAAATCCACTAGGAGTGGTGAGTCGAGAGGGTCCCTGGCCGTGCTGAGACACAACGTCCTGGTTCCTGACATTTAGGATGTGGGCACCCCCGCGTTTCTACCCCACTACGGGAAGTGCTCCTGGGATCCCACGCAGGGTGCTGAGGTGGCTGGAGGTGTTGATCCACCCCGGTCGTTCCTTTCAATTTGTGCTCTAAAACGGCTTGTGGGGGAGACGGTCTCCTCTATTTCCTTTACACCAGCCCGAGAGCATCCCCGCTTACACCGGGCCAGGGACTCGCGCAAATTGAGGCTGCCCCCTCTCCCGGCCCCACGAGCGGGGCGACGAGAGCGGTGCGAGCCGTGGCAGCTCCACTATGCGAGGACTTTGTGTGGGGGGGGGGGGAACAAATCGGCCCCGGGGGTGGGCAGAAAGTGCACGGACCCTGCAGCTCCGCCGGTCTCGGCGCCTCTGAGTCACCCCAGGAGTTGGTTTGCAAACGAAAATCCCAGCGAGAAGTCGGGGAGCTGGGCACCGCACCGCCCGTCCACCCGAGGGGGGCTACTTCTCGCATCCCGCTTCCGGTCGAGTTTCTGGGCCCGCGGGTTTCGTCCCTGGTGGGCCCCGTTCCGATCCCGTTCCCGCGGCCGAAGCCCTCCGAGGAAACGGCGACTTCTCCATCTTTCTCTGCCGGGGAGAGTTCGGGGCTTCGCGGAGCCGGTGTGTCCCATCCGGGCCGGGCCGGGCGCGCTGCCTCTGACCCCGGCTCCCAGGCCGGGTGCGAGCACTCGGGTCACATTTATTTTTGGTGCAGAGAAGTTTCTTCCCCTGCAGGGAAGTGGTTGCGAGGGAAGGAAAGATCGGCCGATAGCTGTTTAACGAGCTAGAGAAATGGGATCTGCTGGGGAGCTTCTCCCCAACCTCACAGCGCTCCCCGGTACCCCGGCGCCCCCTCCCCATCACAGCTGGGAGCCGACGGGCGCCCAACTCGGGGAGGTTGTTTTCCAAAGGGAGCAACGCCGAGCAGTGCCCGGCGGGGGCAGGATCAGGGGATACCTGAAGGTACCTTTTACCGGCCGTTTTGCCAAGAGAGGACTGGGACAGGGACCACAGACCCCGCCGTGGCTCTCCCTCTTCCGTCCTGCACTGCGCGTCCCACCAGGGTCTCTCCGCCCCTCGGCACTCGCAGCCCCAAACTTAGGGGGGTGCTTGAAGACAAAAATAACAGTTATTTCTTATTTCCCGGCTCGCCCTCCCGGCCTTTGAGAGATGCTGTGCCAGGACTAGCTATCAGCTCGAGGGCACGAAGTTTTGCTCCTCTCCACGCTGCCAACAGGGAGTGGGGTAACGTGTTTAGACCACTTAAACTAGGCAGACATAGCTGGGAGCCATGCACGGCTCAGCTATGCCGGGAAAGGAGGTGTCATTTGTACGCAGTTACTTTGGTGATCAACACTTCAATGATATATGCCGACTGCTTTAATTATATTCCTGTGACATTTTCCTGGACAGGAGAGGACCGCACACAGCCAGAGCCGGGCAGCCCAGGGAGCGTCCTGCTGCTGCCCGCCGGGCTCGGGACTGTTCCGGGGAGGGCAGCTACGCCGACACCCCGAAATACGGTTCTGGAGACAGCAAGAGGAGAGGCCTCCAAAGATGCTTCTCGTAGCCAGAGATTTTTTTTTCGCGTGTGTCCCCACTCACGCGTAGTTTCGGTTCAGCGGCAGTTTTCTCCTCTGTGAGGAGGAAATGCCTCAGTTTTACTTGCTTTTCTTCCACAGTGGAAGGTAGGGACCCGGAGCGACACATCCCCAAAGGTTTCGGGGGACCCCCTCATCCATCCCCGGGGACATTCAAGGGCCGCCGTTCCCCCCAGCCCTGCTTGCTCCCGCCTCGCGGCCGGGGACCCGACTCAAACTTCTGCCTGCACCAGGTGTAGGTCAGTTCCAGGTCCCACTCAGAGGGGCTGTAGCAAGCAGAAGCGAGGGGGGTGTTGGAGCGCATTGGATGAGGGTATTCTTCCCCAAACGACCTCAAAGCTGGGACATATGACAGGCAGCTGCCTGCCGGTGGGACAGACAGAAGAGCCCGGCGGGATGCGAAGTTCCGTGGCGGTGGCTGGAGCAGGCCCCCGGCTGTCCCCGGGGCTCCCTTGCTCTCCGGGGCCCTCCGAGGACAGTGAGATGCAATGGGACACGGCGAGGGGCACTGAGGGTCCCTAATTCGGGGCTGGGTGCCAAACGGGCTGCCAAAAAAGAAAATTAAAATAATTAAATTCCGAAGGATGCAGAGGGGGGATGCAGAACTGTCCCCCTAAGCAGGGTTGAGGGCAGCCTAGCCCACCCCCGGTGCACAGAGAGGGAGTCGTTTGCGAGGAGGGAGATGCAGAGGTTGCAAAGGCAAAGTAAGCGCAGGACAAACGAACCCAAATCCACCAAAGGCGCCACCGGGCAGCCGAGAGCACAGCAGAGAGGGGTTGGTCGGAGCCTGCCGGGACAACCACCGAGAGCCGGGAAACGCGGGGAAGGGCGGCCAGGGTCTATCCCCTTCTCTCTCAACCACCCCTTTTCTCAGTGAGGTGCTATCTGGGGAGGGACGCTGGGAACAAGGGCAGGCGACAGGCCTGAAGCCACCGGGCTGAGCTGCTCGTGCAAAGCATGAACCCGGCTATCCCCTGCCAGACAGCGGCCGAGGCAAACGAGGGAGGGTCCCTCTGTGTCGGGGAGTCTGTACTGAGGCTGCTGTCCGTCCTCCCCCGGGTTCTGCCCCTGTTAGGGAGCCAAAAGAAAAAATAGCAGGGTGCTTTTAAAGCCCTGTTCTCCCGCGTAGGAAGAGAGGGGAGATGCAGGCTGGGGAGACAACAGGGGATCCAAAACCGTTTGCAGGATTTCGCTATGTC